>NC_069501.1:812197621-812797621 GCF_027579735.1 Bombina bombina
AGAAAATAAAAAAGTTACAATGAGTTTAAATTAATTACACCTAATCTAAGCCCCCTAAAATAATAAAATTCCCTACCCTATACTAAATTACAAATAGCCCTTAAAAGGGCTTTTTGCGGGGCATTGCCCCAAAGTAATAAGCTCTTTTACTTGTAAAAAAAGAAATACAACCCCCCCAACATTAAAACCCACCACCCACACTCAACCTTACTCTAAAACCCACCCAATCCCCCCTTAAAAAAACCTAACACTACCCCATTGAAGATCACGCTACCTTGAGCCGTCTTCACCTAGCCGGGCAGAAGTCTTCATCCGATCCGGGCACAATTGGTTCTCCAGCCGGGCAGAAGTCTTCATCCGATCCGGGCAGAAGAGGTCCTCTTCTAGGCCGACGGACTAACGACGAATGAAGGTTCCTTTAAATGACATCATCCAAGATGGAGTCCCTTGAATTCCGATTGGCTGATAGGATTCTATCAGCCAATCGGAATTAAGGCAGGAAAAAATCCTATTGGCTGATGCAATCAACCAATCGGATTGACCTCGCATTCTATTGGCTGTTCCAATCAGCCAATAGAATGTGAGCTCAATCCTATTGGCATATTGGATCAGCCAATCGGATTGAACTTCAATCCGATTGGCTGATTGCATCAGCCAATAGGATTTTTCCTACCTAAATTCCGATTGGCTGATAGAATCCTATCAGCCAATCGTAATTCAAGGGACGCCATCTTGGATTACGTCATTTAAAGGAACCTTCATTCGTCGTTAGTCCATCGGCAAGGAAGGATGTTCCACGTCGGATATCTTCAAGATGGAGCTGCTCCTTGTCTGATGGAAGAAGATAGAAGATGCCACTTGGATGAAGTTTTCTTCCTGGATGGAGGACCTCTTCTGCCCAGATCGGATGAAGACTTCTGCCCGGCTGGGTGAAGACGGCTCAAGGTAGAGTGATCTTCAATGGGGTAGTGTTAGGTTTTTTTAAGGGGGATTGGGTGGGTTTTAGAGTAAGGTTGGGTGTGGGTGGTGAGTTTTAATGTTCAGGGGGGTTGTATTTCTTTTTTTACAGGTAAAAGAGCTGATTACTATGGGGCAATGCCCCGCAAAAAGCCCTTTTAAGGGCTATTTGTAATTTAGTATAGGGTAGGGAATTTTATTATTTTGGGGGGCTTTTTTATTTTATTAGGGGGCTAATATTAGGTGTAATTAGTTTAAACTTCTTGTAATTTATTTTATTTTCTGTAATTTAGTGTTTGTTTTTGTACTATAGTTTATTTAATTTAATTGTATTTAATTTTAGGTAATTGTAGTTAATTTATTTAATTAATTTAATGATAGTGTAGCGTTAGGTGTAATTGTAACTTAGGTTAGGCTTTATTTTACAGGTAAATGTATAATTATTTTAACTAGGTAACTATATAGTTATTAACTATTTAATAGCTATTGTACCTAGTTAAAATAAATACAAAGTTGCCTGTAAAATAAAAATAATTACTAAAATAGCTACAATGTAATTATTAATTATATTGTAGCTATCTTAGGGTTTATTTTATAGGTAAGTATTTAGTTTTAAATAGGAATAATTTAGTTAATAATAGTAATATTATTTAGATTTTTTTAAATAATAATTAAGTTAGGGGGGTTTTATGGTTAGGGTTAGACTTAGGTTTAGGGGTTAATAACTCTATTATAGTGGCAGTGATGTTGGCGGCGGCAGATTAGAGGTAAATAGATTTAATAGGCTATGTGGGCTATGGCGGTTTAGGAGTTAATACTAGAATAGGTTTATTGCGGTGTGGGCTATGGCGGTTTAGGGGTTAATACAGTTGATTAGTTATTGCGGTGGGGGATTGCGGTTGATAGGTAGATAGACATTGCGCATGCGTTAGGTGTTAGTTTATTTTTGCAGGCATTTTCGGGAGTTACGGTGCTCCCATACTGCTACGGCTGCCTTTTATGGCCAGGTAAAAATGGAGTAAGATTTCTCAATTTTTGCCACATAAGGCCTTGCGCTGGATACTGGATACCAATTTACGACGCGGTCCCATGTTAGCTTATGGGAGTAAAAATTGAGGGCGACGGGTGATATATACGTGCCGCATTTATACGCGGCGCTGTATATAGGATACCGAAAATGTGCAAAAACCGGCGTCGCCGGCTTTTGTGGGCGACACTGCATATGTAATGGGGCCCCTGATGTTTACAGTCTAATGTGTTTGAATATAGTTTTTTCACTAAACAAATAACATTGCTTAATAAACATAATGAAGACCTGTAACTAACTTGAGATTTGTTTTCTTTTGTGCTCAAATAAAATTCTAACTGACAGGAAAGGGAGGGGTGTGTAAAAGCAAAACAAACTTTAAGACTTTAATGTTCTACCTGTCCCACAAATGCCAAATATGAAACTATTTTGGGTATAAAATAATAAATAAATTCAGTAATTTATGTGGAAAAATTAAAGGGATAGTCTAGTCAAAATTAAACTTTCAGGATTCAGATAGCTCATGCAATTTTTAGCAACTAATTTACTCCTATTATCAATTTTTCTTCGTTCTCTTTGCATCTTTATTTAAAAAAGCTAGAATGAAAGCTTATGAGCTGGCCCATTTTTTGGTTCGGTGTGTGGGTAGTGCTTGCTGATTGGTGTCTAAATGTAGCCATCCAATTAGCAAGCACTACCCAGGTGCTCAACCAAAAATGGGCCAGCTCCTAAACTTAAATTCCAGCTTTCTAAAATAAAGTTACAAAGAGAACAAAGAAAAAATGATAATAAGAGTAAATTAGAACATTGTTTAAAATTGCAAGCTCTATCTGAATCATGAAAGTTTAATGTTGACTAGACTATCCCTTTTGATATAATAAAGTAAGACTTGGACTGTGGTCAAATTCAGTTAAACAACTGTTCATTTCTAGTATTGGGAACATCGGTTCATTTCTTTTTAAGTTGGTTAATAAATAAAAAATAAACATAAACATCCGAATACTTTATTTAAATAATAAATTAACATTTTGTTTATTGTAATTCTCTGTACTGATACCTAACTACTAAATAGTTTTAAAAATTTGATGCAATGTGTGCTCTAACTCTGATAAAATGTTATAAAAAGTTCTCTTACAGAGGGCTAGATTATGTATCTGCATGATTCATGTTTAATTGTGGTTTTCACAACCCTTGAAATCATGCAGGAAAACATTTAAACATCTCAGTTAACCTTTTTTAATCAAAATACCTATATTCATTATTTCAAAATGAGAGGCTTTATTAGCATAAACATGCTTTAGGATATAGTGTAAAAATCCCCATTTAGGGGATATAAAAGATAAGCAGATTGATTTTTTACTCTTGCACAGCAAGTCACTCGGCTAATTAATCAATCAAGTCTGGTCAGTACCAAAAATTATGTATGAGCCAGAGCTAAAAAATAAATATAACTTCAGTAAAGACTTCAAATAAGCAAGTCTAGTTAAACGTAACTGACAGAATCACCAGAGGAAACAGATAAATGTAAAATATGAGTCCTCATCTAAATGTGAATGAAACATTGATATGAAAGTTATGATGATCCGGTATTGATAATGCCATCTACACGTGTGTGCATTCAATTTTTAATGAATAAATGAATAAAACATTGTAATGGCAAAAATGTAAAAGTGTGTATTTTTCCTAATCAAGCTAGGAATAATCAACCTCATCTGATCTGTCTACCTGCTAAATACCATGGAGATGGATGCTGCTGTGTTTGTTATAGGCTATATATTCTCATATATTTCTCCTCTTAAATAAAAATGATATATTTTATCATATATCTCTCCTTTAAAACAGTAAATCAATTTACTACAAATGTTCAAAATGATCTGGATGACAACCAAAATTTCAGCCATATTTAGACAATAACCCTTAAAGGGCCAGAAGCACACAGGCACTACCTATTTGTTTTACTGTAAATTCAAACATCTTTTACTTAAAGTTTTTTTTTAATACAAAGGATATTTCATGTTTATCTGCATCTTTTCATGTCATAATAGAAATATTTAGATTATTTTAATATTCTGTCTAGTCTTTTTTTTATTATTGCATTAAACATAATGCAAAAGTAAGACTGAATAATGAGTAAATCTGTAGATGATTCATATGTATTATGTTTACACAATCAAATGTACCTTTCTTGGCTGTTTGCATTTTTGTTTAAAGCTTTTTGTACATGCTCAGTTTTAATTTAAATAAACAATAGTTTCCTGCTTTCAATAAAAAACATATAGCTAAAAAATACAGAACTTAAATATGAACATCAGAATTGTTAATTTTACCCTGAATGATAGATAACCGTTACTTGTGCATGAACTGGTATTATTGTAAGTAAAAAATAAATAAAAATAGGCTTTTATTTTTACTTTTGGTTCCTTGAAGGTCTGTGTAAACCTTTGCAAAGGAAACCTTGAAAGGCCTGGTAAATACATTGTTATGGATTTGGTGTTTAACCACCTGCTATATTATATATGTAATTCATATAATTTTAGAATACAGTTGATATCCCCAAAGATATTACTCAGTAATATCTAGGTATTTATCACAACAGCCACAAGGTGAGTCATACCAATACCTTTCTCAGAAAAAATGAAGTTTAAAACAAACATATTAAGTGATATTTGTCACACTCTTGATCGTAAATTAGCTTTTGTATTGTTGCTTTATTGCAGACTTTAACTTGGAAAGGTCACACAATGAGGACTTTTCTGTAGATCATCAGCACCCTGGAGACCACCATTCAATTTCATTTTTAGATAATTGTCCGGCTTTGTTTATTTCCAAATTACAATATTTAATTAAAATACTTAAAAGATTTGTACTCAAGATAATCAACTACTGTATTATGGCTAGTTAATAACATATATCTTCAGTTTAACATTATCCTCTAGAGGGTTCTAACAATGTTTATCATCTGTTTTTTGGCTCCCTGATTTCTTGACGTTGCAATGATCACAATGCAACTGGTAACACTATTTGAAAAAGATCAGGTGCTTGAGTGGGGCAACGCTGCTGGTAAGGCCCCAGTCAGGAGGTGTGCTACTGCTGGAGGTCACAATTCTCTCAGAGCTAGGGTCTGTGCTAAGATGACATCACTTCAGCTCTCTGGATGTCCTGCTGTGTTCATTGTCTTCTTTGGTATGTGTGCTATCTTAGCATTTTTATATACTACCTGGAAGTGACCTTGGTGCCAAGCAGAATGGGAAGTGTTAAAAGTCCATCTAGGACTCATGTTCAGCACTTGGTTATTTTCACAGAGACCTAAACATTCTTCTTTCTGGCCTGCTATCTCGATTTCAACCTTGGCAAAGATTCTGGACTATGCTTCCTGCCTGACCTTTTTACTAAGATCTGCTATCTGAGGACTGATTTACTGGTTACTGAACTTGAGAATTGTGCTTTGACATCTACAATTGCCTTAAACCTCTGCTTTGAAACTTGGTTTCAGACTGCTCATCTGGCTTTGATCCTTAGCTTGTTCATGGAATACTCTACAGTTACCCAGACCATCACTGCCTGCATTATTGGCTCCTTACAACTAATCAGATAATTCACCTATTGCCATTATTCATCCAACCACTGCTTATTATCCTCTCCACCACCTCTGAGTTAGTGGAGATAAATCAACCTGAACACATGTGTTCTGGGCGATTGATTGGCCCTGCTCGCACGGGAGCAGGAGGTGGTTGTGCAATAGCACATACGGGCAGTGGACATAAAGTGTCCCAATATCCTGGAAGCTAAAGCTTGCAACCTTGTGGCACCCAGGCCATCCTTAAACAAATAGCTGCTATATTTAAAACTACAATCACTTTTACTCTATACTTGTGCAAGTTGTGTTCCATCCTTCCATGTGTCAATACTTCATTTTCTGAAAGCTCTCTCAACTCATACAGCTACATTGTACATCACTCCGTTCTCCTTGACAAATTTGAGGCAGGAGAATGCCCTGAGGGATAGTTGCTGGGTAAGTGACCTCATACTTGAAGCCTCTTCTTTATTACAACCAACCACATTCACCATTTTTGCTCTTGATTTTTGCCCTCATAAACTCAGATCTCTCTGCACGCTACAACCCCTCACTAATTACATGCATGCCATCACCATCTTTTCTTGATCGCAACCTCACCTGCCAAATTCACCCCTCATCTACATATCATATCAGACACATCTCTCAACAATAGATACATGTCTCCATATATCTAATATTGCATTAACACACATGAGTTGGATCCTAACAATAGAACGTAATGAGGGTGCAAAGAACACCTCACGTAACAATGATGATGACTAGCTATAGCCATCATATAGTGTGAATGCTTGCCGAACCATACACCAAAACATAACCACATGTGAGGAGAAACATATCCATTTAAGCTATCTAACTTAAACCATGCCACATTACAATCAGCCATGTATCCAGCAGGTACAGCCATGCAGTGTAGTGCTACCTGATATGCATGTTGTCCTTTCCGCCTCAGAAGCTTACCTGCACATAAGTTAATAGTTAACACACAGGAATCTCACAACTGTTGTCCTTTGCATTTAAGGTGCTGCATGTGGACTGTCTAATTATGTCCACCATGCACTGCAGGCCTGCCTTCTCCCTCCCTCCCTGATATTAGCTAATGGCTGTACATACAGTACCTATGTGATCCAATATTCATCTGAAAATGGAAGAGTTGCAGTTCTGTTTTTATAGTGTGCAACAATGTTGCAAGTTAGTCATTTTGTCAATATTTGTAATTTGCTGTTGAGTTGGTAGATAAGTGATGCAATGTAAAAAGAGTGCAAATTTGCAATTTTGGATTTGAATGTCAATTGTGCAGTTGTAATTTCTATTGTGTATTGTTTTATGTTTCGACGATCGACCACCATTTTAACCTTGTTAGATAATAATGGTATCATTTCAATTTACAAGTTTGTTCCCATAATACAATACAAGTGCT
The DNA here is from genome assembly GCF_027579735.1 of Bombina bombina. Lineage (NCBI taxonomy): Eukaryota > Metazoa > Chordata > Amphibia > Anura > Bombinatoridae > Bombina > Bombina bombina. Next base: position 812,204,600 of record NC_069501.1, read on the forward strand.
ATAAATATTCATTTTATCTTTATCTTAATGAAATCAGTATTGTCATTTACATTTTAGCAATAGTTCAGAGTGGTTTTAATGATTGTGCCTGCACTACAGAACATCTTTTTTTTTATAAATTAGGGGAAAAAGTACAATATATTATAAGAACTCATCATTTTCAACATTCACTTTATATATATCCAGCCTAAGGACATAGAGCTAGAAAACGCTGAAGCAGTGGAACAATGAAAAAGCTTAAGAGTTATGCTCTTCATATTACTCAGCATTCTGGTACTTTGTGCATTTTAAACTTCAAGAGTTGCAGTCATATTTTACCCAAAAATCTATTGTCATGATTTCTTTTTAATGTTAATTGTGCTCAGTATATGTAGATTGTATAAATACATTTGTTTTTCTTGTTGAATAGCATAAATACTAAAAAAATATCTGAATGAAGTGCCTTGGCTGATGGTAATAGTTAAATTATATTTATGCAACTAGATCAAATTACTTAAAACTATATATCAGCATCAAGCAAATGTGTAAGAGATATAGAGGTAATAGTTCCTCTTAAATTGACTTTAAATATTTCATTTTTCAGAACAGAGTTTGACTGCATTCTCCTGTTAGGAGTCGCCTGCAGTCTTTTCCAGAGATAGATTTGAATCAAATTTTAAAAGACTGGATCATCTGTTATGATTGTGAATATTAACTTCCCATAAATCTACTAAAATAATGATGAAGTTAAATCAATTTCTAATATTTCTTTGAAGTGTAAAAGAAAATATGTTTAAAAGAACTCATCAATAAATATTATGAAAACAAATTTCCTCTTAAAAATCACTGCATTATGTTTCTATGCTTTCTTCTGTCCTTGTTGAAAGATTTACATTCAAAACCATATCAACATATCTTCAACAATATATGTTTTAATATATTATTTTATGGCTGATGAGATTTGTTCAATTCATTTTTTACATTTAAAAAAAATACCAAAACAAGTTAAAGCCTATTAGATTGCAAACTATAGTTTGTTCATCTTCATATGGAACATGCATCATAACTGAATAATTGTATTTTGTGTTCAAAAGTGCACATGTATTTTATTATCTCTTAGTGAACACCCTTCTTATAACCCCTTATCATATACCTTTTCCAATTATAAAATCCCACAATTTTCCACAAAATGCATTGCACTTAATAAGCTGTTGAATTTTTGCACTATTTGATATATTTTTACTTATTTAAAGACATTGAAGGATTTCTGAAGTTTAAAAGTACACACGTACTGTATTAACTCTTACGCCTAGATTTAGAGTTCTGCGTTAGCCGTCCAAACCAGCATTAGGGTGTCCTAACGCTGGTTTTGGCCTACCGCTGGTATTTAGAGTCTTGTAGGTAAGGGTCTAACGTTCACTTTCCAGCCGCGACTTTTCCCCTTACGTCAATTGCGTATCCTATCTTTTCAATAGGATCTTCCTAACGCCGGTATTTAGAGTCTTGGCTGAAGTGACCTTTAGAACTCTAACGACAAAACTCCAGTTGCAGAAAAAAGCCAGGAGTTAAGAGCTTTCTGGGCTAACACAGGTTCATACAGCTCTTAACTACTGTGCTCTAAAGTACACTAACACCCATAAACTACCTATGTACCCCTAAACCGAGGTCCCCCCACATCGCCGCCACTCTAATAAAATTTTTTAACCCCTAATCCGCCGCAACCTACATTATCCCTATGTACCCCTAATCTGCTGCCCCTAACATCGCCGACACCTACATAATATTTATTAACCTCTAATCTGCCCCCCCAACGTCGCCGCTACCTTACCTACACTTATTAACCCCTAATCTGCCGACCGGACCTTGCCGCCACTATAATAAATGTATTAACCCCTAAACCGCCTCACTCCCGCCTCAAAAACCCTATAATAAATAGTATTAACCCCGAATCTGCCGTCCCTAACATCGCTGACCCCTAACTTCAAGTATTAACCCCTAATCTGCCGACCGGACCTCGCCGCTACTCTAATAAATGTATTAACCCCTAAAGCTAAGTCTAACCCTAACACTAACACCCCCCCTAAATTAAATATAATTTTAATCTAACGAAATAAAATAAATCTTATTAAATAAATTAATCCTATTTAAAGCTAAATACTTACCTGTAAAATAAACCCTAATATAGCTACAATATAAATAATAAGTATATTGTAGCTATAAAATAAATCCTAACCTAAGTTACAATTAAACCTAACACTACACTATCAATAAATTAATTAAATAAACTACCTAATATTATCTACAATTAAATCAACTAAACTAAATTACAAAAAAATAAACAAACACTAAATTACAAAAAAAAACCCCACTAAATTACAAAAAATAAAAAAAGATTACAAGAATTTTAAACTAATTACACCTACTCTAAGCCCCCTAAAAAAATAACAAAGCCCCCCAAAATAAAAAAATGCCCTACCCTAATCTAAAATAAAAAGTTTACAGCTCTTTTACCTTACCAGCCCTTAAAAGGGCCTTTTGCGGGGCATGTCCCAAAGAAAACAGCTCTTTTGCCTGTAAAAAACATATAATACCCCCCCAACATTACAACCCACCACCCACATACCTCTAATCTAACCCAAACCCCCCTTAAAAAAACCTAACACTAAGCCCCTGAAGATCTTCCTACCTTGTCTTCACCACACCGTTATCAACGATCCGTCCAGAAGAGGCTCCGAAGTCTTCATCCTATCTGGCAGGAAGAGGTCCAGAAGAGGCTCCGAAGTCTTCATCCTACCCCCTAATTTAGGGGGGTGTTAGTGTTAGGGTTAGACTTAGCTTTATGGGTTAATACATTTATTAGAGTAGCGGTGAGGTCCGGTCGGCAGATTAGGGGTTAATAAGTGTAGGTAAGGTAGCGGTGACATTGGGGGGGTGCAGATTAGGGGTAATAAATGTAATATAGGGGTCGGCGGTGTTAGGGGCAGCAGATTAGGGGTACATAGGTATAATGTAGGTGGCGGCGGTGTACGGAGCGGCAGATTAGGGGTTAATAATAATATGCAGGGGTCAGCGATAGCAGGGGCAGCAGATTAGGGGTTAATAAGTGTAAGATTAGGGGTGTTTAGACTCGGGGTACATGTTAGGGTGTTAGGTGCAGACTTAGGAATTGTTTCCCCATAGCAAACAATGGGGCTGCGTTAGGAGCTGAACGCTGCTTTTTTGCAGGTGTTAGGTTTTTTTACAGCTCAAAATGCCCCATTGTTTCCTATGGGGGAATCGTGCACGAGCACGTTTTTGAAGCTGGCCGCGTCCGTAAGCAACGCTGGTATTGAGAGTTGCAGTGGCGGTAAATATGCCTGTACTCTCCCTTTTTGGAGCCTAACGCAGCCATTCAAACAACTCTAAATACCAGCGTTGTTTAAAAGGTGCGGGGGAAAAAAAACACGCGTAGCTAACGCACCCCTTCTAACGCAAAACTCTAAATCTAGGCGTTAGTGAATGACATTCTTATACCCAATATCATGCACATTTTCCAACTATAATATTCCACAATTTCTCCAAATAAATTGTATTTCATAAGTTTTGAAAGATTTTTGAAGTCATTCTTTTTCTTGTAGCAACGTAATTTTTAAAAGAAGGTGAAATGCACACAAGATAATTGTATTATAAAGTTAAAGGTTCATATGTATGAGAGTGCATATATATGTTAATATTTTAAAAGATAACATATTGTTTATTAGACAGTGACACTCCTTCCAAGAGTTTAAGGTTTCCACTATATGCATATTTTCTTTAGGGTATTTTATCCCTTCTCACATAAATTAGGACCAAAAAGAACATAACATTAGCAGTCATAGCCCATAGCCCAAGACCCTAGTATGCATTCAAACAGACGTTGTCTGTTCATAAATGCCTCTTTCTTGGTGGACCTAACAGGTGACAACAGGGACGAAAATAAAAAACCCTTTGCACATTATAATCAAGTGGTTAACCAATCACAAAAAGCTTCCCACTGCAAACCTTATTAAGTAAAGAAATAAATTAGATTTTAAAAAAATAAATAAATAAAAATTGCTAAACTAGAAAAGGTCCTATTGCAAAGGAAAATATGAAGCACCTAAGATGTTGCTCAGTCTGGTAACAAATGAAGATAGGAGCTTTTGTATAAGAAGTTTTGTGTTTGGACAGTAATCACTAATTTGGTAATCAGACAAACAAACACCAGCGCAGGAGCTCTGAGTGTAGTATTTAATAAATGTGAAATTGCGCACAATAAAAACACACTTACATGAGTGTAGTAATAAAAAACATATCACCAAGGTTAGTCCTTTTCACCCAGATCCTCATTAAGGTAAAGTGTCTGTATTAGGAATAAGGAGTCAAGATGTAACTTAACACAGACCCACAGCTCCTGAGTTCAAACCGGATGCGTAGGTGAATAAATCACCTTGGCCAATCAGAAATCCTCTATGTGTTTCTTCCAGTCATGGCCAGACTTTTTTTAAGAGGTAATGGTTTGATTGGTTGAAACAATTGCCAATCGATATACCGGTATTCATACAATTTAACTAATATTCACAATCATTGTAACAATATTAATGTATCACTATACATATTGAAACAGTTTTAAAATAGTTTTAAAAGGTTTTAAAAACATTTAAAAAACAACACACATGTATCTATTTTCCTGGGGAAGCTGCCCTTATTAAAAAATTCAGAATATTCATTCTTTATGATGGCATACATGGCTACTGCAAGAGAATATACATGCATCAAACACTATCTAACAAAGGTTTACATATATTTATATGTCTCCATTTATGCATTATATATTTACGCCTTTATATTTCCCAATAATTCTACGGTACCTATCGAATTTTATAATTATTGTTATTGTTTCATGCATCTTTGTTTCACCACTAAAACTTTCTACAAATAATATTTTATATTAAAACAATTGATATGCATAATACTAATACACCATTCAAATATATATTGTCCTAATGTTTACATGAAGGCTTGGAGGTCTATGTCTACATTGAGTCCCTTTGGATGTATAGTTTGTAATTCTTGTTTCCAATAGATTTCACGTTGTCTCAGAGTAAGTAGTCTATTTGGATACAGATTTGGCGGAATCCAGTTTATGATCGTAATAGTTAATCCTTCTGGATTGCTATTATGATGTACACAGAAATCTTCTGGAACACTGTGATTATTTACTTCATTCTTGACACTTCCCCCTAGTGTCTAATCCCATAGTTTCCACTCTCCCCTAAATTGTGCATTAAGGATGTACTCTGTATTTCTTAGGGGTGATAACATTGGTTTTTGAGTCAAGATGGGTAGGGAAGATATGTATGGTTCCCATTTTTTGATGAAGTTAGTTGTTCTAACAGTTATATCTCTCAGAGAGTCAGCTTGTTCACAGAATAACTGACGGGTACGTTTTTTTCTAACCAGTGGCATAGAATAAGTTTCCTTACAGTCAGGATTACATTTCCTATCAGCTTCCTCTGTAAACTGGTGTGATCCTTGAGGCCTAGAACTACCACCTTTTCCAGGGTGAATGTTGTGCGAGTGTGACAAAGTGTGTTGACCCATTGTGAAATCATGTGCCAGAATTTCTGCAGGGGTGGACATTGCCAAATCATATGAATAAGATCTGGTTTAGGGTGTCTGCATTTGCTGCAATTTTGTGGTTCCTTGGAGCCCCATTTTTGAAATTTTTTAGGTGTGATATATGCATTATGTACCAGTTTTGTGTGCGATTCCCTAGAGTCCATAGACAGTGTGGCCTTCCTAATTGCTTCAAAGCTTCTCAGGATCTGAACTCCCGTGACTTCAAATCCCAATCTATTCGACCAGTCTAGTGCTAACTCTGATACCATAGTGTTGCTAGGGGTTTCCTGCAATAAGTTATAGATGGGCGTAATGGATCGATTGCCTTGTTTAGCCCAGGAGACTATTTTGTCAATTGTGTCTATGTTGAGTCTTAGTGTCTGTGAGTCTTTTAGAGTGTGAATATAGTGTTTAGCTTGTAAATAAGCAAAAATGATGCTGTTTTGGAATATTGTATTTATTCATTAAGTCTAAGAATGGGAGTGTTGTACTACCGTCTGACATTGGTAGGTCATGGATATGCCGTGGACCCCTTTGTTCCCAAATCCCAAAGGTCTGAGTTGTGAAGCCCGGTATTAAGCTTGGGTTGCCTCTAAGAGGCAAAAATTTAGACTTGTGTGGAGAAATGTTGAAATATTTACATAATCTCTGCCATGTCTTAATCGGGCCCGTGAATGGTATGAGTCCCTGAATCCTCGGATCTAATTTATTGAGTGGCGAGTGTGGGAGGAAGGATAATGACCAGGTTTGGACAATTTCTTTTTCAAGATTGTGGACTGTAAATGTTTCTGTATCGAGCCACCAGTCTACTATATATTTGATTTGGGCTGCCCAATTATAGAACTGCAAATTGGGGAGTCTCAGGCCACCTTTCAATGTTGAGGTGGTCAATTTGTGGAGGCCTAATCTGTGTTTTTTCCCTCTTCATACAAAATTGTTGATTGTAGAATTTAGCAGTTTTAGGTCTCTTTTTGACAGTGGCTCGGGAAGCATTTGAAACAAATAGAGCAATTTGTGAAAAATGATCATTTTAATGAGGTTGACCCTTTCTGTGAGGGTCAAGGGTAGGTTGTTCCATATCTTGAGTAATGCAGTGATGTCTAGGAGTAAAGCTTTATAGTAAGAGTCATACCAAGAGTCTGTGTTGGCTGAAAGTTTCACTCCCAGATATGTAAAGTCAGTGGTAATTGGTTTGAAGTCTAGTTCTCCAATAGTTTGAGTATGATGTGGGTTGAGCCATAAGAGCTCTGATTTAGTTTTGTTAACCTGGTAACCTGAGATATTCCCAAAGTGCTCCACTATGGACATACTTTTGGGTGTATTAATTTGGGGGTCAGTGATATACAGTATCATATCATCTGCAAACAAGGAAAGGTGAAGTTTTGCATTTCCCAGTTGCAGGCCCAGAATTTGGTTTCTAATCTATGGCTAAGGGCTTGATTGACAGATCGAATAATAGGTGGGATAGTGGGCATCCCTGTCTAGTACCAGCGAGAAGGGGAATGTAGAGTCACCATTAATAAGAATGGATGCTGTAGGGTTTTTGTAAATTGTTCGTATGGCTGATATAAATTGTCCCTGAAATCCACATTTTGCTAGTACTGTGTAGAGGTGGTCCCATAAAACTTTATCGAAAGCTTTTCCCACATCGAGCAGGATGAGACAGGCCTCTGGTAATTCTTGCAATTTCCCTTCCTGTCTCCACTTTTCATAGTAGGAGAGGATTAATTGTACTTTCCTTACATTGCAAACTGATGATCTATGTTTGACAAAACCTGTTTGGTCGGGGTGTATCAGAGAAGGGAGTATAGGGGCAAGCTAATGTCTCTCCTATTTCTACCTGCATTATTTTATATTACTCAGCCGGCATGCCATTCAGTCCTGGTGTTTTCTCTGTCGGGAGATTCTTAATAACTTGTTCTACCTCTTGGAGTGATATTGGTACGTTTAAATTGGTCTTCTGTTCCTCTGTCAGTTGGGGCATAAATAGATCTTCCCAAAAATTCTGTTTTGCAGTCATGTCGATGGGGCAGTTATTGTATAACTCCTTATAATAATCAGTAAACGCAGTCTGAATGTCTTTTACATCGGTCATTGTCCAGTCTTTTTCTTTGACTGCTAGAATTGAGGTCTGTTTACGTGAAAGTTTAGTGAGTTTCGCCAAAAATATTTACCAGTCCTATTACCAAATCTATAAAATCTGGCTTGGGAGTGTGAGAGAGAGTATACTGTTTTTTGATTAAAAAATGTGTCTCTATTAGTTTTTGTCTCTTTATACTTAATCTTATTTTGTGTAGTTGGGCATCGTAAGTATCTATTATATGCATTTGTCATCTGTCGCAAGAGGAGGTCCTCTTTGAGTCTGCTTTTTTTGTAATCCCTGCCGCATAGGAGGTAATTATGCTGCAAAGAACTGCTTTAGCAATCTCCCAGTAGAGGAGCGGGTCATTACTGTGTTGTAAATTAACTGACTGAAAGGTCTGCAAATGCATGTTGAGATATCTGTATAGGTTAACATCTTTATATAGAAAATTGGGGAATCTCCACCTCAGTTTAATGGTTGTATGTTTAGCTTGAAAGACTAAAAGTTAAATAGGGGCATGATCAGAAAGGGTTATGGCATGAATTTTAGTGTCTCGGATTCTGGTACTTAATTTACCTGCCACAAGGAATAGGTCAATGCGTGATAATGTGTCCTTGAATGTGGTGAGGCATGTAAAGTCTTTAGAGTCTGGGTTGCGTTCTCTCCAAATATCCTTGAGGTGTAGTGTGTTGGCAAATTTACCTAAGATTCTTGAATCTCTTTTGTGGTATTTAGGTATTGGTATCTTATTCAAGGTCGAGTGTGGATCTTTAAATCAGTCTGCGGGTACTTTTGGGGCTATATTGAGGTCACCCCCCAAAACAATAGCATCTACCTGGGTGCTTAGTAATTTGTGTTGCAGTTGGTGCCAGAATTCTGGTTTCTTATCGTTAGGTGCATATACTCCCACTAATACCATGGGAAGGTTCTCTACCGTCACGTGGGCGATAATGCATCATCCCTCTGGATCACATTCTGCTTTTGATATCGTGTTGTTTAAATATTTACGAAACAATATAGCCACCCCTCTTGCTCTATGTGTCTTATAAGTGGTATGGAAAACTTCAGCTATCGACATTTGTTTAAATTTTTGATGTTCCTGTGTGTTTAAGTGAGTCTCCTCAAGTATCGCTATATCAGCTTTCTGTGATTTCAGGTAATTTAGTATAGACTTTCTTTTTATGGGAGACGTGATGCCTCACATGTTCCATGCTAATACTTTAATTGTGCGATCGGTAATGTAAGGATGGTATGGATAGGGTGTCTACATGTATGTGTCGGTAGGTGTGTATAGTGTGGTATTATAAAACTTACGCATAGTACAATTTATATTCCTCTCAGACAGTTCTCTCTTTTCCAGGAGTCAGAGTGTCGGACCAGGTTGTTAGTAGAAGGTACAAGAGATAGGTCATTAAACCAGGCCTTTTTCAAGGTATGTAGGAACAATACAATATCAAGGACAAAAACATAAACAAACCAACAACTAAACAAACAAATGGACAAACAAACATGAAGACAGCATTCACCAAGGAGGCATCATGTAGAAGGACCAGCCAGGTGTTTCATCTCAGTCTATAAGGTCCCCTTCATAGGAATTGGGGGAGTTTTCAGCCACTTGGAATCCTTTAGATCTCTACAGTTCCTCTGTAAATCAAGGCTTTTGAGATTCATTATTATAGCATGAAATCAGGGATACACTTTCCAATTCAGGTTGCGTTTTCTTTCTTTGCGGATGTGTTTGCATTCTCTATTTCTTCTTTATCAAGATATAGTTGTAGGTGCTTAGGTGATTCAAAAACTTTGGTCCCCGGGAAGTTTGGAGCTTCAATTTAGCTGGAAAGAGCAAAGTCACAGAGCGGCCTCTCTCTAACAGTCTCTTACAGTAGGGGGAGAACTCCTTTCGCCTTCTTGTAATCTCTGCAGAGTAGTCTTGAAAAAGATATATACGTTTACCCTCATATTCTAGGGAAGAGGTCTGTCTGTATGCCCTGAGGATCTGTATTTTATCTTTAAAATTCAAGTATTTAACCATTACTTGTCTTGGTGGACCATTTAAGTTAATTTGTCGTCCTGGAATCCCCACACTATGCTCCCTATTTTCAAGGTCATCAACTTTGTCCATGAGGATTTTGTTTTGTTTCTGTAGATTAGTCACATTAATCCTGCTTTCTTGCTGTCTATCCTCCACATCAGACAATCTTCTTTCTGCTTGAGTTAGTCTTGTATTGAATTCTTTAAACTCAGAGCTCATAGTATCTACTCCAGTCTGAAGTCTCTCAATCTTTGGCATAAAGAGCGCAGAGAGCTGTGACACTATAGGGTGTGTGTCAGAAATATAAGGGCTTTCATGATCTAGTTGGGCTCTCTCTACTCCTGACATGTCAGGGTGCTGTTCAGATTTCCTCTCACTCTGTTTCTGTCTGTGTGACATTTTATCAGTCTGTTTAGTGTATGTATTATAATATTTGTGCATGCAGAGAAAAGGAGAATTCAAGATAAGCAGAGATAAAGTGTTTCCACTATGAGTATAACACTGTGAGATTTTTAGATCTTTGCAGGGTATTCCAGGCACTGGATATCTTATTGCTTATTAAACATAGAGTCTGTTAAATGTGGCCATTCAGATAGTAGTGCCAGCCATCTGCTAGCTACCTGTAATATGCTTGTAACCTGTTCCTACGATGGGGCCTGGGCTTTCCACATATTCCTCATACTCCTGGGGTTTTGAGTGGTGTAATAACCGTGTTCAGAGGCTCAAGAAAAGAAAAGCAATGTGTAGCTGTGATAGCAGCAAAATTACCCGCAATGTTGTGTGTGGGTTAGGATCTGGCAGGGCCTGTGTGATGGAGTGTTAGGCCTTGTGTGTCACGAGTTGCGCTTGCTATGCGCTTATTATGTTGGTGCCCACATGGAGTAAACCACTTTGCCAGTACCTCTGCATGAGCGAACCGGTCTGCAGAGACCTTGTCCTCTTTCTGCTCTCTATTTGGCCGGCCTCCGGTACCTGTTTCTTGCTGCTGCGTGTGTCCCAAAGGCCTTCTGCATGTGCTGCAGGCTTAGTTGAGGCCTAGTTGCGGCCGTTATTGTCGTTGCTCCCGGCAACGGAGGCGTGGATCTTAGCCTCCAATGACACCAATGGGTATTCTCTGCTGTCCCGGCTCTTTGCTGAACCTAGAGAGGGGTTGTTGGGTCAAATTAGAGTGGCCGGAGATGTTAAATGGGAGTTCAAGAGCGGAGCTCCTCTCCCTTGCTGCCACTCACAGGGCCCACCCACCGGAAGTCTCCTCTTGAAAATGTATTTTTAATGGGATAAGTTTTGTTTTTCTCGTAATTTTTAAAGCTATCTTCTTTTTCAATAAACTGACACATAGTACACTTAGAAGCTAGATATTTTAATGTGCCATTTGGTCTGATGACTGGATAGGATTTTCTTTCTTAATTTTTAGTCTAAAAGGTGCCAACATACTTTTTAGATCTCTGTTTGTTTGTATGTAATTGTTGGTTTGTTCCCTATAACACTTGTGAGTATGGGATCGGTTTGTAGGACAGACCAATGTTTCTGTAAAATTGATGTGAGTTGTTTGCTCCCCTGACTATATGTTGTAATAAATCTAACTTTGTCTTTATTCTGTTTCCTCATATTAGATCTAGGATGTAGCATTGTTGATCTATTAATGCTCTGAACTTTACATCGTGCATGTTGTAGGCATTCTACACTACAGCCCTCCTCTTTAAAACTATTCTCTAAAAGTGTAGCTTCAATCTCATAATCTGCCTCTGCTGTACAATTCCTTTAAAGCCTTTGGAATTGACCCAAAGGAATATTGTCAATTCATTGTTTGAGGTGTCCACTTCTAGCATTAAGCAAACCATCCATAACCATGATAAGGGGTTAATTTGACTGGCAACAGTGGTATATCTGCTTATTTGCCATGGGGGTGAGGTTAAGAATAAAGTTGTGTGGCAGTCAAATAGTGACAGGGGTTAATGTGGGTGGGTTTGTGGACAGGACTGAGTAAAGCTGTTTATTAACAGTCTATGATTTTCAAACATTCTTTTGAGCTCTATCCAAATTGTATAAAGAATCAAATTCTTAGTTTTATTTTAATGACAGGTTAGAACCCATACTGTATAGATATCCAGATAATTATGTTCTTCATTTTGATTTATTTAGTTTTTGCTTTTATATTTTTTGGTTAATTAACTTAATCAAAGTTGCCCCATACCTTAATGAGAATAACCAGAATAAGTGTAGAAGTGATTTCCCTCAACAGTAATGTTACTTGGCAAATAAGTGGCACATTTAATGAATGCCATCTAATTTTCCCATTCTGTTTGTTTTTATTTCCAGTCAATGTTAAATCCTCTTAGTAAATATTACAACATATTTTAAAGACTTCCATTGACTTTTATTTTGCTGTGGGGTTAGCTGTGCAATTAATGGCACTAGAATAAGCAGACTGCAGAATTCTTTTTAATTTAAGTCAGTTTAATTTCAATAGATAAAGCAAAGCTTTACACTCAAGAGCATATCAATTTGACTCATTAATAGGGTTTTCACTTGTTTAAGAGTATTCTGTTTTTTTTATTGTAGAACTATGTAAATGTAAGTGTACATGAACTGTAAGTATTTACATTCTTTCAAGTTTTTGTTACAAAACAAGCACTAATTTGTCATGCTTGGTAAAAACAAAGATGCAATTACATGTCAAGTAGCTTCATTGCGCTACAACAATTTGAAATAGAGGTATAGCAGCTATAATCAATATGAAGTAAAGGAAAGAAATATATTTATATATTAATTGCAAACTGTGATTGCGTTAATAAATTCATGATTTTATAGGCATGAAACTTTGTCTTATTTATAGATGTAAAAATTAAAAAAAAGAGTAGGCCAAGATCTTGCTTTATATTTTTCAAATAAGTAATGCAGTTACAATCAGTTGTGCAATGTTATGTGATTATTAAAATGCCTGCTTTAATTATTGTAACTCAAATTTATAATTATATAATGGAAATATTCAATGAACATGTGTGCAGCCCAAAATGACTGTGATGTTCTTGTTGAATAATCTAACATACTTTTACAAAAGTAGGCAAAAATCCAGGGAGCATTCAGTAATCACAGCAGTAATAACACAACTTTCCATACTGAGGAAATAGGTTCTGTGTCACTGATGATTGCCAAGAAGTAATTAATTTGTAAAGGGTGTAAGAGAATTCTTCATGAATAAAATATTTTTTGCCAAGTTAAAGGACATTTATTCCATCATACATTTAAAAGAGCATATTTTAGCCATTGTAAAATATTTTTTATTGCATGACATGTGTAGGCTATTTGAAGAATACCTATGCTATTAGATTTATAGAATTTCAGGTCACTTTACAAATTAAATTATGATGTAAATGATGCTAATTCTTTCTTTACCTTCTCCTTTAGTGCAGACCCTGGGCTCTCCAGTGTGCTAAAGTTAAGTAGTTTAACTATTTAAAGGAAACAAATGAATACTGACAAATTCATCACTATTCATATGTTTTCTTTCAATGTCATGCTGCATTCGTTTGGGTATAGGTTTCATGGAAATGAGCCAAAAATCCATGTTTCGTTAACCAATGTGCATTCATAACTAAACAAATGCACATGTCTAATACTAAAGATATCAATGTTAATAATACACATCACACTTCCCATCCCAAATATCAGTGTAACCTTTGCACGGAAGCATTGCGCTCATGAGAATGTGCTTCCAAAGGCTCTAATCGGAGCATTGCTCTCATGCCATGAGACTTGGCATGAGAACTAGCGCAGCCAAGAGGGTAAGTCGCGTATCGATGAGAAGCAAAGTGTAAATTTATATGTATATAAGCATATACATATATATTTACATGGAACACACCCCACACACCTGCTACTATTTTTATTTAATTCAAACCAATAAAAACATTTTTAGGGGGGCAATTAGGGGAAATTTAAAAAATGAACTAGAGGTCTGACCTCTGGTTAATTTTTTGAGCACTAATTGCTACTGCAAGCTCACGGTAGCAAAAATTAGCCACTTGTAATGGCTGGTTATTTATAGTGTGCCCGGGGAATTAGTGATAAATTAAAGCTCAACTTGTAATGTAGCCCATAGAAAGGGACAACAATTTCCTGACTGATTTTGTCTTAAGACACAACTTTAGGCAAGAAATCAAATTCATTCCTTAAGACTGCCTTATCCTGATGAAAGATAAGATAAGGATGGTCACAAGAAAGAGAAGACAATTCAGAAACTCTTCTAGCAGAAAAGATAGCCAAAGGAAACAAAACCATCCAAGAAAGAAGCTTAATATCAACTTTATGCATAGGCTCAAAAGCAGGAGCCTGCAAAATGTTTAACACCAAGTTAAGACTCCAAGGACGAGAAATTGGCTTGATCACAGGCTTAATTAGTGCCAAAGTCTGAACAAAGCCTTGAATGCCAGGAAGATTAGTAATCTTCCTATGAAACAAAACTGAAAGAGTATAAATCTGCCCTTTCAGAGAAGTAATAGATAGGCCCTTATCCAAACCATCCTGTAAGAGCTGCCAGATTCTAGGAATTCTAAAAGCATGCCAGGAAAACCATGATCTTTACACCAAGAAATAAAAGCCGTCCAGACCTTACAATAAATCTTCCTAGTCAAAGGCTTATGAGCCTGGATCAAATTTTCAATCACAGCATCCAAGATAACTCTATGCTTAAGAACTTACTATTCAATCTCCATGCCATCAAGCTTAGATATTTGAGATCCAGATAGAAAACCAGACCTTGAGACAGAAGCTCTGGTAGACGCGGAAGAGGCCAAAAAGGGCAACTGGACATCTGAATCAGGTCTGCATGACAAATCCTGCGAGGCCATGCTGGGACAATCAGAAAAAAAGAGGATTTATCTAGTCTTATCATGGAAATCACTCTAGGAAGAAGAACAAGAGAAGGAAACAGATAAGCAATGAGCTACTGGAGCATCCCTTAGAGCCAGAGGATCCCTTGACCTGTTAAAGTACCTGGGAATTTTGTTTTTCAAGCGAGAAGCCATTCCTCTCTCCCACCTCTCCCCCCTTCAATCCATCCTAAATGTCTCTGCTAGGCTAATCCACCTATCCCGACACTCTGTATCTGCTGCACCCCTCTGTGAGTCCCTTCACTGGCTCCCCATTCACAGCAGAATTAAATTCAAAATTCTCACTCTGACCTACAAAGCCCTTACCAATGCAGCCCCCCCACCTGTCCTCACTCATCAACAAATATACTACAGCCCGCCCCCTAAGATCCAACAACTATCTACTCCTTGCATCTTCTACCATCACCTCCTCCCATGCTAGATTACAGGACTTCTTTCGTTCTGCATCAACCCTCTGGAATGCTCTTCCTTGAGCTGTCAGACTTTTCCCCAACCTCTCCTCCTTTAAACGCTCCCTTTGTGTTCAGGGAAGCCTATCACCAAATCAGTAACTAATGAATTCCACTTGCCTAATAGTTGCCCTCATCTAACTCCACACTAACATTTCCACCTTTGCAGTCCCTACCTCCTGTTTCTTACCCTCTTACCCATCTAGATTGTAAGTTCCCATTGGAACAGGGCACCCAATTCCCCATGTATTTGTTTGTTAAATTTTGTCTGGTGTCTCATATTGTACTGTACATTTATCTTTGTAACCCATGGTCAGCGCTGCGGAATCTGTTGGCACTTTATAAATAAAGAATAAAAATAATAATAAAATCTCTGGGAGATCCCAAAGAGCCACAATCTGATTGAACACATCCTGATGAACCGACCATTTCCCTTGATGCAGAGGCTGATGACTGAGAAAATCTGCTTCCCAGTTGCTCACTCCTAGAATATGAATCTGCAGAAGCTAGACAGGAATTGGCTTCTGCCCATGGGAGAATTCAAGACACTTCCCTCATGGTTATGGAACTGTGGGTTCCCTTCTGATGATTGATATAAGCCACTGCTGTGACATTGTCTGATGAGATGATGCTCAATTTTCAACAGAGGCCAAGTCTGAAGAGCCCTCAAAATAGCACAGAGTTCTAAAACATTTTTTGGCAACCTTACCTACCGAGGAGCCCAAACCCCTTGTGCTCTAAGAGACCCTCAAACATCTCCCTAACCTGAAAGACTTGCATCTGTAGGATGAGTAAAATAAGCCCTCTGAATAATGAACTGACAATCCAGCCACCAAGTCAGAGACTGACTTGTACTGTGATCCAGAAAACCATTTGAGACAGCTGAGTATGATCCCTGCACCACTGATGAAGCATACAAAGCTGAAGAGGTCTCATGTGAAATCGAGCAAATGGAATTGCATGTGAAGCTGCCGTTATGAGACCCAGTATTTCCATACAAAGAGCAACAGAGCTAAAAGATTGAGACTGAAGGTTCAGACAGGGTGACACTAATTTTAGTCTTCTTTGATCTTTTAGAGAGAGACTCATTGAGACTGAATCTATTTGAAACCCAGAAAAGTGATCCTTGTCTGAGACACCAAAGAACTTTGTGGAAAATTGATCTTCCGACCATGCTGTTAAAGAAACAACAGCCTGTTGGTGTGAGATTCTGCTAAAAGAAAATATGGAGCTTGAACCAATATATTGTCCAGGTAAGGGAACACTGCAGTACCCTGAGATCTGATCACAGACAATAGGGCACCCAGAACCTTTGTAAAAATTCTTGGAGCTGTATCCAGGCCAAATAGTAGAGAAACAAACTAAAAATGCTTGCCTAGAAATGCAAACCTCTGAAACTGGTAATGTTTCCTGTGAATTGGAACATGAAGATAAACATCCTTTAAACATAACTTGGTCTTGCTGAACAAAAGGAAGAATAGTCTAAATAGTTTCCATTTTGAAAGTAGGAATTCCAACAAACTTGTTCAGAGCTTTCAGATTCATAGCGGGTCTTAACCCCTTAACGACACGAGTCGTACAGGGTACGTCGCACACAACCTGGTCTTTAAAGACCAGCGACGTACCCTGTACGACCTAAGTGTTTAAAGCGGCTGGAAGCGATCCTGATCGCTTCCAGCCGCTTTCAAGGTATTGCCATGATGCCTCGATATTGAGGCATCATGGCAATACCTTTTCTGGCACACCGATGCAGAGAGGGCCACTCTGTGGCCCTCTCTGCATCGGCCAGCGATGGTGCCGATCGTTGGTGGGTGGGAGCAGTTACAGGGAGGAGGTGGCCCATCGCTGGGAATCTTGGTCCCGGAATTAGTACCGGTGCGTGCGGGCGCGTGCACGGGGGCGGGGGTGCGCGCGCCCCCGATCTTAACAAAGCATGCCACATAAACGGTCCGGTTGTGGTGGGAGCGGGAGGTGATCTGTGGTGGGAGCGGGTGATGAGGGCTAAATTTCTATTTATAAAAAGGATCTGGGAGAGGGGGGTGGGGGGTATTGAGGGGGGGCCAGCTACACTACAGAAAAAAAAAATATTAAAAAAAAGTGCACTAAAGTTTGAAAAGTGGGTACTGGCAGACAGCTGCCAGTACCCAAAATGGCACCAAATAGTGAGAGGGGGGAGATTAGAGAGCTGTGTGGGGGGGCTCAGGGAGGTTGGGTGCTATGGGGGGCTCCTACACAGCAGCATATGTAAATATGCTGGGAAAATTTTTAAAAAATTTTAAAAAAAGAGAGCTTTTATTTTAGTACTGGCAGACTTTCTGCCAGTACTTAAGATGGCGGGGACAATTTTGGGGTGAGGGAGGGAAGAGAACTGTTTGGGAGGGATCAGGGGTGGGATGTGTCAGGTGGGAGGCTGATCTCTACACTAAAGCTAAAATTAACCCTGCAAGCTCCCTACAAGCTACCTAATTAACCCCTTCACTGCTAGACAAAATACACGTGTGATGCGCAGCGGCATTTTGCCGCCTTGTAATTACCAAAAAGAAACTCCAAAGCCATATATGTCTGCTATTTCTGAACAAATGGGATCCCAGAGAAGCATTTACAACCATGTGTGCCATAATTGCACAAGCTGTTAGTAAATAATTTCAGTGAGAAACCTAAAATTGTGAAAAATGTTACGATTTTTTTAATTTGATGGCATTTGGCGGTGAAATGGTGGCATGAAATATACCAAGATGGGCCTTGATCAATACTTGAGGTTGTCTACTACACTACACTAAAGCTAAAATTAACCCTAGAAGTTCCCTACATGCTCCCTAATTAACCCCTTCACTGCTGGGCATAATACACGTGTAATGCGCAGTGGTATTTAGCGGCCTTCTAATTACCAAAAAGCAACGCCATAGCCATATATGTCTGTTATTTCTGAACAAAGAGGATCCCAGAGAAGCATTTACAACCATATATGCCATAATTGCACAAGTTGTTTGTAAATAATTTCAGTGACAAACCTAAAGTTTGTGAAAAAATTTGTGAAAAAGTGAACAATTTTTTTTATTTGATCGCATTTGGCAGTGAAATGGTGGCTTGAAATATACCAAAATGGGCCTAGATCAATACTTTGGGATGTCTTCTAAAAAAAAATATATACATATCAAGGGATATTCAAGAATTCCTGAAAGATATCAGTGTTCCAATATAACTAGCGCTAATTTTGAAAAAAATTGGTTTGGAAATAGCCAAGTGCTACTTGTACTTATTGCCCTATAACTTGCAAAAAAAGCAAAGATCATGTAAACATTGGGTATTTCTAAACTCAGGACAAAATTTAGAAACTATTTACCATGGGTGTTTTTTGGTGGTTGTAGATGTGTAACAGATTTTGGGGGCCAAAGTTAGAAAAAGTGTGTTTTTTTCCATTTTTTCCTCATATTTTATAAAAAATTTTATAGTAAATTATAAGATATGATGAAAATAATGGTATCTTTAGAAAGTCCATTTAATGGCGAGAAAAACGGTATATAATATGTGTGGGTACAATAAATGAGTAAGAAGAAAATTACAGCTAAACACAAACACCACAGAAATGTAAAAATAGCCCTGGTCCTTAAGGGAAAGAAATTGAAAAATGGCCTTGGTCCTTAAGGGGTTAAAGTACTTTCCTTTTTTGGAGCCATGAAAAGATTTGAATGAAATCGAATCCCCTGTTCCTGCAAAGTAACTGGAGTAATTACTCCCATAGTTTTCAGATCTGAAACTTACTGAAAAAAATGCTTTAGCTTTTAAAGGATTCCTTGTAACATTGGACAGAAAAAAAAAACCTTTCACTGGGAGGCCTTGTTCTAAATCCTATTTGATATCACTGATAAACTATAATCAGAACCCAGGGATCTGGACCAGACTGAAACCAAGCTTCCTGAAAAAAGTCATAACCTGCCCCCCTACTAGAACCTCTAGATTGGGGGGGGGGGGGGGCACAACTTCATTCAGATTTGGAAGTAGTGGTGGATTTTTTTTGGCTTGCATTGATCTGTTCCAGTTAGCACAAGGCCTCCAGACTTGGCCAGAGGTGCTTTGCTTCTGAGAGGGGGAATCAATTTCCTGTTCCCTTTTCTGATGAAAGGAGCAACAATGATTGAAGGCTTTAAATTTCACCTTGGACTTCTTGTCCTGAGAATAAAAAAAAAAATAAAATTTGTTTCCCTTAAAAGAAAGAGATAATTAGACACCATGTCAGCAGACTAGGAATTAAGCCATAAAGCTCTTCTAGAAATAACTGCCAAGGGGATGTTTTTAACTTTAATCTTAATGTCAAATGCAGCATTACAAATAAAGGAATTAGAACACCAAGAGGTTAAACAAATATTCACTAGCAGAATCATTAGAAAGACTAGTTAATCAGTAAGAAGAAGCAGCAGCTACATCAGCAATATAAATAATTGGCTTAAACAAATAACCTTCTTGCAGAAAGACCCTTCTATAACTTCCTATCTAAAGGTTCCTTAAAAGAAGTACTGTCTTCCAAAGGGATAATAGTACATTTAGCCAAAGTAGAAATGGCCCCATATACTTTAGGGACAGTCATCCACAGTTAGAGGCAGGTAAGGGGCATAACTGCATGTAATAGACATTACTATAAAGAAGAATATGCAGAGATACTAATATAAAAATCCAGTTTAGGCTGAGAGACCCAATGAAATGGGCCAAGAAAGCATGAATAGCAGACCCCCCTATACTGGATATGAAAGACCCTTTAAACAATCAGGAGCAAGCTGAAGTCTGTAGACATCAGTATACATGTAAAACTTTTAGGGCTGGGTGATGAGTCTGAAAACCAAAATAAGCAAAACTATACTTTTTTTTTACAAAAACACCCCCAGATGGGCTTTATAAATGGCTCATCTACAAACACATTTATGCAAATAAAAATTTAGTGTACAATGCCTCTTTAAAACTTGCTGGGGATTAAAAGAATTACCTCTCTTAGACCATTCCCTAGAAATTATTTCTGAAACAACATTTGAAATAGAAAAAAACCTCAGGGGTTTTGGGAACAGTTTTAAAGACTGAATCTAAATGGTTAAAAGGCTTATTCTCATAACTCTTAGAGTCCTTAACCCCTAAAGTAAGCAAAACCTCTTTTTTAAAGGGAACAAATATGTCCGAATTAAAAAAAAATATATATAATCAGGTTCAACATCAAAAGAATCTCCATAAACATCATTTTTTTTCACTGTAAGAGTGATCACATTGTAGAACTCATTACCTAAGGAGGTAGTAAATGCTAATACCTTAGATACATTTAAAAATGGTTTATATACATTTCTGGCTAGACACAAAATTCAGGGATATGATTACTTGCAATAAATGGGTCACCTTTTTATGGGATTAATTTAAGATCAACTGGAGCTTTTATTATAAGTATATTAAGATTTATATACAGTGAGGGAAAACGTGATTTAATACCCTACTGATTTTGTACATTTCCTCACTGACAAGGAAATGATTAGTTTATCATTTTAATGGTAGGTTTATTTGAACAGTGAGAGACAGAATAACAAATACATCCAGAAAAACGTCTAGAAAATTTCAAAAACTTTATACATTGATTTGCATTTTAATGAGTGAAATAAGTATTTGATCCCCCATCAATCAGCAAGATTTCTGGCTCCCAGGTGTCTTTTACACAGGTAACAAGCTGAGATTAGGAGGACTCTCTTAAAGGGAGTGCTTCTAATCTCAGCTTGTTATCTGTATAAAAGACACCTGTCCACAGAAGCAATCAATCAATCAGATTCCAAACTCTCCACCATGGCCAAGACCAAAAAGCTGTCCAAGGATTTCAGGGACAAGATTGTAGACCTACACAAGGCTAGAATGTGCTACAAGACCATCGCCAAGCAGCTTGGTGAGAAGGTGAAAACAGTTGGTGCAATTATTTACAAATGGAAGAAACACAAAATGACTGTCAATCTCCCTTGGTCTGAGGCTCTGAGGCTCCATGCAAGATCTCACCTCGTGGAGTTTCAATGATCATGAGAATGGTGAGGAATCAGCCCAGAGCTACAAGAGAGGATCTTGTCAATGATATCAAGGCAGCTGGGACCATAGTCACCAAGAAAACAATTGGTAACACACTACGCCATGAAGGAGTGAAATCCTGCAGTGCCCACATGGTCCCCCTGCTCAAGAAAGCATATGTACAGGCCCATCTGAAGTTTGCCAATGAACATCTGAATGATTCAGAGGAGAAATGGGTGAAAGTGTTATGGTCAGATATGACCAAAATCGAGTTCTTTGACATCAACTCAACTCGCTGTGTTTGGTGGAGGAGGAATGCTGCCTATGACCCCAAGACCACCATCCCCACCTTCAAACATGTAGGGGGAAACATTATGCTTTGGGGTTGGTTTCCTGCTAAGGGGACAGGACAACTTCACTGCATAAAAGGGACAATGGAAAGGGTCATGTACCTTCAAATCTTGGGTGAGAACCTCCTTCCCTCAGTCAGGGCATTGAAAATAGGTCGTTGATGGGTTTTCCAGCATGACAATGACCCATAACACACAGCCAAGGCAACAAAGGAGTGGCTAAAAAAGAAGCACATTAAGGTTCTGGCGCGGCCTAGCCAGTCTCCAGACCTTAATCCCATAGAAAATCTGTGGAGGGAGATGAAGGTACGAGTTACCAGACGTCAGCCTCAAAACCTTAATATCTTAAATGAGGATCTGCAAAGAGGAGTGGGACAAAATCCCTCCTGAGATGTGTGCAAACCTGATGACCAACTACAAGAAACATCTGATGTCTGTGATTGCCAATGAGGGTTTTGCCACCAAGTACTAAGTCATGTTTTGCAAAGGGGTCAAATACTTATTTCACTCATTAAAATGCAAATCAATTTATAACTTTTTTGAAATGTGTTTTTCTGGAATTTGTGTTGTTATTCTGTTTCTCACTGTTCAAATAAACCTAAAATTATAGACTGATCATTTCTTTGTCAGTGGGCAAATGTACAACATCAGTCTTGGATAAAATAATTTTTTACCTGACTGTAGGTAGAACTAAATGGACTTCTGTTTTTTATCAACCTCATCTGAAATGTTACTATGTTATGAGATTAAACTTCTTCTGAAGACACAACTAGATTATCCCTAGCCTCAGAAGGCATAGCACTAGAAGAAGTTACATTTTTAACTGACCCTTTATGCTTACTTGAAGGCTGGGGAGCTGCCAACATTTTAGAAACTGTAGATTTGATGAGATCTTTAACACCTGGAGCAAAATCCATAGAGATCCTCTGTAACAAAAAAAAACAGAAGGAGAAGTAATACCCATAGAAGCAGCATTAGGTTGGTCAAAATGCATTAACATTTTTAATCATGAGTCACAAAAATAAGATGGAGGAAATACTCCAGCTATTTTTACAATACAGACACTTAACATTGGTAAGAAAGTGTTCAGAGGACCCAGCTTCAAAAAAAGATTTATAGACAAAATAAGAAGGCTCCATTATAGCATTTTCTCAAGGATAACTTTGTGTCACAATTAATAGAGGAACTAACTAGGAGTAAAGCTATATTGGATTTAGTGCTATCAAACAATACAGATATAATATCAAACACAGAAGTCAAAGAACATTTGGGTAACAGTAATCATAACATGGTCACATTTGAAATCTCTTTTCATAAGCAGTGTCGTAAAGGTTTAACTAAGACTTTTAAATTTAAGTAAGCAAAATTCAACGATTTAAGGAAATCATTAAATTACATAAATTGGGACAAAGTATTCTCTAATAAAAATACAGAGGATAAATGGATAACATTTAAAACTTTGTTAAATAAATATACATATCAACAATGGTTATAAAAAAAGAGAAATTAGGAAAAAATCTAGGGCATTTAAATTATTCAAAGAAAATAGTACAGACTCAACATACAATATGAATAAGGAATTTAACAATGCATGCAAAAAAGCAATCAAATTAGCCTACATTGAAAATTAAAAAAATATTGCAAAGGATTCTAAGTCTAAACCTAAAAGGTTCTTTAAGTACATAAATAGCAAAAAATCTAAGAAGGACAATATAGGTACATTAAAATACGTGGAGGGTAGCATGATTAATAGTGACAGGGAGAAGGCTGAGGTACTAAACCAGTTCTTTTCTTCAGTATACACAAGAGAGGAACCAATGTAGGATACTTTGAAACAAACTAAAACATGCCAGCACATGCCATTAACTGGTTTATGTATAGAAGATATCAGGAAAAAACTGGATAATATTAAAGTAAATAAAACTCCAGGCCCAGATGGAATTTACCCAAGGGTGTTAAGGGAATTTAGCACTGTTATAGACAAACCTCTACTCTTAATTTTTCAAGACTCATTATCCTCAGGCATAGTCCCCCAGGATTGGCATAAAGCTAATGTGTTGCCACTTTTCAAAAAGGGAAGCAGGGATGATCCAGGAAACTATAGACCAGTTAGTCTTACATCAATAGTGGGGAAGATATTTGAAGGGATTATATTGATAAACATATTCGTGTAAACAAGATTATGAGTTCAAATCAGCATGGTTTTATGCAAAATAGATCATGTTAAACTAATCTAATTAGATTCTATGAGGAAGTAAGTAAAAATATAGATAAAGGGGAATCAGTTCATGTGATATACTTAGATTTTGCAAAGGCGTTTGATACAGTGCCACATGAGAGATTAATGCACAAAATTAAGGGACTGGGAATAGTTGAAAATGTTAGCTCATGGATAAATAACTGGATAAAAGATAGGGAACAATGAGTAGTAGTGAATGTATCATACTCAGATTGGACAAAGGTAATCAGTGGAGTCCCCCAGGGATAAGTTCTGGGCCCTGTTCTTTTTAATATTTTTATAAATGACTTCTAGCAACGATTAAATAGCGGCATCTCTATTTTTGCAGATGATAAATTAAGTAACGGCCAGATTACGAGTTTTGCGTTATGAGCGGCTCGGTACTAACTTGCAAGTTATTTCCACCGTTCACCTCCCTATAGCACTGCTATTACAGGTTTGTAAAAAACCATCGTTAGCAGGCAATATGGCAGCCTTGAGCTCCATACCGCACACAAATACCAGTGCTGCTTTGAGCTGGTTTTACAAGCTTGTGCACGATTTCCCCATAGACATCAATGGTGAGAGCCGGCTAAAAAAAAATGCCTGACACCTGCAAGAAAGGAGCGTGAAGCACCATAACACAGCCCCATTGATTCCTATGGGGAAAGAAAAGTTATGTTTACACCTAACACCCTAACATAAACCCAGAGTCTAAACATCCCTAATCTGCCACCCCCAACAACGCCGACACCTACATTACACTTATTAACCACTAATCTGCCACCCCCAACATCGCCGCCACCTACATTACACTTATTAACCCCTAATCTGCCGCCCCCAATGTCGCCGCCACCTACCTACACTTATTAACCCCTAATCTGCTGCCCCTAATGTCGTCGCTACCTACAATACACTTATTAGCCCCTAATCTGTCGCCCCCAACGTCGCCGCCACTATACTAAAGTTATTAACCCCTAAACCTAACCCTAAGTCTAACCCTAATGTAACCCTAAGCCTAACACCACTAACTTTAACATAATTAAAATAAAACTAAATAAAAATTACAATTAATACCTAAATAATTCCTGTTTAAAACTAAATACATACTTACCTACCTGTAAAATAAAACCTAACCTAGCTACAATATAACTAATAGTTACATTGTAGCTATCTAATGGCTAGATTTAGAGTTTGGCGTTAGCCGTCAAAACCAGCGTTAGAGGCTCCTAACGCTGGTTTAGGGCTACCGCTGGTATTTAGAGTCGTGTAGGTAAGGGTCTAACGCTCACTTTCCAGCCGCGACTTTTCCATACCGCAGATCCCCCTACGCCATTTGCGTATCCTATCTTTTCAATGGGATCTTTCTAACGCTGGTATTTACAGTCTACCGACAAAACTCCAGCTGCAGAAAAAAGTCAGGAGTTAAGAGCTTTCTGGGCTAACGCCGGTTCATAAAGCTCTTAACTACTGTGCTCTAAAGTACACTAACACCCATAAACTACCTATGTACCCCTAAACCAAGGCCCCCCCACATCGCCGCCACTCTATTAAAATGTTTTTACCCCTAATCTGCCGACCGCACACCGCCGCCACCTACGTTATCCCTATGTACCCCTAATCTGCTGCCCCTAACACCGCCAACCCCTATATTATATTTAATAATCCCTAATCTGCCGCCCCCAACGTCGCCTCCACCTACCTACAATTATTAACCCCTAATCTGCCGACCGGACCTTACCGCTACTATACCGCTACTATAATAAAGTTATTAACCCCTAATCCGCCTCACTCCCGCCTCAACAACCCTATAATAAATAGTATTAACCCCTAATCTGCCCTCCCTAACATCGCCGACACCTAACTTCAAGTATTAACCCCTAATATGCCGACCGGACCTCACCGCTATTCTAATAAATTTATTAACCCCTAAAGCTAAGTCTAACCCTAACCCTAACACCCCTCTAAGTTAAATATAATTTAAATCTAACGAAATAAATTAACTCTTATTAAATAAATTATTCCTATTTAAAACTAAATACTTACCTGTAAAATAAATCCTAATATAGCTACAATATAAATTATAATTATATTGTAGCTATTTTAGGATTAATATTTATTTTACAGGCAACTTTGTAATTATTTTAACCAGGTACAATAGCTATTAAATAGTTAATAACTATTTAATAGCTACCTAGTTAAAATAATTACAAAATTACCTGTAAAATAAATCCTAACCTAAGTTACAATTAAACCTAACACTACACTATCAATAAATTAATTAAATAAAATACCTACAATTATCTACAATTAAACCTAACACTACACTATCAATAAATTAATTAAATACAATACCTACAAATAAATTCAATTAAATAAACTAATTAAAGTACAAAAAATAAAAAAAAACTAAGTTACAAAAAATAAAAAAATATTTACAAACATTAGAAAAATATTACAACAATTTTAAACTAATTACACCTACTCTAAGCCCCCTAAAAAAAAAAAAGAAACCCAAAATAAAAAAATGCCCTACCCTATTCTAAAATTAAAATAGAAAAGCTCTTTTACCTTACCAGCCCTTAAAAGGGCCCTTTGTGGGGCATGCCCCAAAGAATTCAGCTCTTTTGCCTGTAAAAAAAAAAACATACAATACCCCCCAACATTACAACCGACCACCCACATACCCCTAATCTAACCCAAACCCCCCTTAAATAAACCTAACACTAAGCCCCTGAAGATCTCCCTACCTTGTCTTCACCACCCCGGGTTCCAGAAGAGCCTCCGAAGTCTTCATCCAAGCCCAAGCAGGGCCTGAAGAGTGACGTCCGTCCTCCGGCTGAAGTCTTGATCCAAGCGGCGGCTAAAGAATTCCATCTTCAGGCAGAAGTCTTCATTCTATCCGAGCAGAAGAGTAGATCCGGACCGGCAAACATCTTCATCCAAGCCGCATCTTCTATGTTCTTCCATCCGATGACAAGCGGCTCCATCTTCAAGACCTCCAGCGTGGATCCATCCTCTTCTTCCGACGTCCTAAAACAGAATGAAGGTTCCTTTAAGGGACATCATCCAAGATGGCGTCCCTCGAATTCCGATTGGCTGATAGGATTCTATCAGCCAATCGGAATTAAGGTAGGAAAATTCTGATTGGCTGATGGAATCAGCCAATCAGATTCACGTTCAATCCGATTGGCTGATCAGATTGAGTTCACATTCTATTGGCTGATTGGAACATGATTACTTTATATAAATATATTCAAGGCCCATTTTTGTGACAAGCGGTCACAATTTAAGGATGGAGGAAAGGAGATTTAATCTCCTGCAACAGAAAAGTTTTTTCACTGTAAAAGCAATAAAATTGTGGAACTCATTACCAAACGAGGTAGTGAATGCTAATAAGATACATTTAAAAATTGTTTGGATACATTTCTGTCTAGAAACAGAATTCATGGATATGGTTGCTTGTATTAAATGGGTCACCTTTTAGTGGTATTATTTAAGTTTAGCTGAAGCTTTTTGTAAGTATTTTACTATATATTTGTATAGGTTGAACTCAACCTCATCTACTATGTTACTATGTTACTACAATAGCATAAATAATTATATTCCCTTAAAAAAACTCTTGAGAATTGGAAAAATGTACCTCCACATAAAGAAGCTTAATAAAAGCAAACAAAAATAAAGCAGGGGACAAGTAGACTCCACACCTGAAGCCTGAATAGTGCTCAGCTGAATAGGAAGACTAAGCTGTTAAAGGGGAGTTTACAGTGCAAAAAACAACGTGTGTGTACTAGAGGCATATGTGCGCTAACCCGAAAGCCGACACCCTGGGAAAAGTTACTCACCTGAGCACGCAAAAAAACCTGTGAATAATAATGATATAAAGTAATAAATATATATAATTATAATTGCTCAAACAAGGCTACAGTGTCATATAAATAAAAATATATTACTTACCAGTAGACACTCATCTTCCAGTAAACAACCAGTAGAAAACCAAACCAGTCTTAAAAAATTTCAGAAGAGGTTATGTAATATGAAAATATTGTAGATCCATATGAGGAGGCAAAAGACAAGTTCCTGTGACCACTATTGAAAGTTAGTGCCAAAATTTCCCATGAGGTGAAAAAGAGGACCACTAACCATACCCCATATACATCCTTCTGACAAACAGTAAAAAACAGTGTACTCTGAGGGGAAAATGGACCTCAACATAGACTAAAAGCCATCTCTCTGAGGAATCATAAGCAAATTGTCCTTCTTCACCTCCCATCAGTGGAGGCAAAGACAAGACCTGTGAGTTGGGAGGGGTTTTATAGAGCTCTTGGGGTTTGGGAATATTTTCCTCCTCCTAGTGGTAGGGAAGAGTTATTTCTGGGAATATAGACTCATGAACTCTCCTCTCACCTGTAGAAAAGAAAACAAATTTTTCATGTGCGCTAACCCGACACCACATTAGACCTAAAGCACGCAATCAGAAGCATGTTACTTTATTAGGTACACCTTGCTAGAACTGGGTTGGACACCATTTTGCCTTCAGAACTGCCTCAATTCTTCATGGCATAAATTCAACAAGGTGTTGAAAACATTTCTTAGACATTTTAGTCCATATTGACATAATGCTGCAGATTTGATGGCTGCACATCCATGATGCAAATCTCCCATTCCATCACATCCCAAAGGTGCTCTATTTGATTGAGATCTGGTGACTGTGGAGGCCATTGGAGTAGAGTGAACTTATTTTCATGTTCAAGAAACCAGTTTTAGATGATTTGATCTTTGTGACATGGTGCATTATTCTGCTGGAAGTAGCCATCAGAAGATGGGTACACTGTAGTCATAAAGGGATGGACATGTTCAGCAACAATACTCAGGTAGGCTGTGGCATTTAAACAATGCTCGATTGGTATGAAGTGGCACAAAGTGTGCCAAGAAAATATCCCCCACACCATTACACCACCACCAGCCTGAACCGTTGATACAAGTCAGGATGGATCCATGCTTTCATGTTGTTTACACCAAATTCTGACCCTACCATCTGAATGTCACAGCTGAAATCGAGATTTATCAGACCAGACAAAGTTTTTCCAATCTTCTATTGTCCAATTTTGGTGAGCCTGTGTGAATTGTAGCCTCAGTTTCCTGTTCTTAGCTGACAGGAGTGGCACCCGGTGTGGTCTTCTGCTGATGTAGCCTATCTGCTTCAAGGTTCAACGTGTAGTGTGTTTAGAGATGGTATTCTGCATACCTTGGTTGGAACAAGTGGTTATTTGAGTTACTGTGGCCTTTCTATCATATCTGCCTATTCTCTCCTGACCTCTGACATCAACAAGGCATTTTTGTCCACCCAACTGCCGCTCACTGGATATTTTCTCTTTTTCGGACCATTCTCTGTAAACCCTAGAGATGGTTGTGCGTGAAAATCCCAGTAGATCAGCAGTTTTTTGAATACTCAGACCAGCCCGTCTATTACCAACAACTATGCCATGTTCAAAGTCACTTAAATCCCCTTTCTTCCCCATTCTGATGCTCGGTTTGAACATTAGCAAGTTGTCTTCACCACCTCTAGATGCCTAAATACATTGAGTTGCTGCCATGTGATTGGCTGATTAGCAATTTGTGTTACCAAGCAAATGAACAGGTGTACCTAATAATGTGGCCGGTGAGTGTATATTTATATAGTCATATATATAGGGGGGAGGGAAGCACTGAAAAGTGCCTTTACACTGCAGTCTATAGGAACTGTGTGTCCCCAGTAAACCACCAACTTAAGACCCCAAAAACTGCCTACTGCAGTTGTTTTTTTATTAAACATAAAAAACTAAAATGCCCTCTATTTTGAGAGCATTTGGGGCACTTTTAGAAAACTAACCAGAGATCAGATCTCTGGTTAATTTTCTGAGCGCTAATTGCTACTGAGCACTTGTAATGGCTGGTTAATTATCGTGCACCTGCAAACTGACAAATTGCCCGTTTGCTGGCGTGCAATAATTTAGTTCTCCACTTGTAAACTATCTCTTAATCTGTATAACCCTTTACTTAAAGTGACAGTCAAGTCCAAAAAAAACTTTCCGGATTCAAATAGGGCATGTAATTTTAAACAACTTTCCAATTTACTTTTATCACCAATTTTGTTTTGTATTCTTGGTATTCTTAGTTGAAAGCTAAACCTAGGAGGTTCATATGCTAATTTCTTAGACCTTGAAGGCCGCCTCCAATCTAAATGCATTTTGACAGGTTTTTTTTACCACTAGAGGGCATTAGTTCATGTGTTTCATATAGATAACATTGAGCTCATGCATGTGAATTTACCGAGGAGTGAGCAATTTACAGAGGAGTGAGCAATGATTGGCTAAAATGCAAGTCTGTCAAAAGAACTGAACTAAGGGGGTAGTCTGCAGAGGCTTAGATACAAGGTAATTCCAGAGGTAAAATATGTATAATTTTAACTGTGTTGGTTATGCAAAACTGGGGAATGAGTAATTAAGGGATTATCTATCCTTTAAAACAACAACAATCCTGGTGTTGACTGTCCCTTTAAATATTTCCCTTCAAGGGTTTAACCCTTTAAGAACACAGCTTTCAGTTTGCTCAATTGTTTTATGATGGAAAAATTCTGTCATATGTCCTTAAGAGGTTAAACATTGTGTGGAACGCTGACAATGTACAATGTTAAAAACTTAATTTTAATATAAAAGCACATATACAGTATATTTTCTAGGAAAGATCATAATGTATTATATATATAATGTGAAAAATATATACAGGTAGCCCTCAGTTTACGCCGGGGTTAGGTTCCAGAAGGAATGGTTGTAAATCGAAACCGTTGTAAATTGAAACCCAGTTTATAATGTAAGTCAATGGGAAATGAGGGAGATAGGTTCCAGGTCCCTCTCAAAATTGTCATAAGTAACACCAAATACATTATTTTTAAAGCTTTGAAATGAAGACTTTAATGCTAAACAGCATTATAAACCTAATAAAATAACCACACAACACAGAATATATAATTAAACTAAGTTAAATGAACAAATTAATTTGCTAAACAGCATTATAAACCTAATAAAATAATCACACAACACAGACTTCACTTGCATTTTTCTGCAAACAGTTCTTTCTATGCATTCCAATCTGGACTGATTTATAGACAGGAAGATCTTGTTTCTTTGAAATCTGCTCTATAGCTCAGGTCTGGTTAAACTGATTAATTTCAGCTTGCTTGGCTTTGCTGCAACACAAGCGGACAGCTCCACCTACTGGCTAGTTTAATAAATGCACTGCTTCTCAATGCTTTTCAATAGCAGTCACATGATTGGAAAAAAAGGTTGTTATTCTGAAACGGTGTAAATTGAACCGTTGTAAAACAAGGGCCACCTGTACTTAGTTTGCATTTTGTTAATAAAATATTTAATATGTATTTTGTAATTCTTATTACTGAAAACAAATATATTAAAAATAAATTCTATTTTCCCCTGTTCTCATGCGAACTGTTTATTGGTGACCATTTAATTTAAAAACATTAAAGGAATCCAACAATTTTCCTGCAGATGGGATCACTTAGCGTATAGTTATAGTATAAATTTAACATGCAACAAATATTAAGAAAAACAAAATAAAATAATATTACAAAATCAGAGCATTTGTTGGTGTGTAATAGAGACCCACTGGCTTATATCTTTACTAGACAAACAACAAGGGAAAAAAACACAAATTACAGCTGAAACAAATCATCAGCATCACTATTTCCAAATTGTTACATTTCTGGGGAATTTCAGTCAGTTGCATGAAAAAAGAAAATGCCAGATTCAATGGAGCTTTAATAGTCAGGTCATGTTAATAATAGGGACTCATGTAAAATGCATAAGGTATACCTTACAGATGAAGAAGATTGCTCATAATTATTCTGCATGCTAGGAGTATAGGTCTTTCTGAACTGATACATAAAGGCCCCTTTACATCCTGGCCTAATTACTTATAGACAGTTGAGCACAAAATTACTTTCATCTGTTTGAGCATGCGAGGAATAGAGATTAGAGCCATTCCTCCTTGCACAGCTGCTTGGCTTGAAAAAAAACAAAACATATTTTTACTAATTGAAAAAGGGGCATTTACCCATAAATCAATGAAACACTGTAAAACACTGTAGTAATTATTGTGTATTATCACCAAACTAGTAAATTATCACATTATATATGAGTATATTTTTAGCATAATATTAATTTCATGTCTAATCAATACCTACTTGGCCATTAAAAATATTTTGTAAAATGACAAGCAGAAAACATATAGGACAATATATTATTACATCTTAAAATGCTTTTAAAATTGATGCACCAATATCGCTTAATTTACTTTGAAATATTACACTTAGGGCTACATTTTTTTTAAATAAAAAACTATAATGCCTTTTTATTTTGAGGGCATTTAGGGCACTTTTAGAAAATTAACAAGAGATCAGATCTCTGGTCAATTTTCGGAGCGCTAATTCCTACACCGAGCCTGCGTTAGTAATAACCAGCCACCATGGCTGGTTAATTATCACACGCCAGCATCAGAATAGGGGACTCGTTATGTGCGCACACTAAAGAACATAACGGCTCTCATCTGATTTGCTCTGTCTTTACTTACTGCGAGAGCTCTCTCTTTATGTCACGCTGTGACCGTCAAGCAACCTGATCTGTGTACCGTGCCTGGGTATGATCGTCACAATCAAGGCGGCTCGAGACTCATTCTACAAAGTAATTTCATTGGCTGGATGCCATGTCAGGTTGATTAGGGGGCAGGTCCTGTAACCAAAGCTGGGGCAGCAAGTTCAGCTACACGCCGCGTCATGTATGCTGAAGGACAGTGCCCATACCTTCATCATAGACTCAGAGTCATAGCCCATTTCAAAAGTCTGCATAAGAGAAAGAGAAAGATTTCTCACACATCTACGGCGGCGAGGCTCTTCACTCAGAATCTAGATTCTATCTCGAATTCTAGATTGTGAAGAGCCTCGCCGCCGTAGATGTGTGAAAAATCTTTCTCTTTCTCTTATGCAGACTTTTCAAATCCAGGCCATTACTTCAAAATTCACTTGTGATCCACTGGTAGACCGCGATCTATGTCCTGCCCGCCCCTGCCTTATAGTGTAACAAAATATTTTTTGGATTTGGCTAATGGGAATAAGAACCTACATTAAATAAATATTCAATGGCTAAAATCCTTTTATTCAAATGTCAACAAATGTATAACTGAAATAATATCTTAATCATCACTTTTATTTTTATTTAAGACTTCTAATTTCTCCACTATGCTATTCGTCAATGTATGCTAAATGGTTCCAGTAGTTACTAAAGCATCAAGGTAAAGGATACCTATAAAGGTTTTTGGAACTTCAAAGCACTTTGTACTATATATGCAATGAATATATATATATATATATATATATATATATATATATATATATATTGAGACAGAAGATAAATGAACCAGTAGAAAGAATCCACTGAATCACTCCTAGGCGCTCACTGTCAAATAAAAGCTATGCCACAAGGTATATATTCTATACCCAGCACCTCATAAAAAATACCAGCAAGATGTATCCAGCTGCCAAACCCCAAATGGCAGAGGAGACCTATCACTCCTCAATAAAGAGACATAAATAGAAAGAGGCAGGGTGGCGCAGAAAACTCAAACTAGAAAATACAATAAGTAAATAAATAAATAAAATACAATACAGTTTACAATACAGTTTACAGTAAAATATTATAGCAATATATAGTAAAATGAAATAATATAATGTGATACAAATGTCTATTAGCTGTAAAAAATCCTAAACGATCAGAAGTAATCAGGAGCACATCAAATATGGAGAGCACAGTCTTCAGGCGTTAGTTCCCTATTAGATGTACACTTACTTGAATGAACCTCAATCACATGAGGTAAGAATGTAGCACTTTTTAATGAAAGAGTAAGGCACTCCCTGTAGAAAAGATAGAACGATCAACTGGATCTCCCAGAGTGTAGACTTTAGTATCTTGGAATATGGATAGTAGAATCCTCCAAATGTCCTCGTGCTCTCTTTAGTAAGTAGTAACTTCCAATTCCAGTATAGGTGTCATATAAAAGGAACCAGAAAAGCAAACATAGTGTAAAACTGCTTTAATAGAACATAAATGACACACAATAGGATACACTCACATAAAAAACCTCAACTAATGAGGTATGAAGAGAGCACATAGACGTAATAAAGCTGCAGCCCAAGAATCCAATAGGTATCCGCAGTGGGAATCTTAATTCAAAGGCAAATGCAGGCTCCACAGTTACAGAAGTATCGAACATATATATATATATTGGTATAAATAAAAATAATCATAAAATAAAGAAACTAAATTTGTTCCCGTAATTTGTGTATTTGAAATTCATGTGTATGTTGAAGTAAAATATTTTGATAAAGATAAAAAAAAATAAAAAAAATAAACTGAATGTTGTTAAAGAAATTTTTGATTTGGTCAAATAAAATAACATAATATTTTTAATTTGATAGTTGTTTTATATTAACATAAAGGGGCGGAATTATCGACTGCTGCTCCATGACTAGTCCACCTGCTCTGAAGCTGCGGACATTAATCCCCCCAATTCTATACAATTGGGCTGATTGACACTCCTTGCTAGTGGCCGGGAATTGGATTGGCCGCGAATTTGCATGGGCCGGCATCGCACAAGTAGTTCACAAGAACTGCTTGTGCAATGATAATTGCCAACAGCATATTCTGTCGGCATTCATTGATGTCTGTCAGACATGATCACTGAGCAGATCATGTCAGACAGACCGATGATATATCGGCCCCATAGTATCTAATCTTAGAGGAACTAAACAATGAGGGTGTGAATGCCGTTTTCCATTGTATTATGCAAGATTATGCTGGCATGACAGTGTTGTAAAATATTCTATCAAAAAGTAAGTTTCCATAACTAAGTAGTTTCATTTATTAATCTTCTCATATAGGCTCGGTTAAAACAATATTGAGTTGCTCTAGGATTAAAAATGAAGTGTAAGCAACCAGAAATTGTACCCATTGCCATATTATCAAGCAGCATATAGAATTTGAAACATAGAAACATAGAATTTGACGGTAGATAAGAACTAAAAAGGGCCATCAAGTATACCCATATTATGGGCGAGCTTACATATATGGCACAGGCTTCAGCGCAAGCGCTGAAACCCGCGCTGCCCATAATTTCACCTCGCACATTGGGATATTACATATACCGCGCCAGCAGTTCATAAAGTGCCGTAAGTAAGATAAACTACCAATGTCCAGAAATGTGCCGGCGCCTAAGAAAAATAAAATATATATATCAAGTCTCCCGTAAAAGTCTAACACGCCTCCCAAAAGTAAATCTGACACGTAAAACCCCTATATCCTCCATCAAACCCACATTGGAACTAATAAAAGTATTAACCCAGAAACCGACAACCCCCCACAATGCAATATGACTAATTAAACTATTAACCCCTATATCCGCCATCAAACCCACATCGCAACTATTAATTAAAGTATTAACCCCTAAACCGCCAACCCCAACATCGCAAACTACCTATTAAAACTATTACCCCCTAATCAGCCATTAACCCACAATGCAATTAACCTATTAAATAATTAACCCTAACCCGCCAAAGCCAACAACGCAATGCTAATAAATCCATTAACCCCTAAACCACCAAAGGCCACAAAGCAAATAACTAAACACTAAGCCCCCTAACCTAACACTCCCTAAATGAACCCCATTACATAAATTAAACTAAAACTGAATTACAATTAAAATTAAAAAACTAACATTACTTTAAAAATAAAAAAATAAGTTTAAATTAAGCTAAAATTACAGAAAATAAATAAGCTAAAATTACAGAAAATAAAAAACAAAATTATTACAAATAAAAAAAATATACCTAATCCCTATCAAAATAAAAAAGCTCCCCCCGCACCAAAAAACACCCCCTAATCTAATGCTTAATTACCAACAGTCCTTAAAAGGGCCTTTTATAGGGCAGTGCCCTAAAGAAATCAGCTCTTTTCCATAAAAAATACTAAGTCCCCCCTCTAACAGTAAAACCACCCACCCACCAAAATAAATAAACCTATCACTAAAAAACTAAATTACCCATTGCCCTGAAAAGGGCATTTGAATGAGCATTGCCCTTAAAATGGTTTCAGTTCTTTTAAGAAGTGCCCGTCCCTAATCTAAAAAAAACAATCCCCCCAAAAATTAAAAAAAAACCTAAGTCTAAACCCCAGGTTGGTACTCACAGTTCCTGAAGTCCGGTGGAGAAGGTCTTGTTCCAGGCAGTGAAGTCTTCTTCCAAGCGATGACCTCTTCTTTCTTCTTCAAAGAACAAGCCGGCACGGAGCGGAGGGCAGAACTGAAGACCAATAACCGTGGAGCTGAAGGCCGGCAACCCTGGAACTGAAGACCGGCGACCCTGGAACTGAAGATTGGCAACCATGGAGCCATGGAGTACTGTCTTTGTGTTTACTACCTCAAATGGAAGTTTATTTCATGAATCCACCACCCTTTCTGTAAAAAAATGCTTCCTCAAATTTCTCCTGAATCTGCTACCCTGTCCTAGTAAGTAAGTAAGTAAGTAGAAATAATATTTAGGCCCCTATTTAAGAAAGGTCTTGCGGACCTGATCTGACACTGCGAATCAGGTCCGCAAACCTCGCTAAATATGGAGAGAAATACGCTCTCTGTATTCAGCATTGCACCAGCAGTTCAGAAGAGCTGCTGGTGCAACGCCGCTCCCTGCAGACTCGTGGCCAATCGGCAGCCAGCAGGGGGGTGTCAATCAACTCAATCGTATTTGATTGGGTTGATTTCTGGCGATTCTTCACACCGCTGCTCCATAACTTGTGTTTCTGGCGAGTCTGCAGACTCGCCAGAAACACGGGCCCACAAGCTCCCTACGGAGCTTGTTAAATGGGCTCCTTAGTATTGACTAATCAATGATTGTACTTAATTTAAGACAAAGATACACACAGTTAGTAAAAGTGGTTAGCATAAAACATTGACAATGTTTAAAAAATTGTAGCATTAATGTGAAAAATCCATATTTAAAAAATATTTAAGTATTAGGGAGAGTAGTTAATGTATGTCAATTCATTATTAGAAATGGAGAGCAAATTAACTGCTAGAATTGCTTATACTATGTTAGCAGGAAGTAAGATCACATGGGAAGAATCTGCTTACTACAGATTTAAAGGTATTCAGCAATGTCTGGCGGACATGATCGGCTACACCGGATCAAGTCCGCCCGACATTGATAAATCGGCCCCTTTACCTTTAAAAAAATCCCAACAGTCAGAGGTACTAAACAAAACATTAAGGGCTAGATTATAAGTGGTGTGCTAAAGTGAGTGCGGGTCGCAATAAGCAATATCCTGACCGTGCTGATTTGCACATATTACAAGTTGAAAGTAAATAGGTGTGCACAAAAAGAATTTGTGCTCATCGAGTTAGTGCAACTGAAGACTCAGGGGTAGATTTATCATGCCCCAGGCAGACATGATTCGCTATAGAGAATTATGTCCGCTCTTCATCACTAAATTCCGACAGTATACGCTGTCTGCATTTAACATTGCACAAGCAGTTCTCGTGAACTGCTTGTGTAATGCCGCTCCCTGCAGATTTGCAGCCAATCCGCCGTTAGCAGGAGGTGTTAATCAACCCGATTGTATACGATTGGGCGGATTGCTGTCTGCCGCCTCAGAGGCGACGAGCGAGTTAAGCAGCAGCAGTCTTAAGACCGCTGCTTCTTAACTCCTGTTTCCGGCGAGTCTGGAGGCTCGCATGGAAACAGCTGCTTCAAGCTCCATTCGGAGCTTGATGAATCAGCCCACTAGGGTAAAGTGTAAAACATAAAAGAAAAATGTGCACCAAACACAACATAAATACATTAAAATAAAGTGTTATACTCATGTATACAGTTTCTGATAAAATTATTCACACAAATATTACTAAAAACATTTTATAAGTGTTAAAAGTTATATGGTATACAACCAGGTATTTGACTGGAAAGGGCTATAATGTATATTAGAGATGTTTTGGTTTCGGACAAAATTTTCATAACTGATATTCAGGGAAATTTGCTTCATGGAATATTCATTGCCTGCACTATTCGGTATTTCAGTTTTAAACTAAAAGAAAAAAAAAATTAAACATTTACATTTGTTTTTGTTAAAATTAATGCAAATGTTTCAAAGCTACAGGGGAAAATTTCACCTGAAGCTACAATGATTACCTTAATGTGCACTCCAGAGCATGGAGAGCGCATTAAGGTAAGTATTAAGTGCTTACAAAATAAATAAAGGAAACAAATAAATATGTGCATATATGTATATACATGTGTATTTATGTGTTTTTATATGTATATACATACACTTTATTTGTATATATATCTATACCTATATATTGATATATTTTAAAATGCTTTGCTGAAATTTAGATATGCTACATCAACTGCTCCACCCTGGTCTAATACTTTTGTTACATAATCAAAGAGGTCAATTAGATTAGATTAGTCTGACAAGATTTCCCTGAAGTAAAAACCATGCTGTTTTGGTCCTCAAATTGTTTGTCTTTATGTAGGTCATAATTCCTTCTTTTAAGACAGTTTATGTTAATTTCTCTACTAATGAAGTTAAACTAGGTGGCCTGTAGTTACCAGATTCTTCCCTACTGCCCTTTTTATGAAGAGGCAATACATTCGCTATTCTCCAATCATCTGGATCAACTCCTGTCAATAGTGACTGATTAAACAGATCAGTTAATGGGGCACCTAGCACAGAGCCAGGTCCCTTTAAAACTCATGGATTTATATTATCAGGACCCATTGACGTTTTTACATTTATTTTTGATAATGCCAACAAAACCTTATCCTCTGTAAAAAGATTCATTTTAAGGTCATTTCCATTTTTTGTAGCATCCTTTCATGTAAACATGCTCTCTTCACAATCTTTTGTGAAGCCAGAACAGAAGTAATTATTTACACAGTCTTCAATTTGCTTATCTCCTTCTACTATTCTACTATGAACTATTTTAAATTTTACTATTCCAATCTTAGTTTTTCTCCTTTCACTGAAATATCTAACGAAGGTTTTGTCTCCATGTTTTGCTGACTGTGCTGTCTTATTTTCCCCATGAGCTTTAGCCTTCCTAATTAACTGCCTGGCTTTTTTGTTGGAGTCTCCATATTTGAATATCATCTGACTGTGTGTCTTTCATTTTTATAAGCTATCTTTTTTGTTTCTACAGCATCTGCTACTTCTTTGGAAAACCATATCAGTGTTCTCTCTTTTTTTTTTTTTACTTTTACAGAAAGGTTGCATCTAAAATGGCACCCTTCAAAAATGTATTTTCTTGAACCCCCATAATAGATTTTTAGGTATAAAAAGTTGTTTAGGCATTCTCCCATGTATGAAAAATCAGCCTTTCTATATTTTCTTTTACATACAGAGCAACACCTTCACCTTCCGTTCCTGCTCTGTACTTTTTAAATAACCTGTATCCAACTATGACTAAGTCCCAGTCATTAAAATCATTGCACCATGATTCTATTATAGCTGCCTACTAAATCTAAGTTGTCCCTAGTCATTATTGAAGTGAATCCAGGTAATTTATTTCCTAAGCATTTGTGCTCAAGGCACAAATAACTTTTCTACTAGACTTTTTAGAACTGTAACTTGGACTAACAGTTTTGGCATTCTCTTGGTGGCAGGAGGATATATTAATACTACTCCCTTTTCTTGTTTAAATTACACCAATGATGCCTGATGAAACAGCTAGGTTTAAGCTGAGAAACGTGTTGCAATCAACTGCATTTACCATTTTAAATCACCTTTGGGTAATGTACATACCCAATGGTTTTTAATATTGTTTTCAATAAAAATTATGCTTAACAACATGGAAGCCTGAGTTTTATTGGACCTATCCCGGGCACACCTAGGCCACTACATCCCCTGGAGGATCAGTTTGCT
This sequence comes from Bombina bombina, assembly GCF_027579735.1. Taxonomy (NCBI): domain Eukaryota; kingdom Metazoa; phylum Chordata; class Amphibia; order Anura; family Bombinatoridae; genus Bombina; species Bombina bombina. The sequence goes on from NC_069501.1 coordinate 812,244,262, forward strand.
GGGAAACTGTTAAGGTCTCAGCCTGCGCCATATAGCACATTTGGTGCTGCTCCACTTGTGAGTATATTTTCACTACTTGTCGTTGATATCGTTGAATCCGTATGCAGTATTACACTAGGAGGAGCCTTCTTTTGTGATCTTCTTTCACAGATAATTTGGATTGTTAGAACATTAGAACATACCTGCAAAGTTTCCTCACTGTTATACAGGTTACTCCCATGGAATGCCTATATATTCACTATGGCCTAGATTTGGAGTTTGGCGTTAGCCGTGAAAACCAGCGTTAGAGGCTCCTAACGCTGGTTTTAGGCTACCTCCGGTATTTGGAGTCACTCAAAATAGGGTCTAACGCTCACTTTTCAGCCGCGACTTTTCCATACCGCAGATCCCCTTACGTCAATTGTGTATCCTATCTTTTCAATGGGATTTTTCTAACTCCGGTATTTAGAGTCGTGTCTGAAGTGAGCGTTAGACATCTAACGACAAAACTCCAGCCGCAGGAAAAAAGTCAGTAGTTAAGAGCTTTCTGGGCTAATGCCGGTTCATAAAGCTCTTAACTACTGTACTCTAAAGTACACTAACACCCATAAACTACCTATGTACCCCTAAACCGAGGTCCCCCCACATCGCCGCCACTCGATTACATTTTTTTAACCCCTAATCTGCCGACCGCCACCTACGTTATACTTATGTACCCCTAATCTGCTGCCCCTAACACCGCCGACCCCTATATTATATTTATTAAACCCTAACCTGCCCCCCACAACGTCGCAGCCAGCTACCTACAATAATTAACCCCTAATCTGCCGACCGCAAAGCGCCACCACCTACGTTATACTTATGTACCCCTAATCTGCTGCCCCTAACACCGCCGACCCCTATATTATATATATGAACCCCTAATCTGCCCCCCTCAACGTCGCCTCCACCTGCCTACACTTATTAACCCCTAATCTGCCGAGCGGACCGCACCGCTACTATAATAAAGTTATTAACCCCTAATCCGCCTCACTAACCCTATAATAAATAGTATTAACCCCTAATCTGCCCTCCCTAACATCGCCGACACCTAACTTCAATTATTAACCCCTAATCTGCCGACCGGAGCTCACCGCTATTCTAATAAATGTATTAACCCCTAAAGCTAAGTCTAACCCTAACACTAACACCCCCCTAAGTTAAATATAATTTTAATCTAACAAAATTAATTAACTCTTATTAAATAAATTATTCCTATTTAAAGCTAAATACTTACCTGTAAAATAAATTTTAATATAGCTACAATATAAACTATAATTACATTGTAGCTATTTTAGGACTAATATTTATTTTACAGGTAACTTTGTATTTATTTTAACCAGGTACAATAGCTATTTAATAGTTAAGAACTATTTAATAGCTAAAATAGTTAAAATAATTACAAATTTACCTGTAAAATAAATCCTAACCTAAGTTACAATTAAACCTACCACTACACTATCAATAAATTAATTAAATAAAATACCTATAATTATCTACAATTAAACCTAACACTACACTATCAATAAATAAATTAAATATAATACCTACAAATAACTACAATGAAATAAACTATCTAAAGTACAAAAAATAAAAAAGAACTAAGTTACAAAAAATAAAAAAATATTTACAAACATAAGAAAAATATTACAACAATTTTAAACTAATTACACCTACTCTAAGCCCCCTAATAAAATAACAAAGCCCCCCAAAAATAAAAAAATGCCCTTCCCTATTCTAAATTACTAAAGTTCAAAGCTCTTTTACCTTACCAGCCCTGAACAGGGCCCTTTGCGGGGCATGCCCCAAGAAGTTCAGCTCTTTTGCCTGTAAAAAAAAACATACAATACCCCCCCCCAACATTACAACCCACCACCCACATACCCCTAATCTAACCCAAACCCCCCTTAAATAAACCTAACACTAAGCCCCTGAAGATCTTCCTACCTTGTCTTCACCCCCCCAGGTTCACCGATCGGTCCAGAAGAGCTCCTCCGATGTCCTGATCCAAGCCCAAGCGGGGGGCTGAAGAGGTCCATGATCCGGCTGAAGTCTTCATCCAAGCGGGGCAGAAGAGGTCTTCCATCCGATTGAAGTCTTCATCCAAGCGGGATCTTCTATGGTCATCCATCCGGAGCGGAGTGGCAGGATCCTGAAGACCTCCGACGCGGAACATCCATCCTGGCCGACGACTGAACGACGAATGACGGTTCCTTTAAATGACATCATCCAAGATGGCGTCCCTCGAATTCCGATTGGCTGATAGGATTCTATCAGCCAATCGGAATTAAGGTAGGAATATTCTGATTGGCTGATGGAATCAGCCAATCAGAATCAAGTTCAATCCGATTGGCCGATCCAATCAGATCTTCAGGATCCTGCCGCTCCGCTCCGGATGGATGACCATAGAAGATCCCGCTTGGATGAAGACTTCAATCGGATGGAAGACCTCTTCTGCCCCGCTTGGATGAAGACTTCAGCTGGATCATGGACCTCTTCAGCCCCCAGCTTGGGCTTGGATCAGGACATCGGAGGAGCTCTTCTGGACCGATCGGTGAACCTGGCAGGGTGAATAGGTTTAATTGTAACTTAGGTTAGGATTTATTTTACAGGTAATTTTGTAATTATTTTAACTAGGTAACTATTAAATAGTTCTTAACTATTTAATAGCTATTGTACCTGGTTAAAAAAATTACAAAGTTGCCTGTAAAATAAATATTAATCCTAAAATAGCTACAATGTAATTATAATTTATATTGTAGCTATATTAGGATTTATTTTACAGGTAAGTATTTAGCTTTAAATAGGAATAATTTATTTAATAAGAGTTAATTTATTTCGTTAGAATAAAATTATATTTAACTTAGGGGGGTGTTAGTGTTAGGGTTAGACTTAGCTTTAGGGGTTAATACATTTATTAGAATAGCGGTGAGCTCCGGTCGGCAGATTAGGGGTTAATGTTTGAAGTTAGGTGTCGGCGATGTTAGGGAGGGCAGATTAGGGGTTAATACTATTTATTATAGGGTTAGTGAGGCGGATTAGGGGTTAATAACTTTATAATAATAGCGGTGCGGTCCGGTCGGCAGATTAGGGGTTAATAAGTGTAGGCAGGTGGAGGCGACGTTGTGGGGGGCAGATTAGGGGTTAATAAATATAATATAGGGGTCGGCGGTGTTAGGGGCAGCAGATTAGGGGTACATAAGGATAATGTAAGTAGCGGCGGTTTACGGAGCAGCAGATTAGGGGTTAAAAATAAAATGCAGGTGTCAGCGATAGCGGGGACGGCAGATTAGGGGTTAATAAGTGTAAGGTTAGGGGTGTTTAGACTCGGGGTACATGTTAGGGTGTTAGGTGCAGACTTAGGAGGTGTTTCCGCATAGCAAACAATGGGGCTGCGTTAGGAGCTGAACTCGGCTTTTTTGCAGGTGTTAGGTTTTTTTTCAGCTCAAACAGCCCCATTGTTTTCTATGGGGGAATCGTGCACGAGCACGTTTTTGAGGCTGGCCGCTTGCGTAAGCAACTCTGGTATTGAGAGTTGAAGCTGCGTTAAAAATGCTCTACGCTTTTTTTTTGGAGCCTAACGCAGCCTTTATGTGGACTCTCAATACCAGAGTTATTTTTATGGTGCGGCCAGAAAAAAGACGGCGTTAGCTACGCGGGTCCTTACCGACAAAACTCCAAATCTAGGCCTATGCATCCAATGAACATTGTTAATAAAGAACAAAAAAAATCCATCAATAATAAATGTTTTTGAGCTGGGAAATTGTGGGAGTAATATGCATGTGTATATAATTGGCTAGATTACAAGTGGCATGCTAACATTAGCGTTTTGAGATATTGAAATATCGTGGGTGTGTTTATTTGAAAGCTGAAAGTAGACGCGTCAGGTTAGCTAAAGACCTTGTGTTAAGGGTTCTGGTTCAATTAAATGTTGCACCAGACACAAAATAAATACTTTTAAAAAACTGTTACACTCATATAAACACTATCTGACAAAGATTAGTCATATGAATATTAAAAACATTTTTATAAGGGTTTAAAGGTATATGGTATATGGCCATATAGATATATAGGCATATATATATATAAACAATGGCTTGCACTCGCTGGTCTTTTCAAAAACACGCCTTTATTGTAATGTTTCAGAGACCGTATCCCCTTCCTCAGACAGTGACCACAGTGAAATGAACACATTTATACAACCCACAACCAATAGAAACAAACCCCACCCCCTAATTAGACCAAAAAACAACAACAAATAGTAGTCATAGTAACACAAATATACACATAAATTAAACACCTACATTTCCTCACATCAATATGGAGGGCAAAAAATGTGAACATGTATCATAACATGAAACACCTTATAGAGAATAAAAGAATTGCATGTGAAAATTAATTTATTCTCTATAAGGTTTTTGATGTTATGATACATGTTTATGTTTTTGCCCTCCATATTGATGTGAGGAAATGTGGGTGTTTAATTTATGTGTATATTTGTGTTACTATGACTACTATTTGGCATTTTTTTTGTCTAATTAGGGGGTGGGGTTTGTTTCTATTGGTTGTGGGTTGTATAAATGTGTTCATTTCACTGTGGTTCACTGTCTGAGGAAGGGGATACGGTCCCCGAAACGTTGCAATAAAGGCACATTTTTGAAAAGACCACAGAGTGCAAGCCATTTTTTAATGATGTTTTTTTCTGCATGCACCCTGGGCAAGTTGACCTATGAAGTGAAAGTGCTTTCCATCTGCTAAACTATATATATATATATATATATATATATATATATATATATATTACATTAACATTATCATATATATATAAATATGTGCAGTGCGCTTCTGGTTGCACGCTTTAGGTCTAATGTGGTGTTGAGTTAGTACACATGAAGAATTAGTTATCTCAAGGCATATTATGTAAATATTAAATATAAAATATATAAAAAATATTAATAATAATTATTCTAGATACTGTAAAATATACATATATAGTCTATGTTTTCTTTAGAATATTTAGGTAATCTATACTAATTATTTACATTAATTATTAACACTTTTCAATATTTTATTTTTAATAAATACATAACGCACCTTAAGATAACTCAACCACACATGAAGAATTTGTGTAATCCTGTTTTGCGCAATAAGTCATAAAATTTTGATGGCAGATAAGAACTATAGGCCCAGCAAGTCTGCTCGATATTTCCTAAAAATATAAACTTACCTTGTTGTAGGATAGCCTTATACTTATCTAAGGCATTCTTAAAATCCCCCACAGTGTTTGTCATTAACACCTCTTGTGGAGTTTGTTCCATGAATCAATTAACCTTTCTGTATGGGAAGAACATAGGAATGTTAAATATTAATAACTTCTGATGGGTTAGCACGCAAGCGAAAAGTAATGTTTTTTTCTTCTGTGCTGTCCATTAGACTCTAAAAGGGAGAATAATTTATCGTTATAGCTACATCCAAAGTCTTGAAGTTAGCATGTGTCGGGTTTCGCTCGCACGCAAAAGTTTGACTTTCAACTTGTAATATGCACATTAACCCATGCATGCAAAATCTTTACTTCAGGCGGTGTTAACGCTCGAGCATAATTGCTAAATAGCATGCTATTAGTAATGTGGCTCAGTGTGTTTTATACTTGTAGTTGGTCAATGTCCAGTGAGTGCTTACTTTTGTGTATATATATATATATATATTTATTTATTTATATATTTATATTACAAGTGGTGCACTAACTTTTTCTTTCACTTGTGCGCTAACATTGGCGGATTATTGAGCATATAACAAGTTGAAAATAAAATTTAGCATGAGAGCAAAAGTCTGATGTATATATACAGAAAAATAGTTAAATACATTTTTAAAAATAAAAATATCTTCTTCTAACTGAAGAACATTGGAATGTTAAATATTTTTATTCTAAACATAAATACATTACAATAAAAAAAAAAGCATTACAATATGTAACAACACATATTAGAACTGCATATTTCCCCCACAAAACTTTATCTCTCTCTGGTATGTGCTTAACAAGGACTCCATTTTAAACTGCAACACATATTAGAACTGCATATTTCCCCCACAAAACTTTATCTCTCTCTCTATGTCTGTATTACCTTTAAAAAAAAGCTTTCTTTTCTGTGTCTTCCATTTTGATAAGAAAGGTGCCATTTGCAATGTTTGTTTAGGCCTTGTTGATGCTGCTCTAATTTATGACCTATGCTAATTAGGATCATGTGACTGCTATTACCTTTAAATTGAACATCCCCAGCTTGTTACATCAAGCTTAGCTTATTAGATCATAGCAGCACTGTGTGTAGTTCCCTAAGTGTGCTTGTTCATAAGTGTAGACAGAGTTATAACAATGGAGTTAGACAAAGGAGTGGACAACAGAGATAAGTACTTTCAAATTCAAACAATTAAATGCAAACATGCTACACTTTCTAATGTCTGTTTAAACCTTTTCCTCCCTTCTCTTTAAAGTCACAGCTCTTCCATTCATAAACAGCACTCAGAACATTCATATTTCTCCTTCCCTTCTACCTTCCCCCCTCTACAACACACATTAACTTTATTCCTATCTCACATCCCTCAGCCAGCCATGCTTTACTGATCCTAAACTTAAACACTCACATAAGACACATTCTCATCTCCTTTCACTCACCATCTTTCTTCTTCTTGCAGCTGGGGATGTCTCGCCTAACCCAGGTCCACCCTCTGCTTCCCTAAGATCACTACCCCAAATGAAACCTCATACACCTTGCACACGTAACCCTCTAAACCTCATTAACTGCACCTCTATTAGTACACCCCAATTCTTGTGTGCCCTTTGGAATGCACGCTCGGTATGCAATAAGCTTACATCTATTCACGACCTATTTATTTCACGTTCACTTAACCTGTTAGCCCTCACTGAAACTTGGCTTTCCTCCTCTAACACAACTGCTGTAGCCTCTCTGTCCTATGTTGGCCTGCACTTCAGTCACACTCCCAGGCCTGGAGACAAACAAGGAGGAGGAGTAGGAATTCTCCTGTCTCCTCACAGTACCTTTCACTGCATTCCTTCACCCCCCTCTCTTTCCTTCTCATCTTTTGAAGTTGACGCTATCCGCCTCTTCTCCCCTATAGCTCTTCGTGTTGCAGTTATCTATCGGCCCCCTGGCCCAGCATCACAATTTCTGGACCACTTTGAAGCCTGGCTTCCACATTTTCTCTCTTCTAATGTCCCTTCTCTCATCTTAGGGGACTTCAACATACCCCTTGATAAGCCTAACACACCTGCTGCCTCTAAACTTCTATCCCTTACCACCTCCTTAGGTCTGTCCCAGTGGACAACATCTCCAACACACTGTGAAGGCAACTCCATAGACCTGGTCTTCACAAATCTCTGTGCTGTTTCCAACTCCCTTAACTTCCCCTTTCCTCTCTCTGACCACCATCTATTAACTTTCTCTCTCACTCTACCTGCTACATCTTTGCAAGCCCCCAAAAAACTGCTACCTCACAGGAATTTAAATGACTTGGATCTCACAGACTTTTCCACTCAACTGAGTCCTCTGCTCTCTGACATTTCATCCCTCTCTTGTCCAACCCTCGTGACTCTACAGTATAATGCGGCACTAAAATCAACACTTGACAAAACTGCACCCTTCAATCTTCAACGTACATCAATCACTCGACGGCAACCGTGGCACACTAAACAGACCAGATATCTTCAGCGATGCTCATGGGCCGCTGAACGGCAGTGGAGGAAATCACGCACTTTTGCTGATTTCCAACATTATAAATTCACCCTTAAGTCCTACAACTCTGCGCTCAGCCTGGCAAAACAAGTCTATTTCTCCTCCCTCGTGTCATCTTACACATCCAACCCCAAAAAACTGTTCTCAACCTTTAACTCCGTTCTACGCCCGCCTGCCCCCCCAACCAATACCAACCTCACTGCTCAAATTATTGCTGATCACTTCAAAAATAAAATTGACACCATTAGAAAAGAGATCTGCACCTCACACCCCGCAAACCCAGCAATCCTACCCACCCCTTCTATTAACAAAAATCTATGCTATTTCCCTCCTGTAACAGAGGAAGAAGTCTCTGCACTCCTATCCTCAGCTCATCTCACAACCTGCCCACTTGACCCTATTCCTTCTCGACTTATTCCCCCTCTCTCTGCTTCACTAACCCCTACCCTAACTCATCTCTTCAACCAGTCCCTCACTGCTGGCACATTTCCTGACACATTCAAGCATGCGTCAATCATACCAATCCTAAAAAAGCCCTCGCTTGACCCCTCCACGCCTTCTAACTATCGACCGGTCTCCTTACTTCCCTTTGCTTCAAAATTATTGGAACGACTAGTCTATAATCGGCTAACTCAATTTCTCACAACTAACTCCTTAGTTGATCCACTACAATCTGGTTTCCGCCCTAAACACTCAACAGAAACTGCTCTTGCTAAAGTAACAAATGACCTGTTATCAGCCAAAGCAAAAGGCCATTACTCATTACTAATTCTTCTTGACCTGTCCGCAGCTTTTGACACAGTTGACCATCCTCTCCTCCTAAAAATACTACATTCATTTGGCATCCGAGACACAGCCCTCTCCTGGTTTGCATCATATCTTTCAAACCGCTCGTTTTCAGTTTCCTTTAACAACGTATCTTGTGATCCTATGCCTCTCTCAGTTGGAGTACCGCAAGGCTCTGTCTTGGGCCCCTTGCTTTTCTCTCTTTATACATCCTGCCTTGGAAAACTTATAGCCTCCTTTGGATTCCAGTACCACCTATATGCTGATGATACCTAAATCTATCTTTCCTCTCCTGATATCTCTCCCTCTTTACTCAACCTGATTTCTGACTGCCTCTCTGCAATTTTCTCTTGGATTTCTTCACATTACCTCCAACTCAATCTGTCCAAAACTGAGCTGCTTCTTATTCCCCCCTCTTCGAGACATCCGACACCTGACATTTCTCTGATGGTTGGAGACTCTATTCTCAACACCTCACCCCAGGTCCGCTGCCTTGGGGTCACACTAGACTCACATTCAACCCACATATACAAACGCTTACCAAATCCTGCCGGTCACACCTACGCAACATTTCCAGAATTCGTCCCTTCCTTACTCAAAATACTACAAAAATACTTATTCATTCCCTCATCCTGTCATGCATTGATTATTGCAATATATTCTTAAATGGCCTTCCAAAACACAGCCTTTCCTCCCTCCAATCTATTATGAATGCTTCTGCTAGACTCATACACCTAAGCCGACGATCTACATCAGCTGCTCCACTCTGCCAGTCTCTACACTGGCTCCCCATACACTCCAGAATACAATTTAAAGTATTAGCCCTAACCTACAAAGCACTCAACAGTCTAACTCCCAACTATATCTCCTTTCTCATTATGAAATACTCCCCATCCCGTCCTCTTCGATCAACCTCTGACCTACGTCTCTACACTCCTGTTATCTCTACATCCCACTCCCGCCTCCAAGACTTTGCACGTGCTGCTCCTTTCCTCTGGAACTCTCTACCCCGCTCCAATAGACTGTCTCCAACCTTGTATAGCTTCAGAAGATCCTTGAAAACCCACCTATTCAGAGAGGCTTACCATCTCTCCTCCATCCCGCATCCGAACCAAGCTAATACATGTACATGAACTGCCTGCTGCAAATACAACCAATGTAACAAGCTACCCCAACCTGTCTCTGCACCCTAAACCTATAGACTGTGAGCTCTCCGGAGCAGGGCTCTCTTCCTCCTGTGCTAGATTTGTTTAGTCTTGTTATGTTTTGAATTGTATCACAAATCTTTGTCATTGTATACCCCTATCATTGTACCCAGCGCTACGGAATTTGGCGGCGCTATACAAATAAATGATAATAATAATAATAATATAAAAAATTCTGCTTCTTACATCTCAGGAAGCAGACTTGCATATGCAAACCTTACCCACAAGGGCTCCGGAGCAGCTTTTGCTGCTTAGCACATGGAGCAATAGGTCTTCATGCATGCCAATCCGTTGAGCACAAATTTTGTTTGAACTTGTAATAAACGTGCTAGTTGCGCAGTCACGATATTGCTTCTTGCGTCCCATGCTAACAGTACTGCACCACTTGTAATCTAGCCCTATTTTAATTAAGTTTGTTAGACAGATAAATATGTTTTCAATTTTTGGCATGTTATTTTACTTTTAGGAACAAGATTTTGTGCATGGGATATTAATATACTGCTGAATACAGTGGCTATGGCTCACACTGTGCTAAATAGGTTTACTTCTAATATTGTGTTCACACTGTACCAAGATAGAAAATAATACCTATAAAACACACTGAAAAAACAGGCATACACCAGGATTCTCATGGGAATTTTTATAAAGATTTTCACAGACCTTCAAAGAAGCAAAACATATTCAGCTAAATCTAAAATAAAACATGACAGCTAATTAATTCAGTATTGATGACAATGACTATAATGTGTTTGAATGGTGTTTTTGTCATGTAACAGCTGATATCAATTCATGATATGTGCACATTAATAATTACATATAATTTTGTGTAATTTTGAATTATTTTTAAACAAACACTAAGGCCTACATCCTTTACAGCCAGCTTCTCCTAGCAACAGGGGTATAGCAATTTAGTAGAATTGTTGGTATCATTAGTTGAACACGAATCATCATACTAGCTGGAACCACTCAGAAACTGAGTGTCTGAAGCAATGTAAGTAATAGTGACCGAAATGATATTGTATGGTAGCTGCTACTTATAATCAGGATTTTGACTGAGCATGGCTAGCTGTCAAAGCTTATTCTACCTACTCTTTTGATTGATTAATAATATTTAGCAGAAAAGCCGTCAGGTCAATTTTGAAAATCTTTTAAAAATTATTTGAAGGGGATGGAAAAACTTGAATTTGAAAAGATGTTGTACTTCAAGAATGGTAACTGAAGTTTTTTGTTTTTTTAATAAATTTTCTTTCTTAGTACAGAATTTGGAGATGTTTATGATGGAGAGGGATATTGAACGGGCTTATACAGGGCCTGATATTAAAAACCTTGCCAGCAAGGAAAGAAATCATGCAAAATCTTTGGGATTTTTTTCAGACCGTGCATTTTAATATAGGAGTCTTTGTTTCTTATAAAGAACACTACACACCAACCTAAACATGTCTCAAGTTAAAAATTGTGTTTTTTATTTTTTAAGGGCCTCACTGTGCTGACAAAACTTCCTAGTGGCGAGGTTTGGAATATTAGGCTCATATGGAAAATTCAATTTGAAATTAGGATTATTAGGAGGGTTTTGAAGGCAGGTGTGTATGCTGGGTGCATAAAAAAGGTTGTGTGGGGTTTGGTTGGACTATTAGCTATTAATTATAAATTGCCTATTGTTCCTTAAACTGTGTCATCATGCTGCTGTGTTCACTATTATTTTGTTATGTAAAGGTGGTTTACAGCTAACACTTATGGTTCATGTAAATGTCTTTGAAAATTGCACTTTGCAATTTTATACCTAATGCCACAGCATTGGGTAATATGTTGTGGCATTGTAAATAAATGATACTACTACTACTAACATTAATTAGTGTTAGTTTTATTATAGAATGGGATTCTTCATATAATTGAGGCAATAGACAATCACTAATAAATAGTGCACTATACAACATGTGCTGTAAAATTTAATGTTTAAAGAAACAGTAAAATAAAAATTAAACATTAATTAATTCAGATAGAATATGCAATTGTAAACAACTTTCCAATTTATTTATTATCAAATAACTTTCAGCTAGATTTAGAGTTCTGCGTTAGCCGTCAAAAGCAGCGTTAAGGGGTCCTAACGCTGGTTTTGGCCGGCCGCTGGTATTTAGAGTCAGTCAGGAAAGGGTCTAACGCTCACTTTCAAGCCGCGACTTTTCCATAACGCGGATCCCCTTACGCCAATTGCGTATCCTATCTTTTCAATGGGATCTTCCTTACGCCGGTATTTAGAGTCTTGGCTGAAGTGAGCGGTAGACCCTCTACCGACAAGACTCCAGCTGCAGAAAAAAGTCAGTAGTTAAGAGCTTTCTGATCTAACGCCGGTTTCTAAAGCTCTTAACTACAGTGTTCTAAGTACACTAACACCCATAAACTACTTATGTACCCCTAAACCGAGGTCCCCCCCACATCGCCGCCACTATAATAAATATTTTTAACCCCTAATCTGCTGACCGCACACCACCGCCACCTACATTATCCCTAACCCTAATCTGCTGCCCCTAACATCGCCGACACCTACATAATATTTATTAACCCCTAATCTGCGCCCCCCAATGTCGCCGCTACCTTACCTACACTTATTAACCCCTAATCTGCCGACCGGACCTCGCCGCTACTCTAATAAATGTATTAACACCTAAAGCTAGGGCTAACCCTAACCCTAACACCCCACTAAATTAAATATAATTTTAATCTAATGAAATAAATTAAATCTTATTAACTAAAGTATTCCTATTTAAAGCTAAATACTTACCTGTAAAATAAACCCTAATATAGCTACAATATAACAAATAATTATATTGTATCTATTTAAGGGTTTATATTTATTTTACAGGCAACTTTGTATTTATTTTAACTAGGTACAATAGCTATTAAATAGTTATTAACTATTTAATAGCTACCTAGTTAAAATAATTACAAAATTACCTGTAAAATAAATCCTAACCTAAGTTACAATTAAACCTAACACTACACTATCAATAAATTAATTAAATAAATTACCTACAATTACATACAATTAAATAAACTAAACTAAATTGCAAAAAAAACAAACACTAAATTACAGAAAATAAAAAAAGATTACAAGAATATTAGGCTAATTACACCTACTTTAAGCCCCCTAATAAAATAAAAAAGCCCCCCAAAATAATAAAGGTCCCTACCCTATTCTAAATTAAAAAGTAACCAGCTCTTTTACCAGCCCTTAAAAGGGCTTTTTGTGGGGCATGCCCCTAAGTAATCAGCTCTTTTGCCTATAAAAAAAATACAACCCCCTCCAACATTACAACCCACCACCCACATACCCCTACTCTAACCCAAACCCCCTTAAATAAACCTAACACTACACCCCTGAAGATCTCCCTACCTTGAGTCGTGTTCACCCTGCTGGGCACCGATGGACCAAAAGAGGACATCCGGAGCGGCAGAAGTCTTCATCCTATCCGGGCAGAAGAGGACATCCGGACCGGCAGACATCTTCATACAAGCGGCATCTTCTATCTTCATCCATCTGACGAGGAGCGGCTCCATCTTCAAGACCTCTGGCGTGGAACATCCTTTTCCTTCCGACGACTACCGACGTCAAGATGGCATCCCTCGAATTCCGATTGGCTGATAGGATTCTATCAGCCAATCGGAATTAAGGTAAGAAAATCTGATTGGCTGATTGAATCAGCCAATCAGATTCAAGTTCAATCGGATTGGCTGATCCAATCAGCCAATCAGATTGAGCTCGCATTCTATTGGCTGATCGGAACAGCCAATAGAATGCAAACTCAATCTGATTGGCTCATTGGATCAGCCAATCGGATTGAACTTCATTCTGATTGGCTGATTCCATCAGCCAATCAGAATTTTCCTAACTTAATTCCGATTGGCTGATAGAATCCTATCAGCCAATCGGAATTCGAGGGACGCCATCTTGGATGAAGTCACTTAAAGGAACCTTCATTCGTCGGTAGTCGTCTGAAGGAAGAGGATGTTCCGCGCCGGAGGTCTTGAAGATGGAGCTGCTCCTCGTCGGATGGATGAAGATAGAAGATGCCGCTTGGATGAAGATGTCTGCAGGTCCGGATGACCTCTTCTGCCCGGATAGGATGAAGACTTCTGCCGCTCTGGATGTCCTCTTTTGGTCCATCGGTGCCCAGCTGGGTGAACACGACTCAAGGTAGGCGTAGGGGGGTAGTGTTAGGTTTATTTAAGGGGGGTTTGGGTTAGAGTAGGGGTATGTGGGTGGTGGGTTGTAATGTTGGGGGGGTTGTATTTTTTTTTACAGGCAAAAGAGCTGATTACTTAGGGGCATGCCCCGCAAAAAGCCCTTTTAAGGGCTGGTAAAAGAGCTGGTTACTTTATAATTTAGAATAGGGTAGGGACCTTTATTATTTTGGGGGGCTTTTTATTTTATTAGGGGGCTTAGAGTAGGTGTAATTAGCCTAATATTCTTGCAATCTTTTTTTATTTTCTGTAATTTAGTGGGGTTTTTTTGTAATTTAGTTTAGTTTATTTAATTGTATGTAATTGTAGGTAATTTATTTAATTAATTTATTGATAGTGTAGTGTTAGGTTTAATTGTAAATTAGGTTAGGATTTATTTTACAGGTAATTTTGTAATTATTTTAACTAGGTAGCTATTAAATAGTTAATAACTATTTAATAGCTATTGTACCTAGTTAAAATAAATACAAAGTTGCCTGTAAAATAAATATAAACCCTAAAATAGATACAATATAATAATTTGTTATATTGTAGCTATATTAGGGTTTATTTTACAGGTAAGTATTTAGCTTTAAATAGGAATACTTTAGTTAATAAGATTTAATTTATTTTGTTAGATTAAATTATATTTAACTTAGGGGGGTGTTAGGGTTAGACTTAGCTTTAGGGGTTAATACATTTATTAGAGAAGCGGCGAGGTCCGGTCGGCAGAATAGGGGTTAATAAGTGTAGGTAAGGTAGCGGCGATGTTGGGGGGGGCAGATTAGGGGTTAATAAATATAATATAGGTGTCGGCGGTGTTAGGGGCAGCAGATTAGGGGTTCATAGGGATAATGTAGGTTGCGGCAGTGTCCAGAGTGGCAGATTAGGGGTTAATAGTATAATGCAGGTGTCAGCGATAGCGGGGACAGCAGATTAGGGGTTAATAAGTGTAAGGTTAGGGGTGTTTAGACTTGGGGTACATGTTAGGGTGTTAGATGGAGACTTAGAAACTGTTTCCCCATAGGAAACAATGGGGCTGCGTTAGGAGCTGAACGCTGCTTTTGTGCAGGTGTTTTTTTTCAGCCCAAACTGCCCCATTGTTTCCTATGGGGATATCGTGCTCAAGCACGTTTTCCCAGCTTACCGCTACCGTAAGCAACGCTGGTATTGAGGGTTGAAGTGGAGCTACATTAGGCTCAACGCTCCCTTTTTTGAGCCTAACGCAGCCCCTCAGACAACTCTAAATACCAGCGTTGTTGGAAGGGTGCGTTGGGAAAAAAAGCAGCGTTAGCTACGCGGGTCTTTACCGACAAAACTCTAAATCTAGCCGTTTATTTGTTATGGCGTTTGCTTTGTTCTCTTGGTATCCTTTGTTGTTATCCTATGTTAATTAGACAAACTAGGTAGGCAGTTAGAAGTTTTTGTGCATGCAAGCGTTTTTAGTTTTCTATGGCAGCAGTGCTTGCAATTATGTATAAAATCACTATAAACATCGTTACAAACACTCCTGCCAGATGACTAAAGTTATGTGTATGCTTCTGAGCTCACCTAGGATTAACATTTAATAAGATAGCAAAAGAAATAAGCAAAATTGGTAATATAAGTAAACTGGAAAGTAATTTAATTCTCTATTCGACCCATTAAAGTTTAATTTTGACTGTTCTGTCCCTTTAACTATGTTTGAAAATGTAAAACCAGAGATATTATATTTCCTGTAAAGTAGCAGTCTAAGCATAACTTTTATTACACTTTTGCCCTATGGCTCTTCGTTTATTGTTATTGCAGTATACCTCCATCAGTGTTAATTTTAGGACAAGCTTGCCAACTGAAAGCATTTGTAAGACAAGTTCATGTTTAAAACAAGGGTTCATGTACTTACTTTATATGCTTTGTAACAAAAAATACAATAATAATACAATATTGTCTATATTAGTGAGTATATGTTTAGTAGAATATAATTAATATTATGAAGGTGACAACTATAGCATTCATACTTAACAAAAGTGGGTTCCCATATTTTCTTTGTATTTAGTTATAAGCGTCACAAAATAAGTGCAAGAGACATTTTGTTGGCTTCTTAAGAAACAGAAGGTGTAATAGCTAAATGGAAAAATAAACTCCCATGTGCCTAAAGATTTTGAAAAATGTAATATGATTTTTATTTAATTTAAATTAATATAGTAGAGATATTTATGTGCTAGATATTCATTCGGATAGCGATGTAAATTATTATTTGTTAAATAATATTACAGGAATTTCTATAAAATAAAACAAAGTTAACAGGTAGTGAATACAATCTAGAAATAATATGTCCTTTATTTATTACTTATCTTTCTTTCTTTCTTTCTTTCTTTCTTCTCACAGTTGCAAAATATAAAAAAACACCAACATTTTTATTGTTTAAAAGGATAGATAACGCCTTTACTACCCATTCCCCAGCTTTGCATAACCTACATTGTTATATTAATATTCTTTATAACATTTAAACCTCTAAATTTCTGCCTGTTTCTTAGCCACTGCAGACAGCCTCTTATCACATTTCGCTTTTTTATTTGCTTTTCACAACATGAGACTGCTAGTTAATGAGAGCCATATAGATGACATTGTGCTCACGCCCGTGAAGTTGTTCACACAGCACTAATTGGCTAAAATGCAATAGATAATAAATAAAAAGTCATATAATCAGGGGGGCTGTCAGAAGAGGCTTAGATACAATGTAATCACAGAGGTAAAAAGTATATTAATATATTATGTTGGTTATGCAAAACTAGGGAATGGGTAATAAAGGGATTATCTATCTTTTAAACAATAACATTTTTGGAGTTGACTGTCCCTTTACGTGAGAAACATCATCAACTCCAATTAGAAAAGTAAATTACTAGAAAAGCTACTAAAGAAATTATTTTCAGAATAGATAGGGGATCAACATTTAAAATTAGGAAACGGACTATACAAATGGTCTTATTACAAACCCTTTGTACATTGATAGATTGAAGCTATTTGATGTCCCTATTAAGCAATTATAAGGGGCACGTGAAGTTCTTCATGTCTTTTTATGGGTTTATGAAAACTGAGGCCATTCAAAGACCCCTCACACACACTCTTGATCACTTCTACATGCTGATCTATTTCCACTCAATAAATTGTTTACAAAAAATATTTAACCCCTTATATTGTGCAAAACTACATTTCAACATCTTTATCTATCAAATAGTTTTGACTGGCTTTCAGCAATACTTGTGCACCAAACAAAGCTCATGGTTTAGCACTAGAAAAAAAAAAGAAATAACAAAAATGCAGTAAAATAATAATAGGGTTTATTGTGCACGTATTACAGTCATATTAGTCAGTAATCAGCTTATAAAGCAAGCCGTTATTAAACAATAATCTGTTACTTAGCTTCAAACATTGCAGATGTAACAGAGATGTCGTCTAGTCAGCGCGATCCCACCATTCATCACTCCATTGGATTACTCCAATCTAGTCGCACTCTTTTTCTGTCTAGTCATGTCTCATCAGCAATCTAGTTTGTTCTTTCAGTCTAGTCTTTCCTCATTCAATCTCATCCTTGCTTTCTAGATAATGATGCTGCCTGGGAACAGTCAGCAAAGAACAAAACAGAGAATCACGTGTAACTCAACCTCTTAAAAGGGATATATGTGCTAATCATGTATATAGACTGCATATATGTATGCATACTGAAAACTATGTAACTATAATGTGTGTGTATATATATATATATATATATATATATATATATATATATATATACTGTATATATATGTTCTCTACTATGCAATATTAATTAATTATTTGTGTATGGAATCATGAACATTTTTCCATTCATTACACAAATACATAGAAATATTGTAGCTGTTTCATTAAAATAATGAAAAGCAAAAACACAAGCAGGCGGGGGAAATGATAAAGAAAAGTAGGGAACATGGAAAGGAAAATAAAACAAGTAAAAGGAGTTATGGATCTCTTTTTCTATAAAAGCTATTGGAACCCTAGCATTCAGATAGAAAATCCATTTAGCTTCTTTTTTTTACTGAGAACATATTCCCCGTCAACCCCTCTTCTCATCAAATTTTCAAATTTTGAGAATTTTTACAAAATGTGCTAAGAGTAATCATAATAATGAATGTTTATTGTAATTATCTTTGTACACTTTCCTTTTTAAATAATAGCAAACCACACACTGAATTCAATCTTGTGGTTTCTACAAGTTAATTATATGATTCAACATACAGGCGGTATTAACATAAACATTTGCTGTTGGAGTGAAAATAGATTTTGGATTAGATTACAAGTGAAGCACTAAAGGGGCACATTTACCTGTTTATGGGCGCAGTTTAAATAACCAGCCATTACAAGTGGCTAGTTAATGCTATCAGAAGCTCGCTGTAGCCCTTTTGCGCTAAGTGCAATTAACCAGAGTTCAGACCTCTGGTTAATTTAAAAAAATGTTCCCCAATTGCCCCCAAAATAAAGTGTACAGTTCCTTTATTTTTTTTTAAAAAGTTTTTTTTTTTTTAAAATAACTGCATGAAGCAGTTATAAGGGGTTAAAGTGAGGGTGTTAGAAAAAAACGGCACTGAAAGTGCCTTTGCATTGAAGTCTATGGGGACTGTGTTTTTACTTGAAATAATATGTATATGCTTTTATACATATATATTTATGTGTCAATATGTGTATACCACCTGCGCTGCATTAGGTGCTTTGCCAATCCTTCACAGCATGAGAGTGAGGCTCCGATTGAAGCCTATGAAAGCACGCTCTCGTGAGCACAAAGCTTCCAGGCAATGTGAACGCAATTTTGTGCTCCACTTGTAAACTAGGCCTTTATATTTTATTTATCTATCTATTTTATGAAAACATATTTTTTTGTTGTCTCTACAAATGTACTATTATTACTAAGATTGTCATTGCTCCTTTTATGACCAGAGGCGTTGTTAGATTGCTTCAGATTATCTTTGGCTCAATTCCTCTCTATACTACTCTCTAGACTATTTCTGCTAATCTTACAGGTGCTTTTGTTGGTAATCAGTATAGACTTATGAATCTCAGGATACAAATGTAAGCAATAATGAGCATTAAGGCCCGGTCTGACCCTTAGCTGCTGTTTCTATGCAATTGCAACAAAGCAAATTACTTTCTAAATGAAAAGGTCCATTTTTAAAAAATCATAATAAATCAATCTTTAAAGAACCAGAAATACTTATTAGTTTTATTCTCTGTCGGGTAGTAAAAGAATAAGTAAGCACTCCAGCTTAAGAACCAGACGACTTTCACATATACATATAGTTTAAGAGGTCATACATCAAAAGGAGCCTTTTTTTTCTAATAGCTCTCTTTTGAAAAGGAAATATTGATTTATTTAGTGAGTGCTACAGTTCAGTTTAGTTACTTTTACACAATGAATTTGCAAATATAAAAAGATTAATATAGATAAAAAATTGAATGACTTTTAAATAAAAGCTTCATTTGTGTTATGTTAAAAAATAAAAATAAAAAATATCCACAAATGTATTAATATTTAAACAGAGCATCTAGA
Organism: Bombina bombina; assembly: GCF_027579735.1. Lineage (NCBI taxonomy): Eukaryota > Metazoa > Chordata > Amphibia > Anura > Bombinatoridae > Bombina > Bombina bombina. The sequence continues at coordinate 812,263,797 of NC_069501.1, forward strand.
GGATACCATTATTTCATCTTAAGACATTACTTACTTTATCTGTTTAGGATCTCTATAGAATAATATTTTTATTATTCAACCATTTGATTAATCTAGCATAAATCAGTATAGTATTTAAGAATATTACTCAATACTAAATTACATTTGTTATTATAAAAACTTTGGCACTATATAAAAAGTTAATTCCCGTTATCAATAATTTAAAGATATAAAATATTAACTAGAATATATAGAGAGAATATCAGTCACCAGAAGGATGCATGAGATTAATAAACTCAGTTGTTATTAATTGTATTAATAACTTACATTTACAATCAATTAATTTTTTTTAAGGCAAAGTTTGTAAGAAGGTATTATGTATAAGAAGAGAGGAAACACTCTGGAAACAAAATGATTTGTAAGTAATCAGTAGATAATGAGGCCTATTTAACAAATGTCTGTCGACCTGATCTGACGGTGCAGATCAGGTCCGACAGACATCGCTGAATGCGGAGAGCAATATGCTCTCCGTATTCAGCATTGCACCAGCAGCTCTTGTGAGCTGCTGGTGCAACGCCGCCTCCTGCAGATTTGTGTCAATCAACCCGATCGTACTTGATCGTGTTGAATTCCAGCGATTCTTGTCCGCCTCATCAGAGCAGGCGGACAGGGCCTTCAAGCTCCATTCGGGGCTTGTTAGATAGGCCCCAAAGTCCCACAGACAGGAATTAGTTCCATAAACTTTTCAGGTAATCAAGGATAATTTATCATTTGCTTTTTTTGTATGGCAATTGCTGAATTCTAAGGGGCCGAGTTATCAAGCTCTAAAGACCGCTGCTCCATAATTTGTCTGCCTGCTCTGAGGCTGCGGACATCAAACCGCCCGACACCCCCTGCTAGCGCATCTGCAGGTTGCGGAATTGCACAAGCAGTTCATAAGAACATTTTAATAAATCGGCCCCGTAGTGTGGTTAAGATGTTGAGTGGGATATTTTCCTCTAACAATCTACACTCTTCTGAAGGGATCATGTTCTGAGACAAATTCTTTTACAATGATGGATTGATAGAAACTAGTCAAAACCATTTCCAAATGTAGCATGATGCAATCATGAATATGAATTCAAAATGATGTTTGCAGACTACATGATCAGCATGCAGTTTAGTATATTTAGAAGATCTGGAATCCTTCAGCTTGCAAATGTTTTCTTTTTAGGTAAGTGGAATGTCAGTATGGAAATGTGTGAATTTTCTATTAGAAATTAAAATACTTGTTGGCTGACCAGTCATGTGTCTTATTTATTACCTAAGCTTTTTAAATTAGCAACAACACTGGCATTTTTTTTATTTTATTTTAATTGCAAGCCATGCACACGTTTTAGAATTCTATTACAGAAAAATAAAAATATACATTTCTAATTTAAGCAATCCTTTAGTAACATGCAAGCTCATGTTTTAGATTATGAATAAAAAAGTCAAGGTTATGTCATCTGTAGATTAGAATTCTATATTCTGCATATATATAGTAAGTAGGAGGATGATATGAAACACTTGGGAGTGACATCATAGAAAAATGCTAGTATTCTACAAATTAGCATAGAAAAGCAATGCATGCAAACAGCCCTATTTATCAAATCATAGACGGACAGGGTTCCCTACAAATATTTACTTGTATTGTCCTCTTTTCTTGTGACCAACAGTGCGTGAGCAGGGACCCTTAATTTCCCCAAATGACCACCACATTTTAATCTTCAGCAAGCAGGCTCACATGCGCTGCTTGATAAATGGAGCCCAAAGTTTTCAAATAGTTTTATGGCATATTTGTATAATAGTTGTCCATATAAGAATTGCAGTTTACATTTTAAGATCTAAATAAATGTTCCCTCTGGAATTTAATTGTTTATGGCGATCAGAGTTTCTGCTTTTAATCAACATAAGGTAGCAACAGTGTCTGCCGGTATTGGTATTGATGCTCCTATAGGTGCTGCAAAGTGCTCCTTCTTTTTAAAACATTCATTTGAAGAATTAAGAATACTTTGGTTTGCCTTCAATGATGTTGATTCTACCACTATAAAAGAAAGTTTTATATAGAGTGTTGTTATAATCACTTATTTTAAGTGTTTATTTTGCATTTATTTATTTTAGGGCATGCACTTTTAAACAACTTTCTAATTTACTTTTATCATCAAATTTGTTTTGTTATTCTTAGTTGAAAGCTAAATCTAGGTAGGCTCATATGCTAATTTCTAAGCCCTTGAAGGCCGCCTCTTATATGAATGCATTTGACAGTTTTCTCACAGCGTTAGTTCATGTGTTTCATGTAGATAACATTGTAATTACACACGTAGAGTTATTTAAGAGTCAGCACTAATTGCCTGAAAAAAAATGCAAGTCTGTCAAAAGATCTGAGATAAGGAGACAGTCTGCAGAATCTTAGATACAAGGTAGTCACAGAGGTAAAAATTATATTAATATAACAGTGTTGGTTTTGCAAAACTGGGGAATGGTAAACAAAGGGATTATCTATCTTTTTAAACAATAACTTTTTTGGTGTTTACTATCCCTTTAAACTAAGTTGTACAGTTTTCCTTTTTCTTGTGTCAGTGTCAACAAAATAATTCCAACAAGGAAATTACTTTTCAATGCACAAACTTCTCCTACCACCTAACTTATTTGGAGGAATCTGTGCATACTTGTTGCTTGAATAGACACCGTTTGTTATTGTTATTTTGTTTGCATTATATTGTTTTGTACTTTTTTAACACCTTCGCAGAAATCAGCTAGGGACAGATGTGTAGCAGCATTAGTTGTGTGAAGTCTGCGGTGTGCATATCCAATTACATATTGCTGAACATAGGCTGTTGAGATTGCCCCAAAATATACTTTTAACTTATTAAAGTGAAGGAAAAAGACACTTTGTGAAACCAGAAGTGAATGCAAGGTAAATTAACCCTTTAAGGACACAGCTTTCTGTTTGCTCAATTGTTTTATGACGGAAAAATTCCGTCATATGTCCTTAAGAGGTTAATCTGAAAACAGTGTATTTTGCATTGCATGAGCATGTGTATTAATGTTTGGTGTTCCCTGACATATTCCCTATTTTCTGCAAAAATCTGTATTCAATTAGGTCAGCTCATGCAAGGGTCATCATAAAAGTTCTCGCCATGCTGACAAACTTTAAACTTGTTAACTTTTTAAATGACTGAGGGCTAGATTACAAGTGGCACGCTAACGTTAGTGCATGTGCGATGTTGAAATAATGCGCACATGTTAACTTGTGTACGTATTGCAAGTTGAAAGTAAACATGATCGCAAGAGCGCAAACTTTATGCTCATTGTGTTAGTGTGACTGAAGACCCCACGTAAAGGGTAAGGACTAACAAAACAGTTGCATTAAACACACAATAAATACATTAAAACAAAGGGTTACACTCATATTTACAATATCTAATAAACATTATTCACATAAATATTACAAACAATTTAATCTTAAGCATTAAAAGATATATGGTATAGGACAAAGTATTTGAATGGAAATAGCTATAATGTATATATACATACTGTATATATAAATGTTTATACATGGGTATTTATGTTTATATACTTATATATGTATATACATACATATATACACAAATAATCACATATATATACTTTGGGGCTCTTTCCACTCAAATACCTGAAAATAAGAAAAAAAAATTAATTCAACTATAATATTTAATAAAGTGTTTTATTGTGCATGTACTGTAAAAAAATACATTCTTATGTTATATGTATTTTAAACAGATATATATATATATATATATATATATATATATATATATATATATATATATATATACAGTTGTGCTCATAAGTTTACATACCCTGGCAGAATTTATGATTTCTTGGCCATTTTTCAGAGAATATGAATGATAACACAAAACATTTTCTTTCACTCATGGTTAATGTTAGGCTGAAACCATTTATTATCAATCAACTGTTTTTACTCTTTTTAAATCATAATGACAACAGAAACTACCCAAATTACCCTAATCAAAAGTTTACATACCCTGGTGATTTTGACATGATAAAATGCACACAAGTTGACACAAAGGTGTTTGAATGGCTATTAAAGGTAACCATCCTCACCTGTGATCTGTTTGCTTGTAATTAATGTGTGTGTATAAAAGGTCAATGAGTTTCTGGACTCCTGACAGACCCTTGCATCTTTCATCCAGTGCTGCACTGACGTTTCTGGATTCTGAGTCATGGGGAAAGAAAAAGAATTGTCAAAGGATCTGTGGAAAAAGGTAGTTGAACTGTAATAAACAGGAAAGGAATATAAAAAGATATCCAAGGAATTGAGAATGCAAATCAGCAGTTTTCATACTCTAATCAAGAAGTTGAAAATTAGGCGTTCTGTTTGATAACATAATGCATTCATCTTGCCATCAATTATGACCAAATTTCTTGTGCCTTTGTTGCTCACACATCCCCAAAACATCATGATTCACCTCCCTGTTTCACAGTAGGAATGCTGTACCTTTCATCATAGACCTTGTTGACTCCTCTCCAAATGTAGCGTTTATGGTTGTGGCCAAAAAGCTCAATTTTTGTCTCATCACTCCAAATGACTTTGTGCCAGAAGGTTTGAGGCTTGTCTCTGTGCTGTTTGGTGTATTGTAACCGGGATACTTTGTGACATTTGCGTAGTAATGACTTTCTTCTGGCGACTCGACCATGCAGCCCATCTTTCTTCAAGTGCCTCCTTATTGTGAATCTTCAAACAGACACACCACATGTCCTGTATTTCCCCTGAAGTTATTTGTGAGTTTGTCTTTGCATCCCGAACAATTTTCCTGGCAGTTGTGGCTGAAAATTTAGTTGGTCTACCTGACCGTGGTTTGGTTTCAACAGGACCCCTCATTTTCCACTTCTTTATTAGAGTTTGAACACTTCTGATTTGCATTCTCAACACCTTGAATATCTTTTTATATCCCTTTCCTGTTTTATACAGTTCAACTACCTTTTACCGCAGATCCTTTGAAAATTCTTTTGCTTTCCCCATGACTCAGAATGCAGAATCGTCAGTGCAGCACTGGATGAAAAATGCAAGGGTCTGTCAGGAGTCCAGAAACTCATTGACCTTTTATACACACACATTAATTACAAGAAAACAGATCACAAGTGAAGATGGTTACCTTTAATAGCCATTCAAACCCCTTTGTGTCAACTTGTGTGCATGTTATCAGGCCAAAATCACCAGGGTAAGTAAACTTGTGATCAGGGTCATTTGAGTAGTTTCTGTTGTCATTATGATTTAAAAAGAGTAAACACAGTTGATTGATAATAAATGGCTTCAGCCAAACACTAACCATGAGTGAAAGAAATGTTTTTGTGCTATCATTCATATTCTCTGAAAAATGGCCAAGAAATCATAAATTCTGCCGGGGTATGTAAACTTATGAGCACAACTATATATATGTGTGTGTGTGTGTGTATGTATAGATATATATTTTACTAAAATACATTAGATATATATGGAAAAAATAAATAGAACAATTTTTTCTATGTGAAGAACATTGAAATGTAAAATATTCATAACTACCTTCAGGTAAGCACTGTAGAATTAACTACTGTCAGGTTAGCTTGCGAATGAAAAGCACTTAATAGCGTACCACTTGTAATTTGGCCATGAACCTATTTCTTCTTCTTTATATTTATTTATTATTTTTTGCTCTAATACTCTTGTCAAGGTAGAAAAAGGATACAATACATTATAGTGCTTGGTTGCACTGGTTAAATGACTGATCTGTGTAATATTTGTGACACATGAGTATTTTGGTACTTTTTAGGAATTACCATATATAACAAATATGAGAATTTATTTGTGCTTGCATTTTGATGTAAAAAATGTACCAAATGCATAGATACCTACCTCAGATACTTTATATGCAATTCAGTACAGAGACATGTCTTAACAATTGTACATGTTAATTCTTCAACCTTAGAAAAAACATTTTTAAATAAAAAAGGCCAAAACACAAAGAGTATCTAATAACAAATTAAATATAACTATACAAATTTTTTGTAAATATTTTTGTGCTAAACTAAGTCTAACACATATAAAAAGTATTGATATGCATTTATACTTGTTGAGTCTTAGAACTGATTATACAATAATGCTCCAAAGGAGACATAGGGATCCTTTTATTAAGTTGCAAAGTCAGCTTCAGAACCCCAGTGTTTAAGGTTTGTGCCAACTGCCAACGCTACTTAAGTAGCTGAGGTCTTAAGACCGCTGCTACTTAACCTCTCAACCATGTAAAGTGTTGCAGAGTTCAATCATCCCAATCTAATCGAGGGCAGCATTGCACAAGCAATGGTTAAACTAGTTCAGTGTGATCTTAATCTCTGAGGTGGCAGAGAGGTTAAGAAGCTGCACATTGTAGTTGCAGGCTGGATGACCAAGCCTGTACTGTGAGGGCTTTTACAGTTTCATAAATTTCCCTCAAAAGGAGTAGCATTACATATTTTGGGGTTGATTCCAATCCCTTTTATAATCCAGTTATTCAGCTCCTGATACCTTCTGAGTGATCACAATCAAAGCAATCACACCATTTCCATACTGGGAAAAGTTCAGATTGGATCTGAGCAGATAGCGAGAGAATTGTCCATACTATGGGGTAGAGTTAATAAAAAGGTTGAGTGGACATGATTCGATGTATTGAATCATGTCTGCTCGACCTCGCTAAATGCCATGTTGCTCCACTCTAGCTGTTGCTAGGGACGCAGTGCCTGCTGTCTGATCGTTGCCTAGGGGGGAGTCGGCTCCTCTCTGTCTGCGATGGTGACGTCATCGCTGCACGCTTCCTCCTCCAGAAGCCAGTCTGGATCTCCTGTGGTGCGAATCCTGTGCCTATGCAAGTAACTTCAGTCCTACCTATCACTGCCCAAGTATAGGTGTTACTTACTGTTCTCCTGTGTGTTATTGATTTGTATGCTGGATTGTTATTTTGTTGCTAACTCCTGTTTGTCTGACCACTCTGCCTCTTTAACCCTTAACTGCTAGATTGATATTGTTTCTGAACTCTGCCTGTCTGACCACTCTACCTGTTAACCCCTATCTGCGCTGGATCGCCTTACTGTTGCCAAACCCTGCCTGCCTGACCATCCTAGTGGTTTACCCCTGAACTGCCTTACTGTTGCCAAACCTTGCCTACCTGAGCACTCTAGTGGTTTGTCTCTGGTTTCCTGCCTGTTGCTCCCAAGGACTGTCTTGCCTTTGGTGAGTGCCATGTATCTCATCTTGCAAACCTACTCTGCTCTGGGATATTCCCTATCATTCCGGCTCAATGCCAGGATAACAAGACTACTGGCCGAGTTTGGTCTGATAGAGGAGTATCCCACGAGTATTACATGGCGACAACATATGCTGTTGGCATTATAAATTGCACAAGCATTTCTGGTGAAATGCTTGTGCAATGCCGCCCCTGCTCACTGGCAGCCAATCAGCCGCTAGCAGTGGCCGTCAATTATCCCAATCGTATCGCACTGGGATGATCTCATTCCGCCACCAAAAAGGTAACTGGTTTCAGGTGGACCTAAAAGGATGGGGCTCTGACACAGCATCCGCTGCTTAATAAATGGACCCCTATGCATGAACTGCAATTACTTTGGTGGTCACAATTCAAGGTGCCAGTGTTTGATAGTATTCAAAGTTGATTTGGAATAATTTGTTTAGGTTGCCATTGTGCAATGTACTCTGAAACATTCAAATATGCTATTTTAGATATATCAATATATTGTTTAGATTCATAAAACCCTATATTCAGCACTATTGTATAGTCATCTGGTAGTGAGCAGGACAGACATTTAAATATGTACAGTATATGCATTTGATAGATATATACATGATTTAACACACAATATAGAAGTTAGGGAGCGCTAATGAGCTCTAGGATTCAGGAAGATGAATCTATAGAACTTATTAAGAATACAAATATTAATTTATTAATGTGAACACAATAAAATACATATATAATTTCATAAACTTTTTTAAAAAACAGGGGACGTCTCCCATAAAATGTATCTCTTACAATTCCATCAATATTAACGTGATACAAAGTTTAAAAACAATAAGATGGTGCGCACCAATTTGTGATAGATTCCACCTTAACAATAATAACTCTTGCAAAACTGATCAAAAATCAATTTATTGGCTGATAATTCATTCAATAAATATCGTTTTGGAAAGTCAAATAACAGAAATGTTCAATCTTGTTTTTAAGGGATTGAGTTAACCCGCATCTGTTAGTTTCAATATCTCCAGTTCCTGTTAGGAGAACAATCAATAATCCTGACCAATAGTTTTGTAAAAAGTCTTGTATCTTACTACTGTGAAGAGAAACTTGGCATACCTGGGTCTTCAGGCTCTTATATAGTCAAGCGCGGACTTACTGTGAATATCCTCCTGTACTGTGTTCCGTTCATATGCTGTGCATCACAGCAGTGCTAGTACCTAGTACCAGACTGAATCCAAATCAGCTGTGCTGACGTACACTCCTGCATGATGAAAGCGGGATGGTTTCCAACAAACTGCCGTTTGTGTTCCCTGTGTCTTGTAGATTACAGGATCCTACAGGGAGAGATGCGTTTACTTGAAGTTCTTTCTTCGATATTGTAGTTAGACTCCTGGTGGTCTCTGCTTTTAACGTCAATGCGTTTCACACTTGTGTGGGCTTTATCAAGACGTGTAACACTGTTTGATCTAATGGACATTTAAATAGCCCTCCTCTTGATTCTATTGGTCAGTGTAATGGGTTGGTTCTGTCACTCTTTTAAAGGTGGAATTTGTTCCAGGGTTCATTCATCTGTTCTGTTAAGGTGGACTTTTTGTAAATGAATAGATAGAAACACTTTTAATTTAATAATGAAGTACAATCAGTATATATAAAAACTAAATAAATTTAAATTTAAAATATATTTAAATAAACAATGAATTTCTAAAATGGTTAAATAAAAAGCTTTTTAAATTCCATAATGAAATATAGTTCATATGACATAAATGCCAAATGTATATTTAAAAATGAATAACTATAAATACATCTAAAGCTACATATCAAATATCAACTTTTGGACACTGTTGTATTAGCAGTATATAAATTGTTCCATGTATACAAATTAATTTTTGGTGGGGTTTTAGTACCAATATTTTTTCTTTTTAACATTAAGTATTTAGAAAAGGAGAAATATCCAATTCAGAGTTTAAACCTGATGGGAAGAGGGTCTGAATATTATAATTGAATTCTGCTTCTATTTTCAATAGTTTGGTCTCAAAATTTCCTCCTCTCCAGTCAGGTTTAACCTTTTTTTTCCCCAAAAAAGTGAAATCTTTAAGGTTATTATTATGTTTTTCTCTGAAGTGAGTATAACGATGTGTTTCAAGGTTGCCTCTGTCTATACAGGAAAGGTGTTCTCGTATACGCTCCCTGAGGGTCCTGGTGGTCTCTCCTATATATTGTCTGTGGCAGGAGCATGTATGATGTAGATTGCCCCTTATCTTGGCATCTAATCATTTCTTTTATTTGATGTGTGAAACCATTTTGGCTTGACTCAATTTTTTTTCATTTACTGCTGTATCTACATGATCTGCAACCAAAACAAGGAAAGAAGCCTGTAAGTTTCTTCTCCATAAAATCACTCTCAATTTTTGATTTTTTTCTCTGTTCTAAATTCACTGGGGGCCAATATACTTTTAAAATGTCTCGCTTTTTTATAGACAATTTTTGGGTGTTTAGGCATTTGTTCCCCTATTATGGGGTCTGTTTGGAGTATGTGCCAGATTTATAGATGATATCATTCTAATCTGGAAAGGTACACATGCAGAACTTGAAGAATTTATTTCAGATATGAATAAAAACAATATAGGACATCAAAATAATAGAGAAGGAAATAATAACAAAAACTTATTTTAAAAAAGTGGACACTAATAACCTAATACACCACGATAGTTGCCACCTGAACAAATGGAAAGATAATTTTCCGAAAGGGCAATGCCTTAGAATAAAAAGAAATTGCTCAAGAATGTCTGACTACACGAAACAAGTAGAGATTCTATCAAATAAATTTAAGGAAAGTAGTTATGACCAACAAATAATTAAAAAAGCTAGAACTCAAATAAATGAAAAAGATAGAAAAGATCTTTTGGTTTATAAAGAAAAAGATAAAGTTAAAAATGATAGTAAAAACACTGAGGTTAAAATAAATGTAGCCCTAGTAAAAGACTACAATAGTGATCATCATCTTATCCAAAAAATAATAATAATAATAATAAAAAAATAATGAAAAAGCACTGGAACATACTCCAAACCGACCCCATAATAGGGGAACAAATGCCTAATCACCCAAAAATTGTCTATAAAAAAGCGAGAAATTTTAAAAGTATATTGGCCCCCAGTGAATTTAGAATAAAAAATTGAGAGTAATTTTATGGGGAAGAAACTTACAGGCTTCTTTCCTTGTTTTGGTTGCAGATCCTGTAGATACAGCAGTAAATGTAATAAAATTGAGTCAAGCCAAAATGGTTTCACACATCAAATAAAAGAAATGATTAGATGCCAAGATAAGGGGGTAATCTACATCATTCAATGCTCCTGCCACAGACAACATATAGGAGAGACCACCAGGACCCTCAGGGAGCGTATACGAGAACACCTTTCCTGTATAGACAGAGGCAACCTTGAAACACATCTGTATACTCACTTCAGAGAAAAACATAATAATAACCTTAAAGATTTCACTTTTTGGGGAATAAAAAAGGTTAAACCTGACTGGAGAGGAGGAAATATTGAGACCAAGCTATTGAAAATAGAAGCAGAATTCATTTATAATATGCAGACCCTCTTCCCATCAGGTTTAAACTCTGAATTGGATATTTCTCCTTTTCTAAATACTTAATGTTAAAAAAGAAAAAATACAGGGAGTGCAGAATTATTAGGCAAGTTGTATTTTTGAGGATTAATTTTATTATTGAACAACAACCATGTTCTCAATGAACCCAAAAAACTCATTAATATCAAAGCTGAATATTTTTGGAAGTAGTTTTTAGTTTGTTTTTAGTTTTAGCTATTTTAGGGGGATATCTGTGTGTGCAGGTGACTATTACTGTGCATAATTATTAGGCAACTTAACAAAAAACAAATATATACCCATTTCAATTATTTATTTTTACCAGTGAAACCAATATAACATCTCAACATTCACAAATATACATTTCTGACATTCAAAAACAAAACAAAAACAAATCAGTGACCAATATAGCCACCTTTCTTTGCAAGGACACTCAAAAGCCTGCCATTCATGGATTATGTCAGTGTTTTGATCTGTTCACCATCAACATTGCGTGCAGCAGCAACCACAGCCTCCCAGACACTGTTCAGAGAGGTGTACTGTTTTCCCTCCTTGTAAATCTCACATTTGATGATGGACCACATGTTCTCAATGGGGTTCAGATCAGGTGAACAAGGAGGCCATGTCATTAGATTTTCTTCTTTTATACCCTTTCTTGCCAGCCATGCTGTGGAGTACTTGGACGCGTGTGATGGAGCATTGTTCTGCATGAAAATCATGTTTTTCTTGAAGGATGCAGACTTCTTCCTGTACCACTGCTTGAAGAAGGTGTCTTCCAGAAACTGGCAGTAGGACTGGGAGTTGAGCTTGACTCCATCCTCAACCCGAAAAGGCCCCACAAGCTCATCTTTGATGATACCAGCCCAAACCAGTACTCCACCTCCACCTTGCTGGCGTCTGAGTCGGACTGGAGCTCTCTGCCCTTTACCAATCCAGCCACGGGCCCATCCATCTGGCCCATCAAGACTCACTCTCATTTCATCAGTCCATAAAACCTTAGAAAAATCAGTCTTGAGATATTTCTTGGCCCAGTCTTGCCGTTTCAGCTTGTGTGTCTTGTTCAGTGGTGGTCGTCTTTCAGCCTTTCTTACCTTGGCCATGTCTCTGAGTATTGCACACCTTGTGCTTTTGGGCACTCCAGTGATGTTGCAGCTATGAAATATGGCCAAACTGGTGGCAAGTGGCATCTTGGCAGCTGCACGCTTGACTTTTCTCAGTTCATGGGCAGTTATTTTGCGCCTTGGTTTTTCCACACGCTTCTTGCGACCCTGTTGACTATTTTGAATGAAACGCTTGATTGTTCGATGATCACGCTTCAGAAGCTTTGCAATTTTAAGAGTGCTGCATCCCTCTGCAAGATATCTCACTATTTTTGACTTTTCTGAGCCTGTCAAGTCCTTCTTTTGACCCATTTTGCCAAAGGAAAGGAAGTTGCCTAATAATTATGCACACCTGATATAGGGTGTTGATGTCATTAGACCACACCCCTTCTCATTACAGAGATGCACATCACCTAATATGCTTAATTGGTAGTAGGCTTTCGAGCCTATACAGCTTGGCGTAAGACAACATGCATAAAGAGGTTGATGTGGTCAAAATACTCATTTGCCTAATAATTCTGCACTCCCTGTATTGGTACTAAAACCCCACCAACAATTAATTTGTATACATGGAACAATTTATATACTGCTAATACAATAGTGTCCAAAAGTTGATATTTGATATGTAGCTTTAGATGTATTTATAGTCATTGATTTTTTAAATATAAATTTGGCATTTATGTCATATGAACTATATTTCATTATGGAATATAAAAAGCTTTTTATTTAACCATTTTAGAAATGCATTGTTTATTTAAATACCTTTTCAATTTAAATTTATTTAGTTTTATATATACTGATTGTACTTCATTATTAAATAAAAAATGTTTCTATCTATTCATTTACAAAAAGTCCACCTTAACAGAACAGATGAATGAACCCTGGAACAAATTCCACCTTTAAAAGAGTGACAGAACCAACCCATTACACTGACCAATAGAATTAAGAGGAGGGCAATTTAAATGTCCATTAGACCAAACAGTGTTACACGTCTTGATAAAGTCCACACAAAGGCGAAACACATTGACGTTAAAAGCAGAGACCACCAGGAGTCTAACTACAGTATCGAAGAAAGAACTTCAAGGAAACTCATCTCTCCCTGTAGGATCCTGTAATCTACAAGACACAGGGAGCACAAACAGCCGTTTGTTGGAAACCATCCCGCTTTCATCACGCAGGAGCGTACGTCAGCACAGCTGATTTGGAGTCAGTCTGCAGTGAAACACAAGGTACTAGCACTGCTGTGATGCACAGCATACGAACGGAGCACAGTACCGGAGGATATTCACAGTAAGTCCGCACTTGACTATATAAGAGCTTGAAGACCCAGGTATGCCAAGTTTCTCTTCACAGTAGTAAGATACAAGACTTTTTACAAAACTATTGGTCAGAATTATTGATTGTTCTCCTAACAGGAACTGGAGATATTGACACTAACTGATGCAGGTTAACTCAATCCCTTAAAAACAAGATTGAACATATCTGTTATTTGAGTTTCCAAACCACTATTTATTGAATGAATTATCAGCCAATAAGTTGATTTTATATCAGTTTTGCAAGAGTTATTATTGTTAAGGTGGAATCTATCACAAATTGGTGTGCAACATCTTATTGTTTTTAAACTTTTTTATCACGTTAATATTGATGGAATTGTAAGAGATAAATTTTATGGGAGACATCCCCTGTTTTTTAAAAAAGTTTATGAAATTATATATGTATTTTATTGCGTTCACATTAATAAATTAATATTTTTATTCTTAATAAGTTCTATAGATTCATCTTCCTGAATCCTTGAGCTTTAACGCTCCTTAACTTCTATATTGTGTGTTTAACTATTTAATTCTATCAATTCTATGGAAAGATTGATTAGTAGGGGAGCTAAGGATTAGCAGCTGAGCGCCATACTTATGGCTAGATTTAGAGTTGGGCGGTAGCCGTCAAAACCAGCGTTAGAGGCTCCTAACGCTGGTTTTTACCGCCCTCTGGTATTTGGAGTCACTCAGGAAAGGGTCTAACACTCACTTTGCAGCCGCAACTTTTCCATACCGCAGATCCCCCTACGCCATTTGCAGTCCATAGTCAGTAGTTAAGAGCTTTTTGGGCTAACGCCGGTTTATAAAGCTCTTAACTACTTTGCTCTAAAGTACACTAACACCCATAAACTACCTATGTACCCCTAAACCGAGGTCCCCCCACATCGCCGCCACTCTAATTAAATTATTTAACCCCTAATCTGCCGTCCGAATGCCGCCGCAAGCTACGTTATACTTATTTACCCCTAATCTGCTGCCCCTAACACCGCCGACCCCAATATTATATTTATTAACCCCTAATCTGCCCCCCTCAACGTCGCCTCCACCTGCCTACACTTATTAACCCCTAATCTGCCGACCGGACCGCGCCGCTATTATAATAAAGTTATTAACTCCTAATCCGCCTCACTCCCGCCTCAATAACCCTATAATAAATAGTATTAACCCCTAATCTGCCCTCCCTAACATCGCCGACACCTAACTTCAAGCATTAACCCCTAATCTGCCGACCGGAGCTCACCGCTACTATAATACATTTTTTAACCCCTAAAGCTAAGTCTAACCCTAACACTAACACCCCCCTAAATTAAATATAATTTAAATCTAACGAAATAAATTAACTCTTATTAAATAAATTATTCCTATTTAAAGCTAAACACTTACCTGTAAAATAAACCCTAATATAGCTAAAATATAAATTATAATTATATTGTAGCTATTTTAGGATTAATATTTATTTTAAAGGCAACTTTGTAATTATTTTAACCAGGTACAATAGCTATTAAATAGTTCATAACTATTTAATAGTTACCTAGTTAAAATAATTACAAAATTACCTGTAAAATAAATCCTAACCTAAGTTACAATTAAACCTAACACAACACTAGCAATAAATAAATTAAATAAAATACCTACAATTATCTACAATTAAACCTAACACTACACTATCAATAAATTAATTAAATAAAATACCTACAATTATCTACAATTAAACCTAACACTACACTATCAATAAATTAATTAAATACAATACCTACAAATAAATACAATTAAATAAACTAACTAAAGTACAAAAAATAAAAGAGAACTAAGTTACAAAAAATAAAAAAATATTTACAAACATTAGAAAAATATTACAACAATTTTAAACTAATTACACCTACTCTAAAATAACAAAGCCCCCCAAAATAAAAAAATGCCCTACCCTATTCTAAATTAAAAAAGTTCAAAGCTCTTTTACCTTACCAGCCCTGAAAAGGGCCCTTTGCGGGTCATGCCCCAAAGAATTCAGCTCTTTTGCCTGTAAAAAAAAAACATACAATACCCCCCTCCCCAACATTACAACCCACCACCCACATACCCCTAATCTAACCCAAACCCCCCTTAAATAAACCTAACACTAAGCCCCTGAAGATCTCCCTACCTTGTCTTCACCTCACCGGGTTCATCGATCGGTCCAGAAGAGGGTCCGAAGTCTTGATCCAAGAGGCGGCTGAAGAACTCCATCATCGGGCTGAAGTCGGAAGTCCATCATCAGGATGAAGTCTTCTATCAAGCCGCATTTTCAATCTTCTTTCTTCCGGAGCGGAACCATCTTCTTCCCAGCCGACGCGGATCCAACCTCTTCAAGCGACGCCTACTCGCCGAATGACGGTTCCTTTAAATGACATCATCCAAGATGGCGTCCCTCAAATTCCGATTGGCTGATAGGATTCTATCAGCCAATCGGAATTAAGGTAGGAATATTCTGATTGGCTGATGGAATCAGCCAATCAGATTCAAGTTCAATACGATTGGCTGATCCAATCAGCCAATCAGATTGAGCTCGCATTCTATTGGCTGTTCCGATCAGCCAATAGAATGCAAGCTCAATCTGATTGGCTGATTGGATCAGCCAATCGGATTGAACTTGAATCAGCCAATCGGAATTCGTGGGACGCCATCTTGGATTACGTCATTTAAAGGAACCGTCATTCGGCAAGTAGGCATCGCTTGAAGAGGTTGGATCCGCGTCGGCTGGGAAGAAGATGGCTCCGCTCCGCTCCGGAAGAAAGAAGATTGAAGATGCGGCTTGATAGAAGACTTCATCCCGATGATGGACTTCCGACTTCAGCCCGATGATGGAGTTCTTCAGCCGCCGCTTGGATCAAGACTTCGGACCCTCTTCTGGACCGATCGCTGAACCCAGTGAGGTGAAGACAAGGTAGGGAGATCTTCAGGGGCTTAGTGTTAGGTTTATTTAAGGGGGGTTTGGGTTAGATTAGGGGTATGTGGGTGGTGGGTTGTAATGTTGGGGGGGGGTATTGTATGTTTTTTTTTTACAGGCAAAAGAGCTGAATTCTTTGGGGCATGCCCCGCAAAGGGCCCTTTTCAGGGCTGGTAAGGTAAAAGAGCTTTGAACTTTTTAAATTTAGAATAGGGTAGGGCATTTTTTTATTTTGGGGGGGCTTTGTTATTTTATTAGGGGGCTTAGAGTAGGTGTAATTAGTTTAAAATTGTTGTAATATTTTTCTAATGTTTGTAAATATTTTTTTATTTTTTGTAACTTAGTTCTTTTTTATTTTTTGTACTTTAGTTAGTTTATTTCATTGTAGTTATTTGTAGGTATTTTATTTAATTAATTTATTGATAGTGTAGTGTTAGGTTTAATTGTAGGTAATTGTAGGTAGTTTATTTAATTAATTTATTGATAGTGTAGTGTTAGGTTTAATTGTAACTTAGGTTAGGATTTATTTTACAGTTAATTTTGCAATTATTTTAACTATTTTAGCTATTAAATAGTTATTAACTATTTAATAGCTATTGTACCTGTTTAAAATAATTACAAAGTTGCCTGTAAAATAAATATTAATCCTAAAATAGCTACAATATAATTATAATTTATATTGTAGCTATATTAGGATTTATTTTACAGGTAAGTATTTAGCTTTAAATAGGAATAATTTATTTAATAAGAGTTAATTTATTTCGTTAGATTTAAATTATATTTAACTTAGGGGGGTGTTAGTGTTAGGGTTAGACTTAGCTTTAGGGGTTAATCCATTTATTAGACTAGCGGCGAGATCCGATCGGCAGATTAGGGGTTAATTATTGTAGGTAGCTGGCGGCGACGTTGTGGGGAGCAGATTAGGGGTTAATAAATATAATATAGGGGTCAGCGGTGTTAGGGGCAGCAGATTAGGGGTACATAGGTATAATGTAGGTTGCGGCGGTATACGGAGCGGCAAATTAGGGGTTAATAAAAATATGCAGGTGTCAGCGATAGCCGGGGCAGCAGATTAGGAGTTAATAAGTGTAAGGTTAGGGGTGTTTAGACGAGGGGTACATGTTAGAGTGTTAGGTGCAGACTTAGAAACTGTTTCCCCATAGGAAACAATGTAGCTGCGTTAGGAGCTGAACGCTGCTTTTTTGCAGATGTTAGTTTTTTTTTAGCTCAAACAGCCCCATTGTTTCCTATGGGGGAATCGTGCACAAGCACTGCTGGTATCGAGAGTTGCAGTGGCGTTAAATATGCTCTACGCTCCCTTTTTTTGAGCCTAACGCACCCCTTTGGCCGCAGAACTCTAAATCTAGCCGTTAGTTTTTTAGTATTTAGATATATATATAATATCTTGTACAACAAATGAGAACTGCAGGAAAGGTGATAAAATGGAAATCATGAGCACAACATTTAGAAATAGCATTTAGCAATCTCACTCTTAAAATGTTTCGCCTAGATTTAGAGTTCTGCGTTAGCCGTCCAAACCAGCGTTAGGGGGTCCTAACGCTGGTTTTGGCCACCTGCTGGTATTTAGAGTCTTGTAGGTAAGGGTCTAATGCTCACTTTCCAGCCGCGACTTTTCCATACCGCAGATCCCCTTACGTCAATTGCGTATCCTATCTTTTCAATGGGATCTTTCTTACGCTGGTATTTAGAGTCTTGGCTGAAGTGAGCGTTAGAACTCTAACAACAAAACTCCAACCGCAGAAAAAAGTCAGGAGTTAAGAGCTTTATGGGCTAACGCCGGTTCATAAAGCTCTTAACTACTGTGCTCTAAAGTACACTAACACCCATAAACTACCTATGTACCCCTAAACCGAGGTCCCCCCACATCGCCGCCACTATAATTACATTTTTAACCCCTAATCTGCCGACCGTACACTGCCGCAACCTACATTATCCCTATGTACCCCTAATCTGCTGCCCCTAACATCGCCGACACCTACATTATATTTATTAACCCTTAATCTGCCCCCCTAACGTCGCCGCTACCTACCTACACTTATTAACCCCTAATCTGCTGACCGGACCTCGCCGCCACTATAATAAATATATTAACCCCTAAAGCTAAGTCTAACCCTAACACCCCCCTAAGTTAAATATAATTTAAATCTAACAAAATAAAATAAATCTTATTAAATAAATTATTCCTATTTAAAGCTAAATACTTACCTGTAAAATAAACCCTAATATAGCTACAATATAAATAATAATTACATTGTAGCTATTTTAGGATTAATATTTATTTTACAGGCAACTTTGTATTTATTTTAACCAGGTACAATAGCTATTAAATAGTTAATAACTATTTAATAGCTACCTAGTTAAAATAATTACAAAATTACCAGTAAAATAAATCCTAACCTAAGTTACAATTAAACCTAACACTACACTATCAATAAATTAATTAAATAAACTACCTACAATTATCTACAATTAAATCCACTAAACTAAATTACAAAACCCCCCACTAAATTACAAAAAAACAAACACTAAATTACAAAAAATAAAATAAGATTACAAGACTTTTAAACTAATTACACCTACTCTAAGCCCCCTAAAAAAATAACAAAGCCCCCCAAAATAAAAAAAATCCCTACCCTATTCTAAAATAAAAAGTTTACAGCTCTTTTACCTTACCAGCCCTTAAAAGGGCCTTTTGCGGGGCATGCCCCAAAGAAAACAGCTCTTTTGCCTGTAAAAAAACATACAATACCCCCCCAACATTACAACCCACCACCCACATACCCCTAATCTAACCCAAACCCCCCTTAAAAAACCTAACACTGAGCCCTTGAAGATCTCCCTACCTTATCTTCACCATGCCGGGTATCACCGATCCATCCAGAAGAGGCTCCGAAGTCTTCATCCTATCCGGCAAGAAGAGGTCCAGAAGAGGCTCCGAAGTCTTCATCCTATCCGGCAAGAAGAGGACATCCGGATCGGCAAACATCTTCAACCAAGCGGCATCTTCTATCTTCATCCATCCAACGAGGAGCGGCTCCATCTTCAAGACCTCCGGCGCGGAACATCCTCTTCTCCCGACGACTAGACGACGAATGAAGGTTCCTTTAAGGGACGTCATCTAAGATGGCGTCCCTCGAATTCCGATTGGCTGATAGGATTCTATCAGCCAATGGGAATTAAGGTAGGAAAAATCTGATTGGCTGATTGAATCAGCCAATCAGATTCAAGTTCAATCCAATTGGCTGATTGGATCAGCCAATCAGATTGAGCTCGCATTCTATTGGCTGATCGAAACAGCCAATAGAATGCAAGCTCAATCTGATTGGCTGATTGGATCAGCCAATCCGATTGAACTTGAATCTGATTGGCTGATTCAATCAGCCAATCAGATTTTTCCTACCTTAATTCCCATTGGCTGATAGAATAATATAATGCAGAAATTAATATCCCACCGTGTTCTTCTTAATTTTAGATTAAAATCTTGCCAAAATGTAAAACAAGGTTTTCTTAATGGATGAATAATTCATTAATAAAAAAAACTTTTATCATATTAGAAGTCTGAAAATCATCATTGATAAACATGCACAGTATGCATATATATAAAATCACATTGTTTAACACTTATTATAAACACCACTCTCTAATTGCAAAATACATTTATCTCAACTTATTATGTACTATATTACAAGTTGAAAGTAAATCCGATCTCAAGAGCACAATCTCATTTTACGCTTGTCTGGCTAGTGCAACTGAGTCCCTTGCGTAAAAGGTAGTGTGTAAAAAAAGTTGCACTGAACACACCATAAATACATTTTAAAATACAGTTACACCCATATAAACACTACCTGATAAAAATTATACATATAAATATTAAAATAAAAAAGTTATAAGGGTTAAAAGGTATATTATATATTACAAGGTTCTATAATGTGTATACATGTCTATGTGTATGTATGTATGTACATATGTATATATATGTGTACGTATGTATTTATGTGTTTTACTGTATATTTACTGTACATTACAGGATAATGTAATTTTTATTGTAAATACATATTTCTATATAAATCTCTATATACCTATAACTGTATATCTATTCCTATATATATATATATATACAGTTTACATTAACATTATCAGATTTATATAGAAACATATATTTAATTATAAAAAGTTAAAAAAAATTCTATGTGAAGGACATAGGAATGTAAAATATGTGTAACTCACATGGGTTTGCGCTTTAGTATATGAATAATTATTAATCTTACATTTCGTTATTGACACCTTAAATATAAAATATAATTTTTTTAAATAATTATTAAAAATTATTATAGATACTTTAAAAAATTATAAATAATCTATAGTAAGAAAAATGTATATATTTATATATATATATATATATGTTACAGTATCTATAATAATTTTTAATAATACTGTAATTATCTTTTTTAATATTAAACATTTAATATTTCAATAGCGTGATATAACATTAGTAATTCTTCATGTGCTAACCTGACACTACGTTAGACCTAAAGTGCAAACCCTGATGAGCGTTACACATATTTTAAATTCCTATCACCTAGATTATGAGTCTTGCGTTAGCCTTAAAAAGCAGCGTTGAGAGGTCCCAACGCTTCTTTTTTCCTAACGCTGGTATTATGAGTCTTGCAGGTACAGGTGTACCGCTCACTTTTTTGGCCAGACTCGAAAATACCGCAAATCCACTTACATCAATTGCGTATCCTATATTTTCAATGGGACTTGAATAGAGCCGGTATTACGAGTCTTCCAAAAAGTGAGCGGTACAGCTTCTCCTGTCAAGACTGGTACCGCATTTAAAAGTCAGTAGTTAAGAGTTCTATGGGCTAACACCGTAGCATAAAACTCTTAACTAAAGTGCTAAAAAGTACACTAACACCCATAAACTACCTATTAACCCCTTAACCCCTAAAGCGAGCCCCCACCCACATCGCAAACAATAAAAAAAAATTAAACCCCTAATCTGCCAAACCGGACATCGCCGCCACTGTAAAAAAATATATTAACCTCTAAACCGCCACACTCCCGCATCGCAAACACTACTTAAATTTTATTAACTCCTAATATGCCGTCCCTAACATCGCCGACACCTAGCTACATTTATTAACCCCTAATCTGCCGCCCCAATGTCGCTGCAACAATTTTAAATGTATTAACCCCTAAACCTAAGTCTAACCCTAACCCTAACACCCCCTAACTTAAATATAATTTAAATAAATCTAAATAAAATTACTACAATTAACTAAATTATGTCTATTCAAAACTAAATACTTACCTATAAAATAAACCCTAAGCTAGCTACAATATAACTAATAATTACATTGTAGCTATCTTAGGATTTATTTTTATTTTACAGGCAACTTTGTATTTATTTTAACTAGGTAGAATAGTTATTAAATAGTTATTAGCAATTTAATAGCTACCTAGTTAAAATAAAGACACATTTACCTGTAAAATATATCCTAACCTAAATTACAATTACACCTAACACTACACTATAATTAATTTAATTACCTAAACTAAATACAATTAAATACAATTTAAAACAATTATCTAAAGTACAAAAACTCAACCCACTAAATTACAGAAAATAATAAAATAATTACAAGTTTTTTAAACTAATTACACCTAATCTAATCCCCCTAATAAAATAAAAAAGCCCCCCAAAATAATAAAAAGCCCTATCCTAAATAAATTACAAATAGCCCTTAAAAGGGCATTTTGCGGGGCATTGCCCCAAAGTAATCTGCTCTATTACCTGTAAAAAAAGTACAATACCCCCCAACATTAAAACCCACCATTCACACACCCAACCCTACTCTAAAACCCACCCAATCCCCCCTTAATAAAACCTAACACTAACCCCTTGAAGATCACCCTACCTTGAGAAGTCTTCACGCAGCCGGGCCGAAGTCCTCAACGAAGCCGGGAGAAGTGGTCCTCCAGATGGGCAGAAGTCTTCATCGAAGCAGGCCAGAAGAGGTCCTCCAGACGGGCAGAAGTCTTCATCCATCCGGCGAGTAGCAGCTCCATCTTCAAGACATCCGACGCAGAGCATCCTCTTCCAATGAAGTCCAACTGAAGAATGAAGGTTCCTTTAAATGACATCATCCAAGATGGCGTCCCTTGAATTCCGATTGGCTGATAGAATTCTATCAGCCAATAAGAATTAAGGTAGAAAAAATCCTATTGGCTGATGCAATTAGCCAATAGGATTAAAGTTCAATCCTATTGGCTGATCCAATCAGCCAATAGGATTGAGCTGGCATTCTATTGACTAAATGGATGAGCCAATAGAATGCAAGCTCAATACTATTGGCTGATTGCATCAGCCAATAGGATTTTTTCTACCTTAATTCCGATTGGCTGATAGAATTCTATCAGCCAATTGGAATTCAAGGGACGCCATCTTGGATGGCGTCATTTAAATGAACCTTCATTCTTCAGTTGGACTTCGTTGGAAGAGGATGCTCTACGTCAGATGTCTTGAAGATGGAGCCGCTCCACGCCGGATGGATGAAGATAGAAGATGCTGCCTGGATGAAGACTTCTGCCCATCTGGAGGACCTCTTCTGGCTGGCTTCGATGAAGACTTCTGCCCATCTGGAGGACCACTTCGCACATCTTTGATGAGGACTTCGGCCCGGCTGGGTGAAGAGTTCTCAAGGTAGGGTGATCTTCAAGGGGTTAGTGTTAGGTTTTATTAAGGGGGGGTTGGGTGGGTTTTAGAGTAGGGTTGGGTGGGTTTTAATGTTGGGGGGATATTGTACTTCTTTTTTACAGGTAATAGAGCTGTTTACTATTTACTGTTTTACTAGAACTGTTAGGGCTATTTGTAATTTAGTATAGGGTAGGGCT
This sequence comes from Bombina bombina, assembly GCF_027579735.1. NCBI lineage: Eukaryota > Metazoa > Chordata > Amphibia > Anura > Bombinatoridae > Bombina > Bombina bombina. Next base: position 812,286,923 of record NC_069501.1, read on the forward strand.
TTTTACTATTTAGTTTTTTTATTTTATTAGGGGGATTAGATTAGGTGTAATTAGTTTAAAAAACTTGTAATTATTTTATTATTTTCAGTAATTTAGTGTTTTTTTTTTATCGTACTTTAGATATTTTTTTTTAAATTGTATTTAATTGTATTTAATTTAGGTAATTAATTTAATTATAATGTAGTGTTAGGTGTAATTGTAACTTAGGTTAGGATTTATTTTACAGGTAAATTTGTCTTTATTTTAACTAGGTAGCTATTAAATCGTTAATAACTATTTAATAACTATTCTACCTAGTTAAAATAAATACAAAGTTGCCTGTAAAATAAAAATAAATATATTATATATATTAGTTATATTGTAGCTAGCTTAGGGTTTATTTTATAGGTAAGTATTTAGTTTTAAATAGGAATAATTTAATTAATGATAGTTATTTTATTTAGATTTATTTAAATTATAATTAAGTTAAGGGGTGTTAGGGTTAGGGTTAGACTTAGCGGCAGATTAGGGGTTAATAAGTGTAGGTAGGTTGCGGCGACATTGGGGGTGGCAGATTAGGGGTTAATAAATATAATGTAGGGTTTGGCGATGTTGGGGACGGCAGATTAGGGATTCATAAGTATAATGTAAGTGGCGGCGGTGTCCGGAGCAGCAGATTAGGGGTTAATAATATAATGCAGGTGTTGCCAATGTCGGGGGCAGCAGATTAGGGGTTAATAAGTGTAAGATTTGGGGTGTTTAGACTCAGGGTTCATGTTAGGGTGTTAGGTGTAGACATAAAAAGTATTTCCCCATAGGAATCAATGGGGCTGCGCTAGGAGCTATACGCTGCTTTTTTGCAAGTGTTAGGTTTTTTTTTTCAGCCGGCTCTCCCCCATTGATTCCTATGGGGAAATCGTGCACAATCAGATTGAGCTCGCATTCTATTGGCTGATCGGAACAGCCAATAGAATGCAAGCTCAATCTGATTGGCTGATTGAATCTGCCAATCGGATTGAACTTGATTCTGATTGGCTGATTCCATCAGCCAATCAGAATTTACCTACCTTAATTCCGATTGGCTGATAGAATCCTATCAGCCAATCGGAATTCGAGGGACGCCATCTTGGATGACGTCCCTTAAAGGAACCGTCATTCGTCGGGAAGTCGTCGGAAGAAGAAGATGGGTCCGCAGTGGATGTCTTCAAGATGGAGCCGGTCCTCATCGGATGAAGATAGAAGATGCCGCTTGGAAGAAGATGGTTGCCGGTCTGGATCTACTCTTCTTCCCGGATAGGATGAAGACTTTGGACTCTTCTGGACTTCTTCAGCCATCGGATGATGGATGTCTAGCCCCCGCTTGGGCTTGGATGAAGATTTCAGAGCCTGGAACGATCGGTGATACCTGGCATGGTGAAGACAAGGTAGGAAGATCTTCAGGGGCTTAGTGTTAGGTTTATTTAAGGGGGGTTTGGGTTAGATTAGGGGTATGTGGGTTGTAATGTTTGGGGGGTATTGTATGTGGTTTTTTTACAGGCAAAAGAGCTGAATTCTTTGGGGCATGCCCCGCAAAGGGCCCTGTTCAGGGCTGGTAAGGTAAAAGAGCTTTGAACATTAGTAATTTAGAATAGGGTAGGGCATTTTTTTATTTTGGGGGTCTTTGTTATTTTATTAGGGGGCTTAGAGTAGGTGTAATTAGTTTAAAATTGTTGTAATATTTTTCTGATGTTTGTAAATATTTTTTTTATTTTTTGTAACTTAGTTCTTTTTTATTTTTTGTACTTTAGTTAGTTTATTTCATTGTATTTATTTGTAGATATTGTATTTAATTAATTTTTTGATAGTGTAGTGTTAGGTTTAATTGTAGGTAATTGTAGGTATTTTATTTAATTTATTTATTGATAGTGTAGTGTTAGGTTTAATTGTAGGTAATTGTAGGTATTTTATTTAATTTATTTATTGATAGTGTAGTGTTAGGTTTAATTGTAACTTAGGTTAGGATTTATTTTATAGGTACTTTTGTAATTATTTTAACTATTTTAGCTATTAAATAGTTCTTAACTATTTAATAGCTATTGTACCTGGTTAAAATAAATACAAAGTTACCTGTAAAATAAATATAAATCCTAAAATAGCTATAATATAATTATAATTTATATTGTAGCTATATTAGGATTTATTTTACAGGTAAGTATTTAGCTTTAAATAGGAATAATTTATTTAATAAGAGTTAATTAATTTCGTTAGATAAAAATTATATTTAACTTAGGGGGGTGTTAGTGTTAGGGTTAGACTTAGCTTTAGGGGTTAATACATTTATTAGAATAGCGGTGAGCTCCAGTCGGCAGATTAGGGGTTAATGTTTGAAGTTAGGTGTCGGCGATGTTAGGGAGGGCAGATTAGGGGTTAATACTATTTATTATAGGGTTAGTGAGGTGGATTAGGGGTTAATAACTTATTATAATAGCGGTGCGGTCCGCTAGGCAGATTTGGGGTTTATAAGTGTAGGCAGGTGGAGGCGACGTTGTGGGGGGCAGATTAGGGGTTAATAAATATAATATAGGGGTCGGCGGTGTTAGGGACAGCATATTAGGGGTACATATCGATAATGTAAGTAGCGGCGGTTTACGGAGCGGCAGATTAGGGGTTAATAATAATATGCAGGGGTCAGCGATAGCGGTGGCGGCAGAATAGGGGTTAATAAGTGTAAGGTTAGGGGTCTTTAGACTCGGGGTACATGTTAGAGTGTTAGGTGCAGACGTAGGAAGTGTTTGCCCATAGCAAACAATGGGGCTGCGTTAGGAGCTGAACGCGGCTTTTTTGCAGGTGTTAGGTTTTTTTTCAGCTCAAACAGCCCCATTGTTTTCTATGGGGGAATCGTGCACGAGCACGTTTTTGAAGCTGGCCGCTTCCGTAAGCAACTCTGGTATCGAGAGTTGCAGTGGCGTTAAATTATGCTCTACGCTCCCTTTTTGGAGCCTAACGCAGCCATTCTGTGAACTCTCAATACCAGAGTTATTTAAAAGGTGCGGCCAGAAAAAAGCCAGCGTTAGCTACGCGGGTCGTTACCGACAAAACTCTAAATCTAGCCGTAAATAAGTAAGGCAACTTTAGTAGTCATCTTAATGGAGACCATTTTAACCTGTAGGGATCATTTAAAATGTATGTTATAAGGGACATGGAAGTGAAACATAAATATTCAATTATCATTTTGTAACCTGTTTATAAAACTAGAATATTAATAAATATCAATTTTAATTAGTGTGTATGCTACACAAAGTATGTAATATAATACAGGATTTCATGCTACCTCTTAGGAAGCCCCTCTGCTGCAGGCAATTAAAGATCTTATTAAAAGTACAGTAATAGAAGAGAATCAAAAGATCTATTTGAGCTACATTAAACATAAATGATAAACTACAGGACTATAAACCATATATAAGAATAATTTCGTAATTAAAAACTTCAGCTTTATTTTGTCAAATGAGTATATTGTTTTATGTTTATTTTTTTTCCACTGATTTCCCTAACCCCACAACAAAAGAACCCCTGCTAACTATTCACAAACTAATATTCATATATAGCACAAAGTCTGTTTTCAAATCTACAGACTGGGGTAGCCTGCCCTCTTGTATTCCCTTAAGGCGGTTTAGCACTGATTCATCTTAGTTACTACTGCAAAGAATAATGTTCCTATTATGATTGTTGAGATTGTTGATGTAAAACTGATGATCCACCTTTTAAAAACATGTGATATCATAGAAGCTTAGGGAGGGAGGGAAATGTAAACAAAAGCTCTCATAAATTGCCTAAATTATTAACCCATGCCTCCCTGGGAAAAAGTCATACACGCACAATTTGTAAATGTATTTACTAGCAAATGGCTGCAAAATAAATAATGAATGTATATTGCACTAATGAAACATTTTATGCATTCTTGAAATGTCAAGTTTAATGGTCGGTTGAAGACTATTTTAGTGTAGGCTTCTTGTTGCATGGCATCCCCCTTTTTTTACTATAGGCAAACATACCAATTCCTTACTGTTAAACCTTTGATGACAGGGTTAATTTGTCTACATCGGAACAACATTCCAATGTAAACAAATTGAAATCCTGCGATCTTGCATGCAATCGCAAGTTTTCAATGATGGCATTGGGTCAGGGGGGTCTCTATGATGCTAGGCACGCCCTCCAGTCTACGATCGCATCCTGGAAGCGCCGTTGGCTTCAGGACAGCCAAATGGTTAGGACGTTCTATTTTGTCCGAACGGCGCTAAAGCCCAGCACGTTTAGGTCGGAATAGAATGTCATAACGGTGCTAAAGCCCAGCACGTTTAGTTCGGAATAGAATGTCATAACGGTGCTAAAGCCCAGCACGTTTAGGTCGGAATAGAATGTCATAACGGCGCTAAAGCCCAGCACGTTTAGGTCGGAATAGAATGTCATAACGGCGCTAAAGCCCAGCACGTTTAGGTCGGAATAGAATGTCATAACGGTGCTAAAGCCCAGCACGTTTAGGACGGAATAGAATGTCATAACGGTGCTAAAGCCCAGCACGTTTAGGTCGGAATAGAATGTCATAACGGCGCTAAAGCCCAGCACGTTTAGGTCGGAATAGAATGTCATAACGGCGCTAAAGCCCAGCACGTTTAGGTCGGAATAGAATGTCATAACGGTGCTAAAGCCCAGCACGTTTAGGTCGGAATAGAATGTCATAACGGAGCTAAAAGGTTAAATAACTCATGCAAAACCATATTTATAGTCTACAATCGCATCCTGGAAGCGCCGTTGGCTTCAGGACAACCAAATGGTTAGGACGTTCTATTTTGTCCGAACGGCGCTAAAGCCCAGCACGTTTAGGTCGGAATAGAATGTCATAACGGTGCTAAAGCCCAGCACGTTTAGTTCGGAATAGAATGTCATAACGGTGCTAAAGCCCAGCACGTTTAGGTCGGAATAGAATGTCATAACGGTGCTAAAGCCCAGCACGTTTAGGTCGGAATAGAATGTCATAACGGCGCTAAAGCCCAGCACGTTTAGGTCGGAATAGAATGTCATAACGGTGCTAAAGCCCAGCACGTTTAGGACGGAATAGAATGTCATAACGGTGCTAAAGCCCAGCACGTTTAGGTCGGAATAGAATGTCATAACGGCGCCAAAGCCCAGCACGTTTAGGTCGGAATAGAATGTCATAACGGTGCTAAAGCCCAGCACGTTTAGGTCGGAATAGAATGTCATAACGGAGCTAAAAGGTTAAATAACTCATGCAAAACCATATTTATAATTGCTACTTTAGTCCTGCCATAACAATGTAAATTTGAAACAATGTGACAAAAACAGATTTAAGAAAAAATAACAAGTGCTAATGATGACTTTCTCTACACTAAACTTACAGTGTAGAGGATGACAATATGTTATCCTCCTGGGGATGCCACTTCTGACGCTGACCCTTGAAGCTCTACTCACTGCATCAGGGGAAGGAAACTGCAGTCTCCTTCCCAAACACTGGCTGAGGTCTGAACTCCCTGAGACATCAAATTCAAAAGGAGACACCGACATCCATCTTATAGGTAAAATCTTGTAAGCTTTATTATGCAATGTTAAAAAAGAAGAGACAACACAGCAAATGTACTAGAGTCAGACATGGGCGCAGCACACAGGCATACGCGTTTCGGAAAGAGATTCCGTAGTCACAGCCTGACATGCTACCCCACACACCTGTTTAAAAACCCCATGGGCTAATCTAATAGGTTAAAACAGGAACTACCCCCATAGACTCTAGCCAATAGGACACTAAATAGCAAATACAGCAATGATCCTAATTAACACTTCATTATCTAGGTTACCAGCATTTCTGCTATACACAACAAACAGTCCTAGCAATAATAGAAATGCATGTGAATAGACATATTCGTATAATTAAATGACAGTCATAATCCTAATGCGAAAATGTTAATCATATTTGAAATGTAGCACAGGGGAGATGATATAACTACAGCATTACTTGAGAAACATTAATCATGGTGATAAAATATAACAAAATAAGTAGATGATTAAAAGGGAAACTAATGGGCAAATTAGTAAGGTGTAAGTTGGTCACACCAATATTTATATAAGGATTTCATTTTAGGAGGAACAGGTGTTCAAAAGACAAATTCAAGTAAGCAAATAATGTATACTGCCGTATACAAAGAAGATATATATGTATTTATGTATGAGAAAAGCTCCATAGGCACAATGTATAGATACTGTCATGTGTGCTAATGGATTAGTAAATATAGTCATTGGTGTACAGAGCAAATATTGGCAGAATATTATTCCCAGTGATTAATAATATCAAACCTGGAATTCAGACCTTTAGGTAGTCTGCTTTCAAGGGTAAATATCCAATATGCTTCCCTTCTTGCCAATATTGTATCTATATCACCGCCCCTAGGGGGCCTAAGGATCTTTTCTATAGCACACCATGAGAAATATCTTAAATCGTTATTGTGAAAAGAGCCAAAGTGTTGTACTATTGGAGTGCTAGCCCTGTTGATTTTAAATGATGACAAGTGTTCCCGTATGCGGGTATTTAGGTCCCGTGAGGTGAGACCTACATACTGTAATTTGCAGTGAGAGCATTCAATAAGGTAAATGGCATATTCCGTGGTACAGTCCATACATGTATCAATATCATACCTCTTGTTGGTGACAATACTAGAAAAATTCTTTGTCACATCAACATACTCACAAGGTTTACACTTGCGCCGACCACATTTGAACATGCCAGTATGCCTTAGCCAAGATGATTGACTCTCAGTTTTACTCTTCAATAACGTGGGGGCCAACAGATTACCCAATGTTGGGCTTCTCCTATAGGAGCATCTGAGCCCATTCTTAACAGTATTAACTAGCTTATCGTCAGCTGAGAGGAGAGGGAAGTGTTTACGGAGTATCTTACAAATATCCTGATACTGTATACTATGATTGGTGACAAAAGTCAATCCTTTGAAATCATTATTTTTGGAAGATTTCATATTTAACAGATCCCTTCTTTCTATAGTACTGACAGCAGCTTTAGCCCTTTTCACTACAGCTTTGGGGTACTTCCTTTCTAGGAGTCTCCTTTCTAGATCAAATGAAATCCTTATATAAATATTGGTGTGACCAACTTACACCTTACTAATTTGCCCATTAGTTTCCCTTTTAATCATCTACTTATTTTGTTATATTTTATCACCATGATTAATGTTTCTCAAGTAATGCTGTAGTTATATCATCTCCCCTGTGCTACATTTCAAATATGATTAACATTTTTGCATTAGGATTATGACTGTCATTTAATTATACGAATATGTCTATTCACATGCATTTCTATTATTGCTAGGACTGTTTGTTGTGTATAGCAGAAATGCTAGTAACCTAGATAATGAAGTGTTAATTAGGATCATTGCTGTATTTGCTATTTAGTGTCCTATTGGCTAGAGTCTATGGGGGTAGTTCCTGTTTTAACCTATTAGATTAGCCCATGGGGTTTTTAAACAGGTGTGTGGGGTAGCATGTCAGGCTGTGACTACGGAATCTCTTTCCGAAACGCGTATGCCTGTGTGCTGCGCCCACGTCTGACTCTAGTACATTTGCTGTGTTGTCTCTTCTTTTTTAACATTGCATAATAAAGCTTACAAGATTTTACCTATAAGATGGATGTCGGTGTCTCCTTTTGAATTTGATGATTATTCCAGTCCTTGCCGGCCCATCAGCTGATGCTACAGCCTGGAGCGGATCAAAGTTTGCAGCACCTCCGGAAAAGAACTCCTGCTATTGGAGGAATACCTGTGACGTATAGCCACACACCCACACTCAAGCCGACGAGCACACGGACTACAGCTGAGGCCCTGTGAGCCGCTCAATTGAAGTTTGGATCTTCGGAAGCGTCACAGAGGCGGCTGTACTTTGGGCAGCGATACTGTCAAGTGGTTGACCGGACAGGCCAGAGTGGGGTGAGTTATTCAACCGTATAAGTGCTATAAGAAGTGTCACTCATTACCGGAGACTCTGCACTGGTCCATTCATATTGATTCATTACAGCCCTGTGTGGCTGAGTTCTGTTGTTGGGTTTCTCTGTTTGATTTGTTTGTTATTGGGTATACCCTGGATGTACCAACACCTAACACAGACTGTTCAAGCCTCCAGCCTGCAATTTTCTGCTCAGCTATGGAGACAACACAGCACACTTTTTATTCATTGTTGCCAGCTACTGCACGCACCACTAATCTTACTGACTGTGAACTGATTTTCTCAGAGGACAAGAGCATACTGGCATTAAGTACTTTATTTGAACTCCTGGAAAAACTTTTGATAAAAGAATCTAAATTACAGTGGGACATTTGGACCCTCGAAAAGTACAAAAGTTTGAGTATGATACCAAGGGGACTACGGGTCTTTAAATTCCCCACGTTTGATGTGGACACTAATGATAAGGAATTTATAGACTCATGGAATAATGTACTAACTGACTGCTCCCTGAGACTTATGATGCTATTATTGATTTATAAAAACAAACAATTAGAGTCTTTAAGAATAGAAATTAATGATTTGCAAGTAGAACTGAATAGACGATCTAGTAATCCTGATTTTGCTAAATTTGATAAAATATTGAGGGAACTGATTGCTAAGGGAAGGTCTGAAATTATGGAGAGAAAACATACTAAGTTCATTAGGGACAAATATGACTATGCTAATAATTGTGTATACATATGGAACAAGAAATCTAGAGGGAACTCTAGATCTAACCAACCAAGATTTGGGAGGAGGAGAAGGGCCAATAATAAAAACAAACAAAACAGAAATAATAATAATAATTCATCTAAAAATGTTACCTTCTCTGGGAGCGATACAGACTATTCCAGTGATGGTGATAAACCAGCTGATGCTATTCAGGATATACAATCTATCACATATCAAAATGATGAACCTCAAGCTGCCATTGCGGCAGGTCCACATTCTGTATATGAAGATAATACTAATAATGTTACTAACACAGTGAGACCGAAGCAGGCTGTTTATATGGAGACTCCGCACATTACATCTAGACCTGACAACTCTGTACTAGAACAGGTTTTTCCACAGGTACAGGGAGGCATAGCGGGGGGGGGGGGGAAGAGGCACTCACATTACCAAACAGAATCCAGTCATGAGAAACAATCAGGACAAATATCAGCTGAGGGAACCGAGACCCCAAACAAAGTACAAATAGTAGGAAATGTGGTCAATCTGTCATCTTTCTCACTCAATGATACACACTATAGAGTATTAAATTTGGGGCTAAACTTTGCACCTAATAACGATTTTGATTTGTTTCAAACTATAATTGACATCAACAGATTAGTTAGGAACATAACTCTGAGAAAACATTTCTCAGATGATGTCAGCACTATAGAACAGGATTTTACGCCTATGAATAGGGAAAGTGACATTTCTACTAATAAATATAATTTCTCTGAGAATTGTGATATTGTCTCATTACAACAATTACAGTTAGACAATATATCTGAACATGACACTAGGAGCAGAGGCCCTACCCTAAAGAAAAAATCTCGATTTTATCCCATACAAAGCAGGGGCAACATTGTAGAAATCTTCCACTCAAGAGTGGAAAATGACTTGGTTGAATTGAAAGCTAGACGGTCCAACTACAAGCCCAATCTATCTTTGTCTGAAAAAGAAGCAGTGACTTCCCTAAGAAATAATCAGGATTTGGTTATCAGGAAATCAGACAAAGGTGGAATGGTTGTAGTAATGGACCGAGTACAGCATATAGCTGAAGGTCTCAGACAATTGAATAATGAACATGACTACCTTATTCTAGGAAGGGATCCTACCAATGAGTACAAAAATGAACTCAAACATCTCTTGGATGAAGGTATGGAACAAGGGTGTATAGATAGCAATACAGCTGAATTCCTTTTTGTGGATAATCCGAAGACACCACTGTTCCATCACTTCCCTAAGACTCACAAATCTCTTATAGATGTAAAAGGTCGCCCCATTGTTAGTGGTGTTGAGTCACTCTTGGGAAACCTTTCTCAATGGCTGGATAATATACTCCAACCTATTGTTATGTCTCTCTTATCATATGTTCGTGACACAAAGCATATCCTAAACATACTTGAGCACATTGAATGGACTGAGTCTAGTATGTGGATGACAATTGACATTGTCTCTCTATATTCTAGCATCCCCCACCAGAAGGGAGTGGAAGCTGTTACTTTTTTTCTAGATAATTTCACAGATTATGATCATTGCCTTAAGAATTTTATTCTTAAGGTACTCACATTCCTATTAACACATAATTTTTTCAAATTTGAAGATACTTATTATCTCCAGAGATGTGGTACCGCCATGGGGGCGAAGTTTGCCCCCTCCTATGCAAATTTATTTCTAGGATGGTGGGAATTTTACCACATCTTTGGAGATAATAATATATATAGATCTCATATATCTCTATATCAGAGGTATATAGATGATCTTATCTTCATCTGGACAGGAAGTGAGGACATTATTCCCCTGTTTTTGGAATACTTACATTGCAATGATCTTAACCTGAGATTTACCTGTGAATTTAATCCACATACTATAAACTATCTTGATATTACACTGAGGGGTAATCCTGATGGTAAGATTGAATCTACCGTTTACAGGAAGCCCATCTCAGGCAATTCACTCCTTCAAGGCACGAGTTGCCACCCCAAGCATGTTCCATATGCTATCGCTAAAGGAGAATACACTAGGCTGAGGAGGAATTGCACTAGTTTTCAACAGTTTAAACAAGAATCAGTTGATCTAGAAAGGAGACTCCTAGAAAGGAAGTACCCCAAAGCTGTAGTGAAAAGGGCTAAAGCTGCTGTCAGTACTATAGAAAGAAGGGATCTGTTAAATATGAAATCTTCCAAAAATAATGATTTCAAAGGATTGACTTTTGTCACCAATCATAGTATACAGTATCAGGATATTTGTAAGATACTCCGTAAACACTTCCCTCTCCTCTCAGCTGACGATAAGCTAGTTAATACTGTTAAGAATGGGCTCAGATGCTCCTATAGGAGAAGCCCAACATTGGGTAATCTGTTGGCCCCCACGTTATTGAAGAGTAAAACTGAGAGTCAATCATCTTGGCTAAGGCATACTGGCATGTTCAAATGTGGTCGGCGCAAGTGTAAACCTTGTGAGTATGTTGATGTGACAAAGAATTTTTCTAGTATTGTCACCAACAAGAGGTATGATATTGATACATGTATGAACTGTACCACGGAATATGCCATTTACCTTATTGAATGCTCTCACTGCAAATTACAGTATGTAGGTCTCACCTCACGGGACCTAAATACCTGCATACGGGAACACTTGTCATCATTTAAAATCAACAGGGCTAGCACTCCAATAGTACAACACTTTGGCTCTTTTCACAATAACGATTTAAGATATTTCTCATGGTGTGCTATTGAAAAGATCCTTAGGCCCCTTAGGGGCGGTGATATAGATACAATATTGGCAAGAAGGGAAGCATATTGGATATTTACCCTTGAAAGCAGACTACCTAAAGGTCTGAATTCCAGGTTTGATATTATTAATCACTGGGAATAATATTCTGCCAATATTTGCTCTGTACACCAATGACTATATTTACTAATCCATTAGCACACATGACAGTATCTATACATTGTGCCTATGGAGCTTTTCTGATACATAAATACATATATATCTTCTTTGTATACGGCAGTATACATTATTTGCTTACTTGAATTTGTCTTTTGAACACCTGTTCCTCCTAAAATGAAATCCTTATATAAATATTGGTGTGACCAACTTACACCTTACTAATTTGCCCATTAGTTTCCCTTTTAATCATCTACTTATTTTGTTATATTTTATCACCATGATTAATGTTTCTCAAGTAATGCTGTAGTTATATCATCTCCCCTGTGCTACATTTCAAATATGATTAACATTTTCGCATTAGGATTATGACTGTCATTTAATTATACGAATATGTCTATTCACATGCATTTCTATTATTGCTAGGACTGTTTGTTGTGTATAGCAGAAATGCTGGTAACCTAGATAATGAAGTGTTAATTAGGATCATTGCTGTATTTGCTATTTAGTGTCCTATTGGCTAGAGTCTATGGGGGTAGTTCCTGTTTTAACCTATTAGATTAGCCCATGGGGTTTTTAAACAGGTGTGTGGGGTAGCATGTCAGGCTGTGACTATGGAATCTCTTTCCGAAACGCGTATGCCTGTGTGCTGCGCCCACGTCTGACTCTAGTACATTTGCTGTGTTGTCTCTTCTTTTTTAACATTGCATAATAAAGCTTACAAGATTTTACCTATAAGATGGATGTCGGTGTCTCCTTTTGAATTTGATGATTATTCCAGTCCTTGCCGGCCCATCAGCTGATGCTACAGCCTGGAGCGGATCAAAGTTTGCAGCACCTCCGGAAAAGAACTCCTGCTATTGGAGGAATACCTGTGACGTATAGCCACACACCCACACTCAAGCCGACGAGCACACGGACTACAGCTGAGGCCCTGTGAGCCGCTCAATTGAAGTTTGGATCTTCGGAAGCGGCACAGAGGCGGCTGTACTTTGGGCAGCGATACTGTCAAGTGGTTGACCGGACAGGCCAGAGTGGGGTGAGTTATTCAACCGTATAAGTGCTATAAGAAGTGTCACTCATTACTGGAGACTCTGCACTGGTCCATTCATATTGATTCATTACAGCCCGGTGTGGCTGAGTTCTGTTGTTGGGTTTCTCTGTTTGATTTGTCTCCCTGAGACATCACCACATATTTGTGTGATGATGTAACAGGGAAAAAGGGCAACCCTGCTGACTTAGAGATTTCATTGTTAGTGAGTTTATAGTGGAAAGGTTTTAAAAGAGCATATTTCAACCCCAAGACCATTTACAGGCAATAACCTTCAGCAGCATTTAAAGTGCTGTGTACCCTTATGTGGAAAGGGACTCAAAAATAAGTCCAGTACGAGCGGACATGATACGATGTAGTGTATCATGTCCGCTGCACATCGATAAATGCTGTCGGCATTTATCATTGCACAAGCAGTTCTAGTGACCTGCTTGTGCAATGCTGTCCCTTGCAGATTCAAGGCCAATCTGCTGCTAGGAGGGGGTGTCAATCAGCCAAATGGTATAGGATCGGGCAGATTGATGTCCACAGCCTCAGAGCAGGCGGACAAGTTATGGAGCAGAGGTCTTAAGACCGCTGCTTCATAACTGCTGTTTCCTGCGAACGTAGTAAGGGTTGTGCGGAAACAGGGGCATCATGCTCCATTTGGAGCTTGATCATTTGGCTCTTATATATTCTTCTCATTTCTGCTAGGAGGCCAGAGGCTATTTGAAAGGGGAGAAAGTTTACCTAGAATTCAGCTGATCAACCTGATCACCTGGTGATTATCTGCCCCACTGGAAAACAGGTGAGTTCTAATGCTTCTAGTTTATTAAATGAGGTTTAACACTACCCTCTAATCTTCAGGAGATTAATTTTGTAATGGTGAACCCATGCCCCAGTTAAGCACCCATTCTATGTCTTATGAGTAAGAGGGGCACTTTTAGAACCTCTATCCTGCCTATTAAACTCAGAGGAGAATAAGATCTCAGTTTTACAAGAGGGGAACCAGACATGCAGTGGCTTTAAAGGATCTTCTATCACCTAAAGGCATTATATAACACACACACACATACTCAATACCCATAATATAAAAGGGGTATTACCCATTTTTAAATAAAGGACCTCATTCCATAATAGGTAACAGTTAATTGCCAATGAAGGCAACACTTGACAGAACTATAGGCATATGGAAATCATCAGGGGTGTAGGATATCCCCTATTTTGACCCCAGAACACACAGACAAACTTGAGGCCCATTATTCGAAATCAGCAATTCAGTTTTTTTATTGACCATGCATTATAAAAAAAAAAAAATCAGCATTTTAGTGTTTTGAGAAGGTGAACTGATGCTAAATTTGGGACAATAAAATGTATGTTTGAAATATTTTGGTAACTCCCAGTTTGCTAGTTACCAAGAACTCCATAAAAAATTACACAAAAATGATAAATATAACATTTTATATCGTGGTGTTTTTTCATTTTATTATTTCTGCAAACTAAAAATATTTTCTAAAGAAATGCTTGGTCTGCTGAAAAAATTGTGGTATGATTTGTCTGGGTGCCTCACAGAAAAATAGTTTAAATGTATGTATGTGTTAATGCAATAAGTGTCAAGCAGCTAAAACAGTTCTAGTATAGCCTCTAGCACAGAGGGTTAAAAAATTAAGGGCCCATTTTAATGAAAAAACTATCGGCTAGATTACGAGTTTTGCGGTAAGAGCTGCTCGGTACTAACTTGCAAGTTATTGTCACCGCTCACCTCCCTCTAGCGCTGCTATTACAGGTTTGCAAAAACCCGGCGTTAGCAGACAATAAGTGAGCATTGAGCAAAATTGAGCTCCATACCGCACTCCAAAACCAGAGCTTATATTTATTACATTTTTAAATATATTGATATATGTAATGTTTAGTGCTGCCCTAGGCATAGGCCTACTTGGAATTATGTAAGTATGTGCTTGATTATATTTGTATATGTAAATACATATTGATATTTATATAGGAACACAACTCCAACTAGTCCTATACCTGGACCAGCAATAAATATTACCTATAAAAATACATTTATAAAGTGAAACACTTGCATTGTTTGAAAAGTTTAACAGCTCAATGGAAAAGAGGCCTCAAAAAGCTTATTTTTCCTCTTTTACACCTAGTTGAGCATGTTGTAATGTTTGAGGCCTTATCGACAATTTCTGACAGTGCTTTAGCTGTTTGCTCTTTTAATAGAAATGTGGTTTATATTTGCAGCTTTCGGGTTCTGTTTTTTTTTCTGTGGGCCACGTAATTCATTTTGGCAGCCAGAGCCCAGCTGCAGAATGATGGAAAATGATGGAAAATGCACCATTTTCATCTTACCACCTCGTGAGAAAACCCAATTTCGGATCAATGGAAACAAGCCCTATATTTGGATTTTCTAAATTAAATCTTTGTGTTGGGGCATGAAAAACAATATATATTTAGATTTCCAGTGAGTAATGTTAAATGGTTACATTCATATATAGGCAGTGATTACATTTTATTGTTTGATAATTATAGACATGGTAATGGCTGCAGATGAGCTCTTGTTTATTTCAATGAACTCACAATCAGTCATTTTCATAATTTATCAGATGCTATTTTTATTATTGGTTTGGTGAATAACGGACATATACCTAACCATTGGCAGTCTTTTTTTTTTCTTTTTTTTTTATAACAATCGAAATATTTAATGACACATTTACAAGGCCATTTTTTGCTTTTCAGATTCAACAGCTAGAAGGGCTTGATAAACCCCAGAAAAGAGTTTTTTACTTACCAAATGCCAATATTTTTTAAAGTACTGTTTTTTTTTTAGCTTAGGCATATTGTTTTAGTTTATGAATGGCACGCTAACTGTTCTGTTCAGGGGAAAAGGGGTTTATCGCAACTCTTTGTGCAGAAGTAGAGTGCAATTGAATTTAATTGTCAGAACGGCATGCCTTTAGAGCTCTGGTTAACTGTTACACGAGTAAAAAGTTGTAGAGTTTGGATTCCAAACTAGAGGCTATAACCGCTCAACTCTTTTCACTAGTTGAAGCGAGGAATACTGCTCCTGTTTTTGAGTAAAGGTTTGAATTTTTCGCCTAAAACATTACCAAATGATTTTGAGGTTTTTATTGATATTCAAAAATTTGTGAGAAAATTAGTTCTAAAAAGGTTTCATAACAAGAAGGAAGCTAGCTCAAAAACATATGCCAATAAGGATTATTTAGAAGGAAAAGACATTGAAACTTTAACTATTTTAAAATCCTTAGAAGATCTAGGTGTTAGGGCTGAGGACTTTAGTGACAGTTTTAATAATATTGAGGAACTTTTTAATATTTCAGTACATGAGGAAGAGTCAAAAATACGTCATAGTAATTTTAAAAGACCATCTACATTTTATCCAGTAAGTGTACAGGGGGATCAAATCCCAGTTTTTACGAAATTAGTGATGGAAGAAATTTTTGATCTATTCCATAAAAAGAGAAATAATATGATCAATAAATATAATGACAATCTGACATCCCAAGAGAGAAATTCTTTAAAGAAATTAATGGATAATAAAAATATTGTGTTTAGGGCTGCTGACAAGGGGGGTGGGATTGTCATACAAAAGAGGGAGGATTACCTAGCAGAAGCTTATAATTTGTTAAAAGATACAGATACTTATTGTATTATTAAGGGGAATCCAACGAAGGAATATCAATTAGAATTCAATAGAATTTTGGCAACAGCAAAAACTGAAGGAATCCTCAATAACGATGAGTTTAGATATTTACAGGAAAATGAACCGAGGGTCCCATTATTCTATCACCTGCCAAAGGTACATAAGAATATACAGAAGCCACCAGGAAGACCCATAATCTCAGGGATTAATTCCCTGAGTGATAAGGTCTCAAAATACATTGATTTTTACTTGCAACCCATCGTTAAAGATACAAGATCATACATTAAGGACACCACGCAGGCCATTAATTTATTTGAGGGTTTAGAATGGAAGGAAAGCTATTGCTGGGTAACCTGCGATGTGTCAGCCCTTTACACCTCAATACCACATGAAAAGGGACTGAGGGCCTTAGAGGTGGAATTAATGAACTGGAACTTTCAGTTTGAACAATTACATTTTATACTTAGATGCACAAAATTTATTTTGGAGCACAATTATTTTGTATTTGAAGATGTTTTCTATAGGCAGGTAAAAGGAACGGCGATGGGGACTACGTTTGCCCCATCGTATGCGAATATTTATATGCATAGGTTCGAAAGTGAAAAGATTTGGAACAATAATCCGTTTAAAGATAATATTATTAAATACCATCGTTATATAGATGACGTAATCATTCTATGGGATGGAGATGACTCTTCTGTTAGTAGTTTTCTACAATATATTAACAATAATGATTTTAATTTGAGTTTTACTGGGAAGCATTCTAGGTCAAAAATTGAGTTTCTGGACCTATGTTTATATATTGATGACACTTCTAAAACAGCAGTTACCAATTTTAGAAAACAAACAGATAGGAACAGCTATATTGATAACAAGAGTGCACACCTTAATAGATGGAAGGAGAATGTACCTTATGGACAGTTTTTGAGACTGAGGAGAAACTGTACTCATATAAATACTTTTGAGGAAGAAGCAAAGAATATGTCCTCTAAGTTTCTGGAGAAAGGGTATAACTTAAAAACAATAGAACAGGCTTACGATAGAGCTTATAAAATAGATAGGGAGTCTATACTAAAACCTAGGAATAAGGAGTTAGACACTGGCAATAATGATACGTTGAGATTCATTACCTCCTACAACGAGGGAAATCAAATCATTAAAAATGTAATTAAAAAACATTGGGGAGTTCTAAAGACTGACCCTGTCCTTGCACCGACTTTAACAGAAACACCAGTTTTTACTTTTAAAAAGGGAAAGAATCTCAAAAACCTTCTGGCACCAAGTAAGTTGAGGAAAATAGAAAGCAACAGATCAATAAGAAGTAATTGGCTGAGTTTGAAACCGGGTACATACAAGTGTGGCAAGAAGGTGTGTAGCATGTGTAAACATATTAATAAGGAAACTAAATTTAAAGATAGTGAGGGTTTGAGATGTTTTGACATTAAAAGTAGATGTACCTGTGATACCACATATGTGGTATATCTTCTGTCTTGTGGCTGTGATAAAATCTACATAGGACGTACAAAAAGGAAAATCAGACGTAGGTTTTCAGAACATTTATATAACATAAAAGAGAAAAGTGACAAACATTGTGTACCCCTACATTTTGCAGAATTTCATGGGGGGGATGCTAGGTCTCTAAAAATACAGGCCATAGACTGGATACCAAGTAGCTGTAGCAATAGATTGATTAGTCTTAGGAAGCAGGAGACTTTTTGGATCCAAAAATTGAAAAGTTTACAGCCAAAAGGATTAAATATAGACATTGATATAGCTGCTTTTATGTAGATTTTTAGAGTTGTTTTAAGTTTTTTTGGGGTCCATTTCCAATTCTTAAAAATTTTTTAAAAAAATTTAAATTATAAATTTTTATGGATTTTTATGTGTGTATTAATTAACTTCCTTTTGAAATCTTATGAAATTCTTCCTCTACCTCCTACTATATATTTTTTATCAAATAATATTTTATTTATACTCCATTCATAGTTTTGATAGCAATATGTTGTTTGAAACACATTACAACAATGAGTGTTATTCTTACTCCTGTTTTTTTGGGGGAGAAAAAGTATGTAAAATGTGTTAAACATCATTATTTAACTTATATATTTAAATGAACTAGTATATTTTTATGAAAAAGTAATGAGTTTTAATTAATTAATTATTTGTATATGTATTTAAATTTTAAGCGTGACATATACTATGGTTTGATTAATTATCTAATTGTTATATGAGATAGGCACATTCATTAGGTACTTGATATATATTTGTATAATATTATGTTGTCTAGTTTGTTATTTAGATTTTGGGCATTTAGGACCCAGTGGCAGTTTTTACGATCTTGGGAACAACCAATAGAAAAATAATGGAGGGTTTTTATTCAAGAGACTCTGGGAAATCCGGCATCACATCATTTACTATTCTCCTTGAGGAAGTCTGCACGTTAGCAGATGAAACGCGTTGGGGTAATTTTTGAGGACTTGTGACTGTTTAGAGGATCCGTAGTCTCAAGCTTTCTAGGAAGGATACGCTTGCCTTGTTTTGGTTACACAGGGCTTCCGTAGTTGGAGCAATAAGTCTTTTCCTGCAATCAAAGTTCCGGTGGATGTGTGGAACTTATTATACACAAAGTGGGAAGCGCCTTTGGAGCAGCTGAGTACCAGGAGTCTTTACAACTTTAACCGTTAGCTGCTGTTTGATTGTTTAAGTGCTTTTATTTCTAATAAACATTGTAAGTGTGATTCTTTGAGCGCGGTTGTCACTGTGTGTTTAATTGCACTTGAGTCCTGTTTGCGCTTTTTTCTTTTAGAGTGAAAGTTCCTGTTTTTGTACCGCCAGTCTCTGCTCCTAGTACTGTGCCTTCTTCCCATGCTTCTGGAAGTATTCCCCGGATACCATTGCCTGACAAATATGAAGGTACTACTGATTGTAGGGGTTTTCTTAAACAGTGCAGGCTGCACTTCCATAACGATCCTCACACCTTTGAGTCTCACCAATCAAGGGTCACCTTTATCATTTCCTTACTGAAAGACAAGGACTTAGCCTGGGTCTCTCCCCTTTTAGAATAGAACGCTCCACTCCTGAATGATGCTGATGCGTTCATTTCTGCACTTTCTTCTGTGTTTGGGACTTCTGGCTATACTTCTGCTGCAAAATTTTCTCTCCTGGATCTCCGTCAGGGCAATAGAACTGTGGTACAATTTCCCATCGAGTTTTGCACCTTGGCACTTGAGACCACTTGGGATGGCAGTGCTCTCAAGGCAGCCTTTAGGAGGGGTCTGCATGAATGCATCAAAGATGAACTCACTTATTGTGATATTCCTTATTCTTTGTATGACTTTATAACACTTTGTATCAGTCTGGACTCTCGCTTCAAGGAGAGACAAGCAGAGAGAGAGACAGAACTCAGAGGGTTCTTCCCTCCCATCCTTCTATTCATCAGGTTTCTGCAGTATCCTCTATCCCTTCAACATATCCAATTACCACAGTAAAGGAACCCATGGATCTCTCCTCCTTCAAAACCACAGAGTCTGAAAGACAGAGAGAAAGGAGACTGAGACTATGTTTTTATTGTGGTTCTAACTCCCACCAACTAAAGAATTGTGACATTTGGCGGGGAAAAGCCAATGCTTAGAGGATAACACTGGGGTACCTCTAAGCATGATCACTACTAATTTCCCTCACTCCTCTCGGATTCTGGTACCTGTTACCCTTACCTTCCTTCAGAATACTGTCCACACTCTAACCTTCATTGATTCAGGGGCAGCTGGAAACTTTCTGAATCACTGTTTTTTGTTCAAATATTTTTTATTGAAAACAGGTACTTTGACAATTATGTAAGTTCGTTAATACGTTATAACATATGTTTGCAACATAATACATTTCATAATAATAATTGGCATATGCATTCAAAGACCCAATTTTCTTGGACATTTCTAAAAATTATTAACAGTAGCATTATTTGAAAATTAATTTAGCAGAGTTGGAATCCAATCCTAAAGATAGAAAAGTGGAGGGGGGAAAGGAAGATAGATGGTGGGGTTAAGGTAGAAGGGGGGTGGGTGAGTATCCCTGTCAGTTTGCCCTATAGGATTATAGTTTCATGTGAAACTCATGTAATTTGTTAAATGTTTTGTTCCCAGATAATTTGGATATTTAATAACATATCTGGTTTTCTTTGATAGCAATAGTGCATTTTCTCTAGTGTAAGAACATGATTGACCTCCGACTTCCATTGGGCTATTGTGGGTTGTTCTTGTGTTTTCCATAATCTGGGTATTAGCCTCTTAGCACATGTTATCATTAAAAGTAGTAGTTTCTTACGGTAAAGACATGTAATTTTTGGGATGTGGTTAAGGAGAACAATTTGTGTAGTCAGTGTAATATTAATGCCTAGAACCTTGTTTATATGCCTTTCTATTTGTGGCCAAAAGTCTCCTAAGCCTGGACATGTCAGCCAAATGTGTGTTAAGGTACCTTCGTCTCCACATCTTCTCCAGCAACTGGATGAAGCTGTGGGGTAAATAACTCGTAGACGTTGGGGAGTTAAATACCATCTGGCTAGTATTTTGTAGTTGAGTTCGGACATGATTAGTGAGGTGGATGAGGTGTGAGTATTGTGAAATCCTCGTTTCCATGATTCAGCATCTAGCTCAATGTGTAACTCATCTAACCACCTTGTCAGATAAGTCGGGCGTTTCTCGGGGAAGGAACCTCTAAGTATTTTATATGTTTGAGAGAGGTGTGCTTTTGTATTTTTCGGATTAGTGCATAACTGTTCAAATTTAGTCAGTGGTCTCAGAATCTCTTTTCTATGTGGGCTGTGATTTATTGCATGTCGGATTTGAAGGTACGCATACCAGTTGTGGAATGGTGGTCCTAAATCTGCGTTAAGCGAGAGTCTGTCTTTAACCTCTGAGGGTGTAGTTATTAAATAAATTGGTAAATTGAGCAAGAGCTTGTCATCATTCGTATGGGTGAGTTGGCTGTGTTTTAAAAAGATGTGGTATTGCAAAATAGGAGTTAGGGGGGATATTGGTGTTGATATTCCTTTTGTTTGTGTGATCAGTTCATCCCACACTGCCAACGTTGTTTTGATGTATTCGTTATGTTGTATAACATGGGGTCTAGAGTCCCTAGGAATCCAGGGCATATCTCTCATGTGTTTAGTCTGTGACAGGTGGCTTTCTAACTGTACCCATAGATTAGAGGATGTAGAGCGGTTCCATGCCACTATTCTAGATAAGTGTGTTGCTTTATAATAGTTTGCTACATTAGGAACATTGAGGCCTCCATCTTCTTTGCTAAGATACATTGTGTGTTGAGCAATTCTCGGGCGTTTATAAGACCAGATAAATGAATTTATCAACTTTTGTTGTGTTTGTAGATAGCATTTGGGTATAGACATGGGTAGGGTTTGGAATAGGTAAAGATATTTGGGGATTATCATCATCTTCACCGTGTTAATTCGGCCTAGCCATGATAGATGTCCCTGTCTGTGCCATGTGTCTAATAAACTCTTAATGCTGTTTTGGAGAGTAATGTAGTTGTCTAAGAATAGTTTTTGAGTGTCTTTGGGGACTATCAAGCCTAAATATTTGAGTTTGTCTGTCAGAACGAATTTTGTTTGTCGGGATATGGACTGTATTTCTTCAGGTGGGAGATTAATTGGCATCAGCCCTGACTTCTCCATGTTAATGGAGAAATTGGAGACTGCTTTATATTTTTCTAGAGTTTCAATAAGGGCCGGTAGGGAAGTGCTTGGGGATTGTAGAGTAAGGATCACATTGTCAGCAAACAGGAGGCATTTCTGAACAATATCACCAATTTGTAATCCCTGAATATGTTGATTGTCTCTGATTTGTATCGCCAAGATTTCAACTGTGAGTGCGAATAATAGGGGGGAGAGTGGACATCCTTGGCGGGTGCCATTCGAAATGGGGAAAGATTGTGAAGTAGTGTTATTAACTCTAACTTTAGCATTTGGATTATGGTATAAAGCTTGTATTCTTTTGATGAATCTTTCAGAAAAGCCAAATTTTGACAGGGTGGACCACATAAATTGCCAGTCCACCCTGTCAAATGCCTTCTCAGCATCGGTAGAGAGCAGTATTAGCGGTGTATGGTTATGAGATGAAAAGTGTAGAGAGTGTAGCAGTCTTATAGTATTATCTTTCGCTTCTCGACCCTTGATGAAGCCAACTTGGTCTGGGTGGATAATACCGGGTAATATTATACTCATTCGATTTGCTAAAATTTTTGCATAGATTTTCATATCTATGTTTATGAGTGAAATTGGTCTATAGTTGCCTACTATGTCACTGGGTTTACCTGGTTTTGGGATAACTGTAATTAACGCTTCTAGGAGGGAGCTGGGAAGGGTATTTCCACTGTCGATACTAGTGTAGAGTGAAAGAAGATGAGGATTGATCTGTTTCTGTAATAATTGATAAAATTTTGCTGTAAGGCCGTCTGGGCCCGGTGATTTGCCATTTGGTAAAGATTGAATAACTGAAGTGATATCTCGAAGAGTAATAGGGGAATCTAATAGCTGTTTATCTTCGTCAGTAATAGTCGGTGTGTCAATAGAAGCTAAGTATTTCCTAAGGTTTTCTGTCCTATCTGATGTTGTAGTGTCTTGTATGTTGTATAGGCTCGTGTAATAGGAGACAAATGCGTGAGTAATCTCTTCGTGTGTGTGAATATTTCTCCCTGTATGTTCCCTGATTGTTTTAATAAAGTTGGAAATTCTACGCTTTTTCAGAGATCTGGCTAGTAGCCGGCCTGCTTTATTGCTCTCCACAAAAAACTTTGATTTAGTAGTCAATGCCCTCATATGAGCTTTTTGTATGAGAAAGTTGTTGAGGTTTTCTCTTGCTTCTGTTACTTTAATAAGATTAGGGGCTGAGGTAGGGTCTATTCTAAGTGCAGCTTCGTATGTGGACAGTTCTTCAGTTAGTAAGGTATATTGGGCTGAGTGTTTTTTACGTTGTTGGGCGTTATGTTTTATAATAACTCCCCGGATGAAGCATTTATACGCCTCCCAGTTATTTGCCAATGATGTGTCTTCAGGTTTGTTTAGGGAGAAATATTCGTCTGTGTGTTTCCTAATGTCTTCTATTGTTTCCTGGTCAGTTAGTAGATGGTCGTTTAGTCTCCAATTAAATGTGTTGCACGGTTTATTGGACCATTTAAAGATAGAGGAGACCATGCTATGGTCCGACCAGGAGGTGTGGGTGATCTTTGAATATACGAGAGTGGAAAGGAGGGTTTGATCACACAGAATGTAATCCAGTCTAGAGTAAGAGAGCTGCGGGTGTGAGAAAAAG
Organism: Bombina bombina; assembly: GCF_027579735.1. Taxonomy (NCBI): domain Eukaryota; kingdom Metazoa; phylum Chordata; class Amphibia; order Anura; family Bombinatoridae; genus Bombina; species Bombina bombina. Next base: position 812,310,564 of record NC_069501.1, read on the forward strand.
GTGAACTCTTTTTTGTCTGTGTGTACTATCCTCCAAGTGTCAAAAAGGTTGATGCTTTGTAGGGCTGTGCAGTTAGATTTTAGAATATTGTTTCGTATGTATGATCTTCCTGTGGATGTGTCTAATGTTGGATTTAAAGGGAAATTGAGATCTCCTCCGATGATAATCGGACCTTTAGCTATATCTAGTATCTTGTTGACAAGAGGTTTGTAAAAATGCGGGTTGGGTTTGTTTGGGGCATAAATGTTGATTAGAGTTACCGGCGCACCATAGCAAAGACCTACTAAGATTAATATTCTGCCGTCTTTGTCAGTGTGCTTCTGTATTAATTCAAAATGGAAATTCCTTCTGAAGGAAAGGCTGACTCCATTCTTCCTGTGTGTACCTGAGCTACAGAAATGTTGGTCATAGTATCTCTTAGATAATGTCGGCTCGTGGTTTTTCTTAAAGTGTGTCTCTTGGGTTATTACGATATCTATTTTCCTTTTGTAAAAGTCATAAAATGCAATGGATCTTTTTTGTGCTGAGAGAAAACCCTTGACATTTTGTGTAGCTATGTGTAAAGTATCTGTTTTAGGATGAGATATCTGAGCCATCGGAAAGCTTAGTATTTAAGTAGTCAAGTAAGGTATGTAATAGGAACCTAACGGGATGTTAGAGTATGCTAACTATATGCCTGTCAGCTGTGTATGAGGATATAGGCCTAGTAAGAAGTATGTATCTGCGTGGAAGGGAATTGGGCAAACTGAGGAGGGGGGGAAAGGTACAGTTTTAAAGATCAAGTATAGTATGAGTAGGGTTGAATATAGCAATAATAATATCTACTGTGTTCAACAAAAAAAAACAATAAAAAAACAATATTAGTTGTAAATATAATTTCTGTGTCAATTGCAAGTCAATTGTAATTTTAATTTTTGTTCTAATTCTTGTTCTTGTTCTTGTTCGGGAGCTTTGTTTTACAGACCGGGTGTTTGGTCAGCTAAGAGCAGTTTCTCCCTCCTCTTCCCTTAACGAAAAGAAGAGAGAGAAAAGAAATAAAAAAATTGAAAAATCCCCCTATCAGCCCGCCAGTGGCTATTTTCTAGAGTAACATCTTTAATTAATACCAATCAGTAAGAGGTAGACCATCGATGTGTTCAATGTAGCTCCTAATAATACCTCTTAAAATGTTCATAACTCGTAAAATTATCATTTGAAGTGAACCTATAGTAATTTCTTTGTGTGCATGATCTAGCGATCTGGTTTAGTTTGTGTTTACATTTCCTATAAGACTATGTATGTCTAATAGCTTCACATCATTTATCTATTTCTGATTTCTATAAACAAGAGTCATGGTCTAAGGGCTGGTAGAGTTACTTCAATGAATGACTGCTAGATTGAAGGCTCTTCATTTGATAATGAGCTGAGTTAGGTATAATCAATATATGCAATGAAGTATTCTAGGGAAGTAATTTGTTTAATGATTAATGACGTAGCCTTAAACTATGTGAGTCTGGAACAAGCTATAATGATAATAGGATATACTTAACAGTACACTATAACTTAAACCTATGGATTCTTTTTGATGTATGAAACTAGGGATATAGTGAGGATTGTTGGTGAGCCCAAACTATAATTACTATGTGTTTTGTTCTGTTGGTTAAATTATGTTAGAAGGAGACGTCCAGTGTGTACCATCATATAGGAATTACTGAATCGCCATATAATATTAGTTAAATGAACCAATATAATAACATTTAAACAGATTAGTCAACATAAACTTGAATAACATTTTTAAAACAAACTATTCAACAGCTAATAAAGAAAAGTCAGTTGTTTACTGAATTGAGTGTGACTCTTCAGTGGGAGAAAGTCTTTGCTTTACTAGTCTTTTAACCTTCCTTAAAGAGGTCAGAAAGCAGTAGTATTTACTGGTCTCCAGGATACAGGTACTAAACATTGCAATAGATGATAATCATAAAAAGTAAAGAAAAAACAATTAGACAGTCATAGTTACTCATCCTGGGGTGTCTGTGTCTATGGTGTCATCATTGTCCTGGATTATCTGTCGTCTTTTGGATTGCTTGTTGGTGGTTTCAGGGCCTGGTCTTCTTTGAGACTTAGGGTTATCCGGCCTGTTTTGCTGTGTTTGGGTAGATGGATTAATCCCACTTTCAGGTGGATTGATGTTTAGTAAGTTACAGAATTTGTTGATGTCTGACAGGGTTGAACATTCAATTTTCTTTCCGTTCTTCATGACTATTACAGAGGTAGGGTAGCCCCACCGATATGGAATATTTAGTGATCTTAGGTGTGATGTTAAAGGCTGAAAGTCTCTCCTTTTCTGCAGAGTCCTCTGAGATAGGTCCTGGAATACCTGGAGTTTATGACCTTGGAAATTTATGATTTGGCTCTTTCTTGTCGTATTATATATTTCTTCTTTCTGTCTGTAGTTGTGGAAGTGGACCACAACGTCTCTGGGGGGTGAATCGTCTGGTGGTTTAGGACGAAGTGCTCTGTGCGCTCTATCTAGGGGAATTTCCTCACCCCCTGATGCAGTGTTTCTTAGTACATCATTAAATAGGGCCTGTAGATAATCTCTAATTTCGTGGTTCATAACCGTTTCAGGAATGCCTCTGAAGCAAAGATTTCCTCTTCTAGTGCGATTTTCTAAATCGTCAATTTTATCCTCCAGGTCGGTGAGATGTTGGAGTTGATGTGCTTGTTTGGTAGAGAGATGTGCTAATTTTTGTGAGACAATATATTCGTGCTCCTCTAGCGTATCTACTCTATGACCTAGTTCATTCAACTCTTTTTTGAGTTCTGCGCATTCTTCTTTGATGCAGGTTTTAACCTGATCAATCAGGGCTGCCATTGCTTGGTATGTGATCGGAGCGTCTCCTTCATGGGCCAGATTCATAACTGGTCCTTCGTCTGTTTTAGACTGAGAGTTATCGTGGTCTAAATCCCCTTCTGTGGATTGTTGTATACCGTCAGCTTCCTTGCCTTTAGAGTTTTGATCTGACTGTTTGAAAAAAGTGTGTACTGTGCCTTGGTTATTCTGTAGAGCTTTCTGTGGCTTGTCCTGGCGAAGATTTTTCCTTTGTGACATTGTAATCTTTGTTTTTGCTTGATTATGGCAATGTACAATGAATAAGCGGCTGTGGTAGACACTACACCTCCTGGGGTATCCTACCCTCACAGGGCGATTACGGGAAAGGGAAAGGTGGATATGACCCGTCACTATATGGCGTGGCGGGAAAAGGAATGGAGGTGAGTGTCTATGAAATGGGTAAACGCAATCACTCAGTAATCAGTTATGAAGTTGTTATGTGAGGTTTATTTAGGTTATAAACCTGCTGCTTTAGAGTGTATTACAGGTGGGGTAACTATAGTCGCAAGATGCTTTTAATTCCACAGGCACGATATCTACAGCTCGTGGGACGTCTAGCATGCATTAGGCCGTGGGTTCTGTTTGTAAGTGCGTCATAGTTTACTGGCCGTTATCGATTGCTTGGTAGGTGGTTACCGGTGAGGGTAGTTATGGCTTTTAGTAGCGCCTGTATAGCAGAGAATCTATATTGATAATGTCTCTCATTGTGACCTAATTACTTAAAAGTGCGTAATGTCTCACTCACCACCACCTGTGTTTGTACACGTGAGACCTTCCTCCTCTGCTTGTTTATGTGAAGTGCTTTAGTGATCTTCGGTTAACGACGTCTGATCTGTTGCTTCAGCTGCGGTTGTTTTTCCCCTCAGTAGCTGGTACGGGTTGATCACCTAGTTCGGGAAAACTGGCTGTATTGAGGGCCGCAGATCTGGCGACGTCTGATATCGGTCAAAAGTTTGCTAAAGTGGAGGACAGATGATCCTCAGATTAAGCACAGTGGTGTTAGCTTTAGTTTTCTATTAGAAGTTGCAGGTTAACAGTGGGATTTAAGGCTATTAAAAGCTGCAACACCCGGTCTGATCACGGAGCCTCAGTGAAGTGCAGCCATCATGGTCGGCTGCTCGCTCCGCCCCCCTTCTGAATCACTGTTTTATGATTCAAGCTGGCTTGCCTCTCCTGCAGAAAAGACATTGCCTCAAAATAACTACTCTAGATGTCACCCCCTTTGTTCAGGGTTGATCCACTTTGAGTCATCACCCTGACTGTGTTCTTTATACCGAAAAGCTGCAGTTCGAGGTCATTCATTCCCCAGCACAGCCTGTCATCCTTGGTCTTCCTTGGCTTCGTATACACAATCCACAGTTTGACTGGGCTGAAGATCAACTGGCCTCCTGGGGTACCTCCTGTTTCCACTCCTGCCTTGCTAAAGTCACTCCCCTGCTCCACATCCCCATAGCCAGTATACAGACCCCTTCAAACCTTCCCTCAGTATATGCGGACTTCGCAGATGTATTTGAGAAGAAAGCAGCCGACGTGCTGCCACCCCACCGTCCTTATCACTGCAAAATTAACCTCTTTCCCTAAAGGGAGGATTTATCCACTCTCCAAAGCTGAAACCAAATCCATAGAGGAGTACATCCAAGAGAACCTAGCTAAAGGTTTCATTCGCCCTTCCTCCTCTCCTGCTGGGACAGGCTTCTTTTTTGTCAGTAAGAAGGATGGTGGGTTCAGACACTGTATCGACTACAGGGCCTTTAACAACATAACTATCAATAATCACTATCCCATTCCGTTGATCACTGAACTGTATGACTCAATCCAGAATGCTCGTTTCTTCACCAAGCTTGACTTACGTGGGGCATGCAATCTGATTCGTATCTTCCCAGGCCACAAATTGAAAACCGCCTTCAACACAAGATCAGGGAATTATGAATACCTCATAATGCCCTATGGGCTGTGTAACGCCCCTGCAGTCTTCCAGGCATTTGTCAATGATGTCTTCCGTGACCTCCTTAATTGCACTGTCATCGTATATACCTGGATCACATCCTTATTTTCTCTTCCACTCTGGAGGAGCATCATAAACAAGTGAGACAATTACTTCAATGTCTCAGAGACAATTCTTTGGTAGCCAAACTAGAAAAATGTGAGTTTGACCAAGTTCAGATCCAGTTCCTTGGTTATGTCATCTCAAAGGAAGGTTTTGCCATGGATCCTGCTAAATTCACTGCAGTTTTAGAATCGTCTCAACCTACTTCATTAAAGGAATTACAGTGATTCTTGGGGTTCTCCAATTATTACCACAAGTTTATAAAGAACTTTTCTCAAACAGTCACTCCACTCACTGAATTGACAAAACGGAACAAAGACTGTAAACATCGGCCTCCTGAAGCCATAAATGCCTTTTTTCATCTAAAAAGGGCTTTCTGTTCTGCTCCAGTGCTCCGCCATCCTGATCCTGACCTACAGTTCACTTTAGAGGTTGATGCCTCTGAGATAGGGGCTGGAGCAGTTCTAACCAAAAGGGATTCTTTAACTTCCATGTTGCACCCTGTAGCCTTTTTTTTTTTAACTTTTTACTCCTGCAGAGAGGAATTACGATGTGGGTAATCGTGAACTCTTAGCCATTAAGATGGCCTTGACTGAATGTCCTCATTGGTTAGAACGCACAGCCATTCCCATTCAAATTCTCACTGACCACAAAAATCTGACTTACCTAAAGACTGCTCATCGACTCAATCCTCAATAGGCTAGGTGGGTCTTGTTCTTTTCCCCATTTCAACTTTGTGGTCTCTTATCTTCCTTGAACCAAAAACAAGAAGGCTGACGGCCTTTCTCATCAGTTTCCTCACTCAAATGATTCCTCTGAAACTCCTATTGAACACATCATACCTTCCTCCTGTGTGGTTGCTCAACTGAATACCATCCTTCTTCAAAGACTGCAACGTGCCCAGTCTAGTAAACCTCCTGAAGCCTCTGTGGCTTCTGATATCTTTTTTGTACCTCTGAACCTATGCACTCCTGTGCTATCTTGGGCTCATGAGAGTAAACTCTTAGGACATCCTGGTTTGACTAGGATTTATAAGCATCTTTCCCAACATGTATGGTGGCCTGATGCTCAGGATTATGTGAAAGCCTGCACAACTTGTGCTGCCAACAAAACTCCCCAATCCTTGCCTTCTGGCTTGCTCCAACCATTGTCCATTCCCAAACAATGATGGGCACACATAACAATGGACTTCATTGTGGACCTCCCTCCTTCTGACAAACATACAGTTATCTGGGTTGTGGTGGATCGGTTTTCCAGATTGGCTCATTTTGTACCCTTAACTAAACTGCCTTCTGCCCAAGAATTATCGTATCTTTTTCTCTTGCATGTGGTACTACTTAATGGCATTCCTGCGAATATTGTTTCTGACAGAGGTCCACAATTCATCTCTACCTTTTTGAGAGCCTTTTGTAAGTTGATTGGAACCACTATTTCCTTGTCTTCTGGCTACCATCCTCCGACCAATGGACTGACTGAGAGAGTAAACCAGATTCTCAAGGCCTACGTTAGAGCCTTCTCGCCATACCAACTGATCTGAGTTGTTACCCATAGCAGAGCTGGCAAGAAACACTCATTGGCACTCTTCTCTACGATGTTCTTTATTTCAAGCCGCAGCAGGATATCAACCTTGTGTCTTCCCTCTTTTGGCTCAGTCCACTGGGTTTCCTGCTGCTGACTGACACGTTACTGTACTCACCACTCATTGGCAATGTTTTTGCTCTCAGCTACGTTCAGCTGTCTCTAGATACAAGAGGTTTGCTGATCGTCATAGAACTTCTGTACGTGCCATCTCAGTAGGTGAATGTGTTTGGGTTTCTACTCAACATATTCGTCTACGTCAACCCTGTTATAAATTAGGGCCTAGGTTTATCGGTCCTTACAAAGTCCTGAAAAGACCGTCTCCTGTTGCCTACAAAGTGGCTTTGCCTAAAACCCTGTGTATACACCCAGTCTTCCACATCTCACTATTCAAGCCTTACATCAAGAATAGATATACCCGACTCAGTGCTCCTCCTCCTCCGCTCCTGGTCCATGGCGACCCTGAATATGAGATTGCTAATATCCTGAACTCCAGATACAGGTGCAGAAAACTGCAATATCTTGTACATTGGAGGGGTTACTCCATGGTGAATCGCTCCTGGGTTCCTGCCCGTGCAGTGACATGCAGGCTCCATCTTTGGTCTCCAGATTCCACGCTGCTCATCCTTTGAAGCTGACTCTGGTTCCCGGAGGGAACCCTTGAGAATGGGTTATGTTGCTAGGTGCGCGGCGCCTGCTTCCCTGCTCATTGTCAAGGGCTGTGTCGGCTCCTGTTGCGTGCAGCGCTGATGTCATTGCTGCATGCTCCTCTCACTCTGAAGGATCTCCTGTGGTGTGAGTCCTTCGCCTATGTAATTTGCTCACATTTCTACTTTCACTGCCCAAGTATAGGTGTTACTTTGTATGCTCCTGGGTGTGATTGTTATTACTGTTTACTGGATTCCCATAATGTTACGAACTCTGCCTGTCTGACTACTCTGCTTGCTTAACCCCTAAAGTACTGCATTGCTTCATTGTTAATTAACTCTGCCTGTCTGACTACACTGCTTGCTTAACCCCTAAAGTACTGGATTGCCTCACCATTGATGAACTCTGCCTGTCTGACTACTCTGTGTCGTGAGTGAGCTCGTCTCAGGTGCAGTAATAAAGAGGTCCAGAACAGGTATTCAGCAAACAAAGGCTAACCCCAGCCCTGTGGCAATCAACACCAGACCATCTGAGAGGAGGCCAGTGGCCAGGTAAAAGCGAAAAGTTATTGACTGTCAGGGTGCACAGGTATGGAGAAGAAAGCAGAGCATAAGTCAATGACAGAATAAAACTTTGTGGTCGGAGGAATAGCAGTCTGCCCTTAACTGCCCTTAGATCCTGTACAAACCGCCTTACCGTCTGCACTCAGTTGAGATTTTTTAATTGGGAGAATGGGGGTATTGCAGGGTAAGGAGCAGGGTACAAGAATACCCTGTTCCAAAAAACTGTCAACAAGGGGCTGGGAGTCCGGCAATAGCCTCTGCAGATAGAGGATATTGTTGAACGCATGGGAAGGGGAGATCCGTGCAGACACAGATGTGGACAGGCTCAGCGGATTTTAAGAATCCCACATCAGAGGCTGCAGTACCCCACAACCAGGGAGGGCTAGCTGCAAAGAGTTCAATAAGGTCTGGGTTAGGTAGGGGGGTTGAAGAGTCAGTTTACTGCTTTTAATGAGCTCTTGGGAAATTGTAAATACATGCCATCAGGGCTACACTCAATGGTGGCTCTGAGTTTGCACAGAATAGCACATCCGAGAAGATTCATGGACTGACCTTCTGCAATAAGAAAAGAATGGTCAGTTGTCAGGGGACCCATTTGCACAGTCTGTAGTTTGGACATGGGTTAAGTGTGGGAATTACCTTCAATTCTCATTACTGTCTCGGTGACTTTTAGTAATTGAGGGGTCAGTTAGGGTGGAGATCGTGGCCCCCCATGTCAACTAAGCAAGAGTAGGGTTTACCTCCTACAAGTAGTGTTATAATGGGGCAGTCTTTGGAAATATTAAATGAAAGTAACTGTTGCAAATAGGGAGTTAGTTTAGCGGTTGGGTCCCCGGCATCCCGTCAGGCTTGGTAGCTTTGGTTGCCAATGCCATAGGTGTAATTGCTGCGGTAAGTATTTTGAGGGTTATAGGGCTGAACTGCAGCTGGGTATGAATGATATATGGCATGGCCTTGGTTAGTATTGTAACTGTGGTCCTGCAGGTAGTCTGGGGCACTATTGTGCCTGCCACGTCGGTGGCCCCGAGACTGTCTCGGGTTTGCATCTTGTTAGCTATTACGGTAAGGACAATCACGTTTAAAATTATCAGGGTCACCGCACTGAAAGCACAATCCATCCTGGGGCTGTGATGATGAGCACTGTCCACCCCTCCCTCTTCCTCTCTGCCCTATCATATCCGACTGAGTGAAAGCCGCAGCAAGAAGAGAAACCGTTTTGGTTTCTTTTTTTTTTTGCTGTCCGACTCTTCTGCTCCCTATTGTCGTATACATTCTTGGCAATTGCTAAAACAGCAGTCGGCTCAGACCTTCCAAATCCTCCCTGCTCAACAGTCGCCTCCGGATGTCAGAGGTGTACTGACTTTTAAACAATCTGATGATAAGGGACTCTGAGGCCGGTTTTCTTGTATCAATTCCTCCCCACACCCACATAGCTTCTACCAAGCGCTGGTAGAAGTCAGCGGGATGTTCATCTAAACCCTGAACAACTGATATCACATGTTGCCAGTTAACAGTCTTTCTGCCTGCTGTTCTAATTCCTTCTAAGATAGCCTGTTTCATAATACCTAATTCCCATCTATCATCCTCTGTATTGTGATCCCAATTGGGGTCAGTAGTGAGGATGGTGGCGGTCAATCTAGGAACAGGAGGGTCTAGGGTTTCTAGAGCAACTCCTGCCTGGCACAGGACTTCTAGTCTCTTACCATCCGACATTAGAGCCTCAAGAAGGACATGTATGTCTGTCCATGAGGGACTGTGTGTACAGAATATAGCTTGAAATGTTTTTCTAGCACCCTCAGGGTCATCTCTAAATTTTTGGTGGTATTTTGCCAGTTTATAAGGTCACTGGTGGTAAACGGGACATGAACAAAATTTTCAGTTACACTGCCCTCTGCAGTCGGGACAGGCATCACACGTAAGGGGGCTTGGAGTTTCTCTATACTTTTAACTCCAGCAGCCTGGTTACATGTAACAACTCCCCGACTTCCAAATGCAATGGACTTTTTGGTTTTTGGATTAATCTTATTCGTCTAGATTACGAGTTTTTGTCGGTAAGGCTTGCGGGGCTAACGAGCAGTTTCAGCTCACCGCTCACCTACAGACAACGCTGGTATTACGGGTTTTTTTTTAAAAAAAGTGAGCGTAGAGCAAAATTTAGCTCCACATCTCACCTCAATACCAGCGCTGCTTACAGTAGCGGTGAGCTGGCTAAACGTGCTTGTGCACGATTTCCCCATAGGAATCAATGGGGCAGATTCGGCTGAAAACAAACCTAACACCTGCAAAAAAGCAGCGTTCAGCTCCTAATGCAGCCCCATTGATTCCTATGGGGAAATACTTTTATGTCTACACCTAACACCCTAACATGAACCCTGAGTCTAAACACCCCTAATCTTACACTTATTAACCCCTAATCTGCCGCTCCGGACACCGCCGCCACCTACATTATAGTTATGAACCCCTAATCTGCTGCCCCCAGCATCGCCGAACCCTATATTATATTTATTAACCCCTAATCTTCCGCCCCCAATGTCGCCGCAACTTATATACATTTATTAACCCCTAATCTGCCACCCACAACGTAGCCGCCACTATAATAAATATATTAACCCCTAAACCTAAGTCTAACCCTAACCCTAACACTCCTTAACTTAAATATAATTTTAAAAAATCTAAATAAAATTACTACAATTAACTAAATTATTCCTATTTAAAACTAAATACTTACCCTAAGATAGCTACAATATAACTAATAGTTACATTTGTATCTAGGTTAGGGTTTATATTTATTTTACAGGCAACTTTGTATTTATTTTAACTAGGTACAATAGTTATTAAATAGTTATTAACTATTTAATAGCTCCCTAGCTAAAATAAGTACAAATTTACCTGTAAAATAAAACCTAACCTATGTTACAATTACACCTAACACTACACTATCATTAAATAAATTAACTAAATTAACTACAATTAATTACAATTAAATTAAATAAACTAAAGTACGAAAAAACACTAAATTACAGAAAATAATAAAATAATTCAATTTTTTTAAACTAATTACACCTAATCTAATCCCCCTAATAAAATTAAAAAAGCCCCCCAAAATAAAAAAACCCTACCCTATACTAAATTACAAATAGCCCTTAAAAGGGCTTTTTGTGGGGCATTGAATACCCCCTCAACATTAAAACCCACCACCCACACACCCAACCCTACTCTAAAACGCACCCAATCCCCCCTTAGGATGAAGACTTCAGACCGTCTGGAGGATTACTTCTGCCCGGTTGGGTGAAGACGTCTCAAGGTAGAGTGATCTTCAAGGGGTTAGTGTTTTTTCGTACTTTAGTTTATTTAATTTAATTGTAATTAATTGTACTTAAATTAGTTAATTTATTTAATTAAATAGTGTAGTGTTAGGTGTAATTGTAACATAGGTTAGGTTTTATTTTACAGGTATATTTGTACTTATTTTAGCTAGGTAGCTATTAAATAGTTAATAACTATTGTACCTAGTTAAAATAAATACAAAGTTGCCTGTAAAATAAATATAAACCCTAAGCTAGATACAATGTAACAATTAGTTATATTGTAGCTAGCTTAGGGTTTATTTTATAAGTAAGTATTTAGTTTTAAATAGGAATTATTTAGGTAATTATATTAATTTTATTTAGATTTATTGTAATTATATATAAGTTAGGGGGTGTTAGGGTTAGGGTTAGACTTACGTTTAGGGGTTAATACATTTAATATAGTTGCTGCAACATTGGGGGCGGCAGATTAGGGGTTAATAAATGTAGGTAGGTGTCGGCGATGTTAGGGACGGCAGATTAGGGGTTAATACAATTTAACTAATGTTTGTGAGGCGGGAGTGCGGCAGCTTAGGGGTTAATATATTTATTGAAGGGGCGGTGATGTCCGGTCAGCAGATTAGGGGCTAAAAAATGTATTTAAGTGTTTGCGATGTGTGGGGGGGGGGGCTCGGTTTAGGGGTTAATAGGTAGTTTATGTGTGTTATTGTACTTTTTAGCACTTTAGTTTAGAGCTTTATGTTCCGGCGTTAGCCCATAAAACTCTTAACTACTGACTTTTAAATGTGGTAGGAGTCTTGACAGGAGAGGGTCTACCGCTCACTTTTTCCAAGACTCGTAATACCGGCGTTAGGCATATTCCTTTAAAAAGATAGGATACACAATTTACGTAAGTGGATTTGCAGTATGCTCGAGTCGCGGAAAAAAAGTGAGAGGTATACCTGTACCTGCCAGACTCGTAATACCAGCGGGCGTTAAAAAGCAGCATTGGGACCTCTCAACGCTGCTTTTTAAGGCTAACGCAAAACACGTAATCTCCAATTGTCTTTTTTAGGTTCAGGCCTCAATTCTGGATGATCAGTCTCCTGTTCTGCCTCCTCTTTAAAATCTATAAGGTCTTCTCCCTCCTATAAGCTATCAGGGGTAATTGAACCAGACCCAGAGGAGGATAAGGAGGCAGCAGGTGAGCAATGTTCCTGGACCTGACGTCCAGTCAATCTAATATCGGGGGCAGCTGCAGAAACTTTTGGCGCAGAGGCCCTCGATGTCATAACAGTTGGTGGGAGTGTGGGTGCAGGTGGTATTTGTGGAGGGGGCCTTAGGGGTGGAGGTTTGGGCCCATATTGGGGCAGTGCCGGCACTTGGGAATGATTACCTAAGGGTGCTATGGGGGGTGGCCGTGGCAGGTGCAAGGGGTAACCAAGTCCTAACAGGTCATCAGGGTCTACATATGCTGGAGGTGCATGGCGGAAGGGCATTTGGGTTTTGACGTCCGCAGCCCTACTATTCTCAAAAAGATAATAGTAGTCCATCTGGCCAGGTCAAACATCAACCAGTAGATTGCAGAGGGCAATTAATTTAGGGATCTCAATTGACCCAAATCTTGACCACCTTAATTTAGGATCAAGGCCGAGAGTATCGGAGACCCAGAGTTCTGTGCACAAAGTATAACGTCTATTTTTATTTATATTAGCATTACACAGTTTTCCCCAATTTTCACATATTTTAGCAAGGGGAGTGTCTTTGTCTACTTTAGACAACCAGGATCCCATTATTATATCCCTGTTCCTTAAAGTGAACATAAATTTCAATGAAAAAGTGCCGGTTTTTCAAAAATTTGATCAAAAACAGGGACACTTCAACCCATCAAAATCCACACCTCACTTTAATCCCTAATCAAGTCCCTGCAGTTACCGGACGGAAACTTCCTCAACGTCCATGCCTAGCAGGAGAGATTAGCACTATAGTCAAGTCAAGTCCCTGCAGTTACCGGATGGACACTTCGTTAACGTCCCTGCTTAGCGGGAGAGATTAGCACTATAGTCTCAAATCCCAATATGTCTTGGATCACTATCCCTGCCTCTGTAAAATCCCCTGTCATCCGAAACTTTATTTTATAGTGGGCTGGCAGCCTAAGGGTGTTTAACTTCCAGACAGATGTCCCACTGAATTTAATAGTGATCCAATATATAAAAAACCCACAACATATATTACACGTACATGAACACAAAATACAAGGTAAAGACACTCATGGAGCAGTCCAAGGGGTAGATTGTGTCCGTTGTTTGTGGTCTGTTCCTCAGGATGTACTCCCTTATCGCCCCCCAGGACTTCCCAGCCAACAAGACAAAACCTCCCACACAGGTAAGCAACAGACCTGAATCAAATGGGTGCGCGCAGATGTTGGTTCCCAGCTGGGAAAGGAATGGAAAGTCGACCTGAAGCAGTCCAACCAGAGTCGCCAAGTTACTGTCGTGAGTGAGCTCTTCTCAGGTGCAGTAATAAAGATGTCCAGACCAGGTATTCAGCAAACAAAGGCAAACCCCAGGAGGGGTGATCTTTATTTCACTGTTGCAACAGTGACCCAACACAAACACAGCAACGCAGAACTAACACATTTTCATATAGATGCATTTTTATACACTAGAGTTCCTTACAAAGCAGAGAGCTAATTGGCTGATAATAATTGGCTAATAAATCTCACGTGATTAGTGGTTGCTTAAAAAAAACAGGTTCTCTATGTTAGAATTAGTTTGATCTGCTTTCTTGAAATTTGGCCAGAGGCTAGTTGGCTAATTGGATTGAGAAGTTAATACTGAGCAGAGAAGCCTTGGGTTTTCACCTTGAGTTTAAGATATTTAGAAAACAATGTATGGGAGAAGCCATAACTTTAAGATGTACTGATACATTGTTATTAGGCTAGAAGTAAGTTGTTACAGATACATCACTTATTAGGTCAGGGGTGAAAAATTTGGAAAAATACAGATGTGAAGGAAAATAATGCACCTACAGTATCAGAAGAAGAATTCAGTAAGGTTACAATATAAAGGGAAAATAAGTTTTGGTTAAATAAAGTAATAAATAAAATAAAATAAAATAGAAAGATATAGGAAGAAAAATTAATTAAAAATAAGCAACTCATTACATTCCCCCCTTTGATCAAATGTGACCCAAGGCGGTTTGACAATTACAATCACAATGCTATTAGTACATTGGTGCTCACTTCCAAGACAGTTCACAGAGCTACAAGAGGGAAAACAGAAAACGAGGTAGGAGTGAAGTTGTTAGGTAGGAGACAAATTCGCTATTACCGGATGCTAGTCGCCATCGGGTGGAGTAGAAAACTACCTAAACATTCCTATGCTGTATAAGTGTGTGTGAGTGGCATGACATATTGAGAAACACCCCCCCCCCCAAGATTCATTAACAACGATTAGCAATCCCCATCATTCTTGCAGAGTTGATGGCGAGTAGTGGGTTGTCAGGCAGTGTCATGGCATGTTTGGGAGGTGAAGGAATTTTGCACCTGTGAAGGAAATATAGAGAGTGTAAGTATAAGGTAATGCAATATGAAAGCAAAATAAAACAACACAGAAAAAAAGGAGAGGAAACTGACGGGAAAGGGCTTCACAAAGGTTTTATTCACCCTTTCTCCTCTCCTGCTGGGACAGGCTTCTTTTTTGTCAGTAAGAAGGATGGTGGGCTCAGACCCTGTATCGACTACAGGGCCTTGAACACCATAACTATCAAGAATCGCTATCCCATTCCGTTGATCACTGAACTGTTTGACTCACTACAGAATGCTCGCCTCTTCACAAAGCTAGACTTACGTGGGGCATGCAATCTGATTCGTATCTTCCCAGGCCACGAATTGAAGACCGCCATTAACACAAGATCAGGGCATTATGAATACCTCGTAATGCCCTTTGGGCTGTGTAATGCCCCTGCAGTCTTCCAGGACATTTGTCAACGATGAACTCCTCATTCCTCAATCGCACTGTCATCGTATATACCTGGATGACATCCTTATTTTCTCTTCCACTCTGGAGGAGCATCATAAACACATGAGACAGGTACTTCTACGTCTCAGAGACAATTCTTTGGTAGCCAAACTAGAAAAATGTGAGTTTGACCAAGTTCAGATCCAGTTCCTTGGTTATGTCATCTTGAAGGAAGGTTTTGCCATAGATCCTGCTAAACTCACCACCGTTTTAGAATGGCCTCAACCTACTTCATTAAAGGAATTACAGAGATTCTTGTGGTTCTCCAATTATTACTGCAAGTTTATAAAGAACTGTTCTCAAACAGTCGCTCCACTCAAAACGGAACAAAGACTGTAAACATTGGCCTTCTGAAGACATAAATGCCTTTTCTCATCTAAAAAGGGCTTTCTGTTCTGCTCCAGTGCTCCGCCATCCTGATCCTGACCTACAGTTCACTTTT
Source organism: Bombina bombina (assembly GCF_027579735.1). Taxonomy (NCBI): domain Eukaryota; kingdom Metazoa; phylum Chordata; class Amphibia; order Anura; family Bombinatoridae; genus Bombina; species Bombina bombina. The sequence continues at coordinate 812,326,023 of NC_069501.1, forward strand.
GAGGTTGATGCCTCTGAGATAGGGGCTAGAGCAGTTCTAACCAAAAGGGATCCTTTAACCTCCAAGTCGCACCCTGTAGCCTTTTTTTTTAAACTCTTTACTCCTGCAGAGAGGAATTACGATGTGGGTAATCGTGAACTCTTAGCCATTCAGAAATCCCATTCAGATTCTCAACTACCACAAGAATCTGACTTACCTAAAGACTGCTCATCGACTCAATCCTCGATAGGCCAGGTGGGCCTTGTTCTTTTCCCGTTTCAACTTTGTGGTCTCTTATCTTCCTGGGACAAAAAACAAGAAGGCTGACACCCTTTCTCGTCAGTTTCCTCACTCAAGTGACTCCTCTGAAGCTCCTGTTGAACATATCATACCTTCCTCCTGTGTGGTTGCTCAACTGAATACCACCCTACTTAAAAGACTGCAATGTGCCCAGTCTAGTAAACCTCCTGAAGCCTCCGTGGCTTCCGATATGTTTTTTGTACCTCTGAACCTATGCACTCCTGTGCTATCCTGGGCTCATGATAGAAAACTCTCAAGACATCTTTATTTGACTAGGATTTATAAGCCTGTTTCCCAACATGTATGGTGGCCTACTATCTATCTATATATTGGGTACTTATAAAGCGCAAACTAATCAAGGGTCTCAAGGCACTAAGGGAAAGGGGTTAGGAGAAGGGGGGGAGGGGATGGGCATTCAGACGAAGAGCCAGGTTTTGAGGTCCTTTCTGAACTTTGTAAGGGAGGTGGATTGTCTGAGGTGAAGCAAGAGGGTGTTCCATGTCTTTGCTGCCATATGGGAGTAGGATCTTCTGCCTGCTGTGGATTTGCTAAAGTGGGAGATGACTGTGAGTGCTTGGTCGGCCGATCGGAGTTGTCTGGCGGAGGTGTAGAAATGTATGCGGTGGTTGAGTTATTCAGGTCCGATGTTGTGTAGGGCCTTGAACACGTGGGTAAGGAGCTTGAAGGTGATTCTCTTGTTGATGGGGAGCCAGTGAAGGTTCCTTAGGTGTTGTGGCATTGGAGAGGGATGTCAAGGATGAATCTGGCTGAGGTGTTCTGGATATGTTGGGGTCTCTTTTGGAGTTTCATGGTGGAGCCGGCGTAGAGTGCGCTGCTGTAGTCTAACCAGCTGCTAGCGAGGGCATGGGTGACTGACTGAGTCTGACGCTCAGGATTATGTGAAAGCCTGCACAACTTGTGCTGCCAACAAATCTCCCCCCTTGCCTTCTGGCTTGCTCCAACCATTGTCCATTCCCAAACAACCAAGGACACACATATTATTATTTTATTATTATTATCGGTTATTTGTAGAGCACCAAAAGATTCTGCAGTGATATAAACAAATGCGGAGTACAACTAAACAATTATAGGGATCAAATGGGTAGAGGGACCTGCCAAGAGTTGCACTGTTGTAGTCAGCTCTTAAGAAGGTGATCTACAAACAGCTGGAATCTTAGGCTTACATGCTAATCGGGTTCAGGGGATAGCAATGGAGAGAAGGAACTCGTATAAAGTAAGGTTAGTGTAGGTTGTTTGCATCCCTGAACAGTAGAGTCTTTAGGGAGCACTTGAAGCTTTCAAAATTAGCGGAGAGTCTTGTGGAGTGAGGCAGAGAGTTCCACAAGATGGGAGCAAGTCTGGAGAAGTCCTGTAAACGGGAGTGTGATGAGGTAACAAGAGAGGAGGAGAGTAGGAGGTCATGAGCAGAGTAAAGGGGACGGGAGAATCTGGAGACAAGGTCTGAGATATAGGGATGAGCAGTGCAGTTGAGGACTTTGTATGTCAGAGTGAGAATTTTGTGTTTGATCCTAGAGGCAAGAGGAAGCCAGTGAAGGGATTGGCAGAGAGGTGCAGCAGATGAAGAGCGATGTGTAAGGAAGATGAGTCTGGCAGAGGCATTCATTATGGATTGTAAATGAGCTAGGCGGCAGGTGGGAAGACCAGAGAGGACAGAGTTGCGGTAATCGAGGCGGGAAAGAATGAGAGAGTGGATTGAAATCCTAGTTGTGTCTTGTTTATGGAAGTGTCTAATTTTAGAGATATTTTTAAGGTGGAAGCGACAGGCTTTAGCCAAGGACTGAATGGGAGGAGTGAAAGATCTGAGTCAAATGTGACCCCGAGACATCGGGCATGCGGGGTAGGGGTAATGATGGAGTTGTCGACAGTTATAGAGAGATTGGGGGTGGAGATTTTGGAAGAAGGGGGGAAAATGAGGAGCTCAGTTTTGGAGAGATTTAGCTTAAGGTAGTGAGAGGACATCCAGGAAGAGATGTGAGAAAGACATTTAGTGACACGAGTTAGCAAGGAAGGAGATAGGTCTGGTGCAGAGAAGTATATTTGGGTGTCGTCAGCATACAAATGATATTGGAAACTGTGGGACTTTATTAGGGAACCTAGTGATGATGTGTAGTTTGAGAAGAGAAGGGGACCAAGGACAGAGCCTTGTGGTACTCCGACAGAAAGTGGTGACAGGGCAGAGGAGGCCCCAGAGAAGGCTACACTAAAGGTATGGTTTGACAGGTAGGAAGAGAGCCACGAAAGGGCTGTGTCACAGATGCCAAGGATTGGAGGGTTTGGAGCAAAAGAGGGTGATCAACAGTGTCAAAGGCTGCGGACAGATCAAGGAGGATAAGCAGAGAGAAGTGGCCTTTTGATTTTTGTAAGTAGGTTGTTGGTAACCTTAACAATTGCTGTCTCTGTGGAGTGATGGGGACAAAATCCAGATTGCAGTGGGTCAAGAAGGTAGTTTAACGTAAGGAAATGGGATAAACGTGCATATACTAGTTTTTTGAGAAGCTTTGAGGCAAGAGGGTTGAGGGAAATAAGGGCGGTAGTTGGATGGGGAGGTAGGATCAAGGGAAGGTTTTTTGAGGATAGGTGTGACCAGTGCATGTTTCAGCGATGAAGGAAATATACTGGCGCTGAGGGAGAGGTTGAAAATGTGTGTTAGTATAGGGGTAAGGTAAGCAGAGAGGGAGGGGAGTAGCTTTGAGGGAATAGGGGGTAAAAGGGGTGAGATTGTCAAGGACGAATGTAATGGTGGAATTATAGTGGCAGATAGATTGTTCAGGGCAGGAAAAGGAGGAGAAGGATATAGAGGAGAGGTTCGAGGGAATTAGCAAGCTGTTGCTGATCTAATGACATAATGCTTCTGTGAAGTTTGGTGTAATGGACTTCATTGTGGACCTCCCACCTTCTGACCACCATACAGTTATCTGGGTTGTGGTGGATCAGTTTTCCAGATTGGCTCATTTTGTACCCTTAACTAAACTGCCTTCTGCCCAAGAATTATCATCCACAATTCATCTCTACCTTTTTGAGAGCCTTTTGTAAGTTTATTGGAACCACTATTTCCTTGTCTTCTAGCTACCATCCTCTGACCAATGGACTGACTAAGAGAGTAAACCAGGATCTCAAGGCCTTCGTTAGAGCCTTCTCTCCATACCAACTGGTCTGAGTTGTTACCCCTAGCAGAGCTGGCAAGAAACACTCATTGGCACTCTTCTCTACGATGTTCTTCATTTTAAGCCACAGCAGGATATCAACCTTGTGTCTTCCCTATTTCTGCTCAGTCCACTGGATTTCCTGCTGCTGACCAACACGCTACTGTACTCACCACTCATTGGCAACGTATTCACTCTCAGCTACGTTCAGCTGTCTCTAGATACAAGAAGTTTGCTGATCATCACAGAGCTTCTGTACATGTCATCTTGGTAGGTGAATGTGTTTGGGTCTCTACTTGACATATTTGTCTACATCAACCTTGTCGCAAATTAGGGCCTAGGTTTATTGGTCCTTATAAAGTCCTGAAAAGACTGTCTCCTGTTGCCTACAAAGTGGCTTTGCCCAAAACCCTGTGTATACACCCGGTCTTCCACATCTCACTACTCAAGCCTTACATCAAAAATAGATATACCCAACTCAGTGCTCCTCCTCCTCCGCTCCTGGTCCATGGTGACCCTGAATATGAGGTTGCTAAGATCCTGAACACCAGATACAGGTGCAGACAACTGCAATATCTTGGTTATTGGAAGGGTTACTCCATGGTGGATCGCTCCTGGGTTCCTGCCCGTAACGTGCATGCTCCATCTTTGATCTCCAGATTCCATACTGATCATCCTTTGAAGCGGGGGGCTATGTCACTCCTACACCTATGTAAGTTGCTTACTTTTCTACCTTCACTGTCCAAGTATAGGTGTTACTTTGCATGCTCCTGGGTGTGACTGGTATTACAGTTTACTGGATTGCCATAACATTACAAACTCTGCCTGTCTGACTACTCGGTTTGCTTAACCCCAAAAGTACTGGACTGCCTTAACAAACTCTGCCTGTCTGACTACTCTGCTCTCTTAACCCCTAAAGTACTGGATTGCCTCACCATTGATGAACTCTGCATGTCTGACTACTCTGCTTGCTTAACCCCTAAAGTACTGAATTGCCTCACTGTTGATGAACTCAGCCTGTCTGACTACTCTGCTTGCTTAACCCATAATATACTGGATTACCTTACAATTGCCAAGCCCTGCCTGTCTGACCATTCTAGTGTTTTACCTTTGGACTGCCTTACCATTGCCAAAACCTTCCTGCCTGACCATCCTAGTGGTTTACCCTTGAACCACCTTCCTCTGATTCCCCGCCTGTTGTCATCAAAGACTATCCTGCCTATAGTGAGTACCGCTTACCTCATCTTGTGAACTTTCTCTGCTCTGGGATATTCCTTATCATTCCAGCTCGACGCTGGGATAAGAAGACTACTGGCCAAGTTTGGGTCTGATAGTAGACTATCCCACAAGCATTACATAAGGTTTTTTACATTGTTTCCTTTCCAGGATTTGATCCACACGGACATCACAGAAAATATATCTTTTGGGATTACACTTATAAATATGTATATATATATATATATATATATATATATATATATATATATATATATATATATATACATATATATATATATAAAACAGTCCCAGAGCTCCGCACTCACTGTTACTAGTAAGCAATAGGTGCCCGGGGTGCATCCAAAGTAAACATATGCATAAGAAAAAGAGACGCACTTGCCGGGTCTTAGCATTTGATGTGTTTAATACACCAGTAGTGACGTTTCGGGGTAGTTAGCCCCGTCCTCAGACCAATAAAATATGTACATACATTACAGACCTATATAACCTTACCCTCCACCAAGATTCTATACTGGAAATGTCCACAGCGTTCCCCCTGCGCCACTGCGCAGAACCGGGGGTACTCATAGCAACCGGAATACACAATACTCACAACATGACATCAGACACCGGATCCTACGGACACGCCCATCTGCACTGTCAGTGCCAAAGGAAGCCGTAAGAGCCGGATAGCATTTTACTGGGCTAATGATAATTCTGCAAGAAAAAATAATAACACATTATGAGAAACTAGGTATTTACAATGGTATCACAAGATCCAAGTATTAAATATGGAAGGCAGTTACAATGTAATCTAGGGCTATGTATCTAATACAGCATAAATGCATTTTGAATAAAAAGGCCATCTGGAAATGAATTACCAATGTACAGATAAGCCATAAACTTGTCATAAACAATTTTTATAGGAAGCAGTGCCAATCTAAATTTACATTTAGCCCATTCGGCGTTATGGTATTAAGTGTATAGATCCATCTGGATTCTTTTTGTAGAAGTAGTTTGGCCCTGTCTCCCCCTCTACTGGGTCTGGGAACATGATCAATGATGACATAACGTAGGTTAGACACCGCATGGCCAGCCAGCGCAAAATGTCTGGCAACAGGTTGGTCAGATTGTTTTTTATCAATGGCTGCTCTGATTGCAGTGCGGTGGTTGGCCATGCGGGTCCGCAGATCATCAATAGTTTTACCCACGTAGTATAACCCACAGGGGAAATGAATCAAATAGACAACATATTCAGTGGTACAAGTAACACAATGTCTTATGTAGAACTTTTTGTTAGTATGCGGGTGTACAAAAAACTTTGTAGCACTAAGTCCACTGCACGTAGTGCAACCAAGACATTTGAAGCAGCCTGGTTTCAATCGCTTTAGCCATGTTGATTTCTTGTAACAGTCAATAGGATCCACCTTGACTAGAGTGTCCCAAATGGATCTGGATCTTCTAAAACTGACTCTAGGTGGTCCCATATTGACAAAAGGTAAAGTCTGGTCAGACTGCACAATTTCCCAGTCCTTCCTTATTACTGTTGGTAAATTCTGTTTATCCACCGTGTATGTTGTCACATATGTCATCCTGTCGGTATCAGCTGTCCTAGTAGTTGCTCGTAGGGCTTCTTCCTGTGGCAAATCCCAGAATTGTTCCAGATTCCTCTGGGAACAGCTCGGAATCTGATGGGGCCCCCACCATACATGTGGAACCTGGAACTGGCCCCCAGGGCGTAACCACCCGGTCAAAAAACTTCAGGGGCACAGGCCACATAATCGGAGGGGGGGGGGGGCACAAGAGGAAGAGGAAGACCACCCAGACCTCAGAGATTCTGACAGAAGATATTGTGATCAATCTCAGCTCATACCCCCTGTCTCCCATTGAAGTAAGGGTACTTAATAAAGGTTTATCCTTCATACCCACCGAATATGATGACCCTTTCACATCCTTCTTGGATCAGCACAAGTTTGAAAGAATGCTGCGATTACGAGAACACTTTAGGAGTAATCAAGCAGAGATACCAAGATTTCGAGCAAAAGGGAGGTATGACCCCAGCAGTTCAAATGCCAGTATTAAGACCTACAGCAGGCTGTTGGGGGATGGAGCCAGGAAAGATCTACAAGGAAACTTTGGGAAACATCGTAATAGCCTCTCAAGACAAGAGAGGGATGCTTTGAAAAAAGTAAAAGAAAATACCGAATTGGTATTCCGTGAAGCTGATAAAGGCGGGGCGGTGGTAATCTTGGATTACTCATACTACCGCAGTGAAGTAATTGCACAGTTGAATGATGGCAACACCTACAAACAACTTTCAGGAGACCCAGTGTGGTCCTTTAAGAAACAAATTGATGCTTCTCTACAAAACGCACTAAGTAACAATCTAATAGATGAACAGCTTTTTAGATATCTGACAGTACAGTTCCCACGGGTTCCTGTATTTTACACATTACCAAAAGTGCACAAGCATCTTACCCAACCACCTGGTAGACCAATAGTCTCGGCTATTGGTTCTCTGCTTCAGCCCATTGCCACATATTTGGACTCCCTTTTCCAGCCAATGGTCTGTAATATGCCTTCTTTTTTGTTGGACTCCATGGCCCTCATCCAAGAGCTTAAGCAATATGACAATCTAAAAGGGACTGAACTGCTGGTTACCCTAGATGTGGTTAGTCTCTATACCATTATACCACACAGCCAGGGTATGGAGGCAGTCCGTAACCACCTGAGAATATATCCTTTTGTAGGACCTAATACTGAGTGGATTATGGAAATGTTAAATTACTGCCTCACAATGAATTATTTCCGATTTGAGAACCTGTTTTACCTACAGCTTTTAGGTACGGCGATGCGGTCGAGTGTGGCCCAATCATTTGCCAATTTATACATGGCAGAGTTTGAACAATACAATACCGATCTATTTTCCCATCCCAACATTAGGATGTTTCGTCGCTACATAGACGACTTGTTCTTAATCTGGGATGGATCGACACAGGATCTCCTACTATGGTTCAACCAGCTGAATGAATTACGTTCCAACCTACAATTTAAGATGGAGTACAGCGAAATATCTGTAGACTTTTTAGATTTGCGTATATATAAGAACAAGAACCATCTCTCTACTACACTATTTCGTAAGGCTACTGACAGAAATTCCCTGCTCCAGGCTACCAGCTGTCACCCTCCGGCTCTAAAGCAGGCGCTGCCAATCTCCCAATTCAAAAGAGTTGTCAGAAATAATAGCGACCCTGTACAAACAAAACAACAACTGTTAGAAATGAAGTCAAGATTTCTGCAACGGGGATATAATGAGCAGCACCTAAACAAACATCTGGAACAATTCTGGGATCTGCCGCAGGAAGAAGCCCTACGAGCAACTACTAGGACAGCTGATACCGACAGGATGACATATGTGACAACATACACGGTGGAACAGAATTTACCAGCAGTACTAAGGAAGGACTGGGAAATTGTGCAGTATGACCAGACTTTACCTTTTGTCAATATGGGACCACCTAGAGTCAGTTTTAGAAGATCCAGATCCATTCGGGACACTCTAGTCAAGGTGGATCCTATTGACTGTTACAAGAAATCAACATGGCTAAAGCGATTGAAACCAGGCTGCTTCAAATGTCTTGGTTGCACTACGTGCAGTGGACTTAGTGCTACAAAGTTTTTTGTACACTCGCATACTAACAAAAATAGTATGTTGTCTATTTGATTCATTGCCCCTGTGGGTTATACTACGTGGGTAAAACTATTGATGATCTGCGGACCCGCATGGCCAACCACCGCACTGCAATCAGAGCAGCCATTGATAAAAAACAATCTGACCAACCTGTTGCCAGACATTTTGCGCTGGCTGGCCATGCGGTGTCTAACCTACGTTATGTCATCATTGATCATGTTCCCAGACCCAGTAGAGGGGGAGACAGGGCCAAACTACTTCTACAAAAAGAATCCAGATGGATCTATACACTTAATACCATAACGCCGAATGGGCTAAATGTAAATTTAGATTGGCACTGCTTCCTATAAAAATTGTTTATGACAAGTTTATGGCTTATCTATACATTGGTAATTCATTTCCAGATGGCCTTTTTATTCAAAATGCATTTATGCTGTATTAGATACATAGCCCTAGATTACATTGTAACTGCCTTCCATATTTAATACTTGGATCTTGTGATACCATTGTAAATACCTAGTTTCTCATAATGTGTTATTATTTTTTCTTGCAGAATTATCATTAGCCTAGTAAAATGCTATCCGGCTCTTACGGCTTCCTTTGGCACTGACAGTGCAGATGGGCGTGTCCGTAGGATCCGGTGTCTGATGTCATTTTGTGAGTATTGTGTATTCCGGTTGCCATGACTACCCCCGGTTCTGTGCAGTGGCGCAGGGGGAACGCTGTGGACATTTCCGGTATAGAATCTTGGTGGAGGGTAAGGTTATATAGGTCTGTAATGTATGTACATATTTTATTGGTCTGAGGACAGGGCTAACTACCCCGAAACGTCACTACTGGTGTATTAAACACATCAATTGCTAAGACCCGGCGAGTGCGTCTCTTTTTCTTATATATATATATAAAACAACATTTAAAATTATGGGTAGGCAAAAAGTGAGTTTAAAATCCTCCACGAAGCAAAATATAGAGAAAAATATAGAGAAAATAACTCATTGTTTAGTAGATTAACAAATCTAGACAAGCCATAAGGCTTGTTTTTTCCACAGAAAACCTCTGAATTACATTTGGCTATATTACGAGTCTTGCGTTAGCCTTAAAAAGCAGCGTTAATAGGTCCTAACGCTGCTTTTTAACGCCTGCTGGTATTACGAGTCTTGCAGGTACAGGTGTACCGCTCACATTTTTGGCCAGACTCGGAAATACCGCAAATCCACTTACGTCAATTGCGTATCCTCTTTTTTCAATGGGACTTGCATAGCGCCAGTATTACGAGCCTGACCAAAAGTGAGCGGTACACCCTCTCCTGTCAAGCCTGGTACCGCATTTTAAAGTTAGTAGTTAAGAGTTTTACACTACAACGCCGTAGCATAAAGTGCTAAAAAGTACACTAACACCCATAAACTACATATTAACCCCTAAACCAAGGCCCCCCCACATAGCAAACATTAAAATAAATATTTTAACCCCTAATCTGCCGAACCGGACATCGCCACCACTATAATAAATATATTAAAGCAAAAATATAAATGTGTGGTGGTGCACAAATAGCTCAACTTTCCATTGCTTTAAGACTGTGCTAGCTGTCCCAATAATTATATAAACACAACTTGAGAAGAGAGGATTGAACATATATCTAAGTCAATCAAAGCGGGACACTGGCTGCACTAAAAGTCTATCAAAAGCCTTTATTATCAAAAAACTCAAACAGTTTTAACAGGCCGTCTACCCTCCACCCTATTCCTAAAACCGTGCAACTATACCTAATAAATATACTAATAAATAAATATACTAATAAATTACATAAACATTAGAACGGCAGACAAGCCAAATTGCAACAGTAACTAATTATTACAGCTGTGATGTTGTGCAACCATGAAAATATGAACTATGTATCAATATCGATATCCAAAAGGTCCATTTAAATTTACATGGGGCCCCAAAAATTGCAATTATACTGCTTGTAATGGATTGATAAAAGTCCAGGCACTTAGTGTTGAAAACACGCTCTGGTAAGTTCAATTCCTCCAGGTATCAATGCAATAATGTAACACCTTTCTGCTGTACTTGTTATGCTGTGCATATAACTGGCTCCATCGGCAACTGAATCATTAGGATAAACAACGCACAATGTACTATGGCAGGACAGACCAGGCCGTCCACCGCAAGACTGTCCAGCCTTATACAGGAATAATATCAGCTGTACCTGCTTTCCAGTTTGATCAACCTGAACAGTTCTTAGTTTACTTTCGGCTTCTTCACTTGCTCACCGCCATGTACGCTTCAGCGTTGTTGTTCGATTTCAAATTCCGCTGGCTCGTTCACAGCCTGTTCACCTCCTGTGCATGCTCAATCATGACGCGTTTCTCCCCTCCCACATAGGGCTGAGTGTCGGGGCCTCATCAGATGTATTGGTTGAGGGGTGTGTATCTGCTTTTGTACTCTCATTAGCTCAAAAAGTCCACCCCTTAAACAGCACTCGCTTACTTGACAGCTGGTTTTAAACAACTATTATTTACTACGGTTTAAAAGTTGCACAGTGTCGGAACTGATCATTACTATATACACTATTTATAGTTACCACATCATGGCTTTCATATGCGTAGAAATCTATTGCAGTTTCACATTAGAGAATTAGCTTTAGAAACATTGTTTGTTGTTTGAACTTAGCACATCTAGGTATGTGATCTAGTTAGGGACATGCTTTTTTGCAGACCCGACCACATTAATCTGGACTTTCCTCTAGGAAACCTGAATCTTTAACTCTTTTGATAACCACAGTAGTAGATTTATTACACATCTTATGTCACATAAATATTCAAGTTTACCATCATATCAACATATATCTTATCGATATGCATTTAGAGGTTTTTTGTAAAGTGTTTACTGGATCTACGTTCTGAAAGCACATTTAATTCTCAAATTAATCAAAGGGGCTTGTATCATTGCTTTTGTCACAATAAGACTAAAGGGTGTTTTCACCTCTTATATCGCTTATGGATATTAAAACATCTTATCTATATGACAGTATGTTCCTATATGCTTAAAGTAACATAAATTTAAAGGGATTTTTTTACGTTACGATTTGGTGGTCACAGAAAACATGCATACTCTATCTTTTCATTGAGGCCCATTGGGCTTAGTGTGTTTAATCTGAAGATCCACCTTGATTCATGTTGCAAAATAATTCTATCAAGATGACCTCCTCGTTTATTTTGTTTTAAGCACTCAATGCCCATAATTTACAATTTATTATGGTCTGAGCTGTGAAAAGTCTTAAAATGTCTTGCAACTGGGCTGTCCATGTCCTCATTTTTAATGTCATCTCTATGTTCTCGTATTCTGCTTTTCAGCTCTCTGGTGGTCTTTCCTACATAGAACTTGGGGCATGGACAGTTCAGTAGATATATGACATTTTTGGAAGTACATGAGATTCTTTCCCTCACATAATATGCCTTGCTTCCTGTTTGGTTACTAAAAGTATTAGATCTCTTCATGTATGTGCAATAGACGCAATGCCCACAGGGAGCGCTACCTCCTCTGTGTTGTCTGTCTGTTAACCAGTTTTTAGGTTCCTCCTTTTTAAATTCACTATGAACCAACATGTCTTTGATACTGGGAGCTCTCCTGGCTGTCAGTAACGGGTACTCCGATATGCACCCTTGGAGTGATATATCATTAGATAATATATGCCAGTGGCTATTGAGAATGTGTTTCAGTTTATTCCAGTGTGAGTTATACTTTGTAATTAATCTCACCTGTGTGTCACTATTGTTCCTCTTTTTTGAATAAAGAAGATCACTTCTACATGTCGTCCTAGCTCTCACCCAGGCCTTCCTGATTATATTACGTGAATATCCTCTAGATAAAAATCTGTCAGCCATTATTTGTGCTTGTTCTTCAAACACCTTTGGTGAAGAGCAACATCTCTTCAACCTTAGGAATTGGCCTATAGGGACACCTTTCTTTTGGGGCTCAGGGTGATGGCTACTTGCTTCCAATAAACTGTTGGTTGCAGTTTTTTGCGATAAATGTTTGTGTGAAGTGTGTTATTTTGCTTGAGAATTTCTAAGTCAAGAAAAATGGCACTGTCAGGACTAATATTATATGTGAGAAACAGATTTAAATCATTTTTGTTGAGGATTTTTACAAAATTGTGAACAGATCCTTCATCTCCCTTCCAGAGGATTAGGATGTCGCCCATGAACCTGAGCCAAAGCACAATGTGCTTATCGACCCATTCAGAAAGTTCGTGGAATACATACTTTGTCTCCCAATAGCCTAGGTGCAAACATGCGTATGTCGGGGCGCATGTTGCACCCATGGCTGTTCCTCTCAACTGCCTGAATAGTCTGCCATCAAAATAAAAAATATTGTTCTTTAGAACAAATTCTAATAGGCATAGAATCCATTCTGTATTGTCCCTGTACTCATCCCCCCTCAATTCCAAAAAATATCTGGCTGCATTTAAGCCTGCTTGATGAGGGATGGAGGAGTACAGGGACTCTACGTCGAGAGTCACCAATAGCAAGTCCTGTTCAACTGTGATTTTGTCGAGCTTTTTTAAAACGTCACTTGTGTCGCTGATATAAGACGACAGGGATTCGAGGAAAGGTCTCAGGAAATAGTCTACGTATCTACTGATACCTTCGGTGGGTCCACCAATGCCAGAGATTATTGGGCAACCTGGTGGACATTTTAAGTTTTTATGCACCTTGGGTATACAGTAGAACGTTGGTAAAATTGGATAGGGGTTAACCAGTGATTGATGTTCTTTTATATTAATTAGACCTTCGCTTCTTGCCTTATTTAGAAGAAAGATTAGTTCATTACATGACCTGTCATAATCTTGATAGGTTACTTTTTCATATTGTTCGTGTACTGACAATTGTCTATTTACCTCCTTTACGTAGGCATCTTGATCTTGGATGACAATGTTGCCACCCTTATCCGATGGCTTGAACACCAAATCTTTCCTTTTTACAAGATCTTGCAGGGCTTTTCTTTCACTTTTATTTAAATTATCATTGACTACCCCGGTGACACCTATTTTGTTAATATCTGCCTCTACAGATTTTACAAAGGTTTGTATGCTGGGAGACAGGGACAATTGAGGCATGAACTTTGATTTTGGTTTAAAACCAGTTTTCATAGGATATTCTTTTTGTGCCTGTTCATTGTCCTGGTCTCCCAGCAAAGAAACCAGATCCTCTAAGGCTGACATATCTACTTCCGAAAAATTAGGGTCTTTACTCCCCTTATGCTTCCACATCTTTTTTAGAAGGATTTTCCTTGCATATAAATTTAAATCTTTAACAAATTCGAATTTATCCAAAGGATTGCTAGGACAGAAAGTTAGACCCTTTTTAAGTAATTCAATATGTGCCATATTTAATTCAATAGAGGACAAGTTAATAACCATCAATTCATTTGTCACTAGGGTGTCATTTTCATTTAAGTTAGTTATTCGTTCTTTCGATTTCTTGTCGTCATCCTGTCTGTCTGGTTGTATCGATATTGTCGGTTTCTCCCACCTCTCCCTCTCTGTCGTGGTCTCCTGTAGGAGTAACCATCTTCCCCTCTTCCGTCGTCCCCCCCTCCTTGTCCTCCTCCTAAAGGGAGTCTAGTTTGCAATGTCTCTTTAATATTCTGTGGTCGTGTATCAAGTTCTACGTCTGAATTGTCTGTGCCTGAATCATAAGATTGGCGTGACAAGTTGTTATTTTTGTAAAAATAAATTTTCCCCATCTTAAAATCATCTTTATCTCTCATCATTTTCCTTCTTTTCCTAAACTTGATTTCACTCTGTAGTTTTTCTAATACTCTCTGCATATCTCTATTTAGTTTCTCAAAGGCTGGGTCTTGTGCATATAAGTTCACCTTTTCATACATCATAGTCGTGTCTGTTTTACACTGCTCTAAGCGTATCTTATCTTCATCTATCATGAGCTGCATTAATTCTAATGTGCATTTCGTTAGAATGTTATTCCATTTTTCAATGAAATCATTATTAGCTTCCTCCCCTCTTAGACTAATTCCCGGGTTTAGTCTAATTCTAAGGCCCCTTGGGATAAGGTCTTCTTTGACATAGTTTTCTAAACTGACCAATTCCCACTTAACTTTTAGTTCTTTAATTGCCTTTTTCTTGTATTCTTTGAAAGCTGTGAATATATCACTACTTTTCTCATCTATGTTGGTTTCATCTACATTTATGACTGGTTTGAAAGCTTCACTGATATCTGTTTCCCATTTATCATCAGTAATTTTAAAAGCCATGATGTAAATCCTGTAATGATCAACGGGTGGAGAGATAGACTCCTGATCACTGTTGAGATGTATTTTATTATGTACTGATAATTGGATAGAGGTGCACCCACTACCAGAAACAGTGTATAAATACTACTGTATAAAAATACTTAAGCAAAAATATAAATGTGTGGTGGTGCACAAATAGCTCAACTTTCCATTGCTTTAAGACTGTGCTAGCTGTCCCAATAATTATATAAACACAACTTGAGAAGAGAGGATTGAACATATATCTAAGTCAATCAAAGCGGGACACTGGCTGCACTAAAAGTCTACCAAAAGCCTTTATTATCAAAAAACTCAGTTTTAACAGGCCGTCTACCCTCCACCCTATTCCTAAAACCGTGCAACTATACCCTGATAAATTACATAAACATTAGAACAAGCCGGCCGGCAGACAAGCCAAATTGCAACAGTAACTAATTATTACAGCTGTGATGTTGTGCAACCATGAAATATGAACTATGTATCAATATCGATATCCAAAAGGTCCATTTAAATTTACATGGGGCCCCAAAAATTGCAATTATACTGCTTGTTATGGATTGATAAAAGTCCAGGCACTTAGTGTTGAAAACATGCTCTGGTAAGTTCAATTCCTCCAGGTATCAATGCAATATGGTAACACCTTTCTGCTGTACTTGTTATGCTGTGCATATAACTGGCTCCATCGGCAACTGAATCATTAGGATAAACAACGCACAATATACTATGGCAGGACAGACCAGGCCGTCCACCGCAAGACTGTCCAGCCTTATACAGGAATAATATCAGCTGTACCTGCTTTCCAGTTTGATCAACCTGAACAGTTCTTAGTTTACTTTCGGCTTCTTCACTTGCTCACTGCCATGTACGCTTCAGCGTTGTTGTTCGATTTCAAATTCCGCTGGCTCGTTCACAGCTGTTCACCTCCTGTGCATGCTCAATCATGACGCGTTTCTCCCCTCCCACATAGGGCTGAGTGTCGGGGCCTCATCAGATGTATTGGTTGAGGGGTGTGTATCTGCTTTTGTACTCTCATTAGCTCAAAAAGTCCACCCCTTAAACAGCACTCGCTTACTTGACAGCTGGTTTTAAACTTTTAAACCGTAGTAAATAATAGTTGTTTAAAACCAGCTGTCAAGTCAGCCCTATGTGGGAGGGGAGAAACGCGTCATGATTGAGCATGCACAGGAGGTGAACAGCTGTGAACGAGCCAGCGGAATTTGAAATCGAACAACAACGCTGAAGCGTACATGGCGGTGAGCAAGTGAAGAAGCCGAAAGTAAACTAAGAACTGTTCAGGTTGATCAAACTGGAAAGCAGGTACAGCTGATATTATTCCTGTATAAGGCTGGACAGTCTTGCGGTGGACGGCCTGGTCTGTCCTGCCATAGTACATTGTGCATTGTTTATCCTAATGATTCAGTTGCCGATGGAGCCAGTTATGTGCACAGCATAACAAGTACAGCAGAAAGGTGTTACCATATTGCATTGATACCTGGAGGAATTGAACTTACCAGAGCATGTTTTCAACACTAAGTGCCTGGACTTTTATCAATCCATAACAAGCAGTATAATTGCAATTTTTGGGGCCCCATGTAAATTTAAATGGACCTTTTGGATATCGATATTGATACATAGTTCATATTTTCATGGTTGCACAACATCACAGCTGTAATAATTAGTTACTGTTGCAATTTGGCTTGTCTGCCGGCCGGCTTGTTCTAATGTTTATGTAATTTATTAGGGTATAGTTGCACGGTTTTAGGAATAGGGTGGAGGGTAGACGGCCTGTTAAAACTGTTTGAGTTTTTTTATAATAAAGGCTTTTGATAGACTTTTAGTGCAGCCAGTGTCCCGCTTTGAATAAATATATTAACCCCAAACCGCCGCACTCCCGCATCGCAAACACTAGTTAAATTTTATTAACCCCTAATCTGCCATCCCTAACATCGCCGCCACCTACCTACATTTATTAACTCCTAATCTGCTGCCCCCAACGTCGCCGCCACTATATTAAATGTATTAACCCCTAAACCTAAGTCTAACCCTAACACCCCCTAACTTAAATATAATTACAATACATCTAAATAAAATTAATACAAATA
Source organism: Bombina bombina (assembly GCF_027579735.1). NCBI lineage: Eukaryota > Metazoa > Chordata > Amphibia > Anura > Bombinatoridae > Bombina > Bombina bombina. The sequence continues at coordinate 812,342,771 of NC_069501.1, forward strand.
CCTAAATATTTCCTATTTAAAACTAAATACTTACCTATAAAATAAACCCTAAACTAGCTACAATATAACTAATAGTTACATTGTAGCTATCTTAGGTTTTTTTTTTTATTTTATAGGCAACTTTGTATTTATTTTAACTAGGTAGAATAGTTATTAAATAGTTATTAACTATTTAATAACTACCTAGTTAAAATAAAGACAAATTTACCTGTATAATAAAACCTAACCAACATTACACTAACACCTAACACTACACTATAATTAAATAAATAAACTAAATTAAATACAATTAATTACAATTAAATAAAATAATCTAAAGTAGGAAAAAAAACCCCACTAAATTACAGAAAATAATAAAATAATTACAAGATTTTTAAACTAATTACACCTACTTTAATCCCCCTAACAAAATAAAAAAGCCCTACCCTACACTAAATTACAAATAGCCCTTAAAAGGGCCTTTTGCGGGGCATTGCCCCAAAGTAATCAGCTCTTTTACATGTAAAAAAAAGTACAAATACCCCCCCAATATTAAAACCCACCACCCACACAACCAACCCTATTCTAAACCCCACCCAATCCCCCCTTAAAAAAACCTAAAACTAACCCCTTGAAGATCACCCTACTGTGAGACGTCTTCACCCAACCGGGCAGAAGTGGTCCTCCAGACGGGCAGAAGTCTTCATCCAACCGGGCAGAAGTGGTCCTCCAGACGGGCAGAAGTCTTCATCTAGATGGAATCTTCTATCTTCATCCATCCGGTGCGGAGCGGGTCCATCTTCAAGACATCCGACGCGGAGCATCCTCTTCATCCATCTTCTTATTAAATGACGGTACCTTTAAGTGACGTCATCCAAGATGGTGTCCCTTCAATTCCGATTGGCTGATAGAATTCTATCGGAATTAAGGTAGAAAAAATCCTATTGACTGATGCAATCAGCCAATAGGATTGAAGTTCAATCCTATTGGCTGATGCAATCAGCCAATAGGATTGAGCTGGCATTCTATTGGCTGTTCCAATCAGCCAATAGAATGCAAGCTCAATCCTATTGGCTGATTGCATCAGCCAATAGGATTTTATCTACCTTAATTGTTTTGTTTAGAGGATATCAGGAAAAAACTAAAAAATATTAAGGTAAATAAAACTCCAGGCCCAGATGGAATACACCCAAGGGTGTTAAGTGAACTTAGCACTGTTATAGACAAACCTTTACTCTTAATTTTTCAAGACTCGTTATCCTCAGGCATGGTACCCCAGGATTGGCGTAAAGCTGATGTGGTGCCACTCTTCAAAAAGGGAAGCAGGGATGATCCAGGAAGCTATAGACCAGTTAGTCTGACATCAATAGTGGGGAAGATATTTGAAGGGATTATAAGGGATTATATTGATGAGCATATTCGTGTAAACAAGATTATGAGTTCTAATCAGCATGGCTTTAGGAGAAATAGATCATGTCAAACTAATCTAATTAGATTCTACGAGGAAGTAAGTAAAAATATAGATAAAGGGGAATCAGTTGATGTGATATACTTAGATTTTGCAAAGGCATTTGATACAGTGCCACATGAGAGATTAATGCACAAAATTAAGGGACTGGGAATAGCTGAAAATGTTAGCTCATGGATAAATAACTGGATAAAAGATAGGGAGCAACGAGTAGCAGTAAATGGATCATACTCAGATTGGACAAAGGTAATCAGTGGCGTCCCCCAGGGATCAGTACTGGGCACTGTTCTTTTTAATATTTTTATAAATGACTTGGAGCAAGGATTAAATAGCGACATCTCTATTTTTGCAGATGATACTAAGTTAAGTAAGGTCATTAGGTCAGAGCAGGATGAACTCTCTTTGCAAAGGGATTTGCTAAAATTAGAACTATGGGCAAGTGAATGGAAAATGAGATTTAATACGGAAAAATGTAAGGTTCTACATTTTGGAAGTAAAAATAAGCAGGCTATGTATTTTTTAAATGGGACAAGACTTAGCCAAACACAGGAGGAAAGGGATTTGGGAGTAGTAATAGATAACAAGCTAAAGATGAGTGCACAATGCAGGGCAGCGGCTTCAAAGGCTAATAAGATACTAGCATGTATTAAAAGAGGCATTGATTCAAGGGAGGAAAGCATAATTCTGTCATTATATAAAGCCCTGGTAAGACCTCACCTTGAGTTTGGAGTGCAGTTCTGGGGACCGATTGCTAAAAAAGATATTGCAGAACTAGAAAAAGTTCAGAGAAGGGCCACAAAGCTAATAAGGGGATTGGAGAAATTAACCTATGAGGAGAGGCTAGCCAAACTGGGTCTGTTCTCTTTAGAAAAAAGGCGCTTGAGAGGTGACATGATTACTTTATATAAATATATTCAAGGCCCATATACAGAGATGGCAGAAGCTCTTTTTATTCCAAGAAAATTGGTTCTGACAAGAGGTCATAATTTAAGGTTGGAGGAAAGGAGATTTAATCTCCTGCAACGGAAATGTTTTTTCACTGTAAGAGCAATAAAATTGTGGAACTCATTACCAAAGGAGGTAGTGAATGCCAATACCATAGATACATTTAAAAATAGTCTGGATAAATTTCTGTATATAAACAAAATTCATGGATATGATTGCTAGTATTAAATGGGTCACATTTTAATGGGGTTATTTAAGCTTAACTGGAGCTTTTTGTAAGTATTTTAGATTTGTATAGGTTGAACTCGATGGACTTCAGTCTTTTTTCAACCTTATCTACTATGTTACTATGTTACTATGTTAATTTCGATTGGCTGATAGAATTCTATCAGCCAATCGGAATTGAAGGGATGCCATCTTGGATGACGTCACTTAAAGGTACCGTCATTTAGTAAGAAGACTCCGGATGAAGAGTATGCTCCACGTCGGATGTCTTGAAGATGGACCCGCTCCACGCCGGATGGATGAAGATAGAAGATGCCATCTGGATGAAGATTTCTGCCTGTCTGGATGACCACTTCTGCCCGGTTGGGTGAAGATGTCTCACGGTAGGGTGATCTTTAAGGGGTTAATGTTAGTTTTTTTTAAGGGGGGATTGGGTGGGTTTTAGAGTAGGGTTGGTTGTGTGGGTGGTGGGTTTTAATGTTGGGGGGTATTTGTACTTTTGTTTTTACAGGTAAAAGAGCTGATTACTTTGGGGCAATGCCCCGCAAAAGGCCCTTTTAAGGGCTAAATGTAATCTAGTGTAGGCTAGGGCTTTTTTATTTTGGGGGCTTTTTTATTTTGTTAGGGGGATTAGAGTAGGTGTAATTAGTTTAAAAATCTTGTAATTATTTTATTATTTTCTGTAATTTAGTGTTTTTCTTCGTACTTTAGAAAATTTTATTTAATTGTAATTAATTGTATTTAATTTAGTTAATTTATTTAATGATAGTGTAGTGTTAGGTGTAATTGTAACTTAGGTTAGGTTTTATTTTACAGGTAAATTTGTCTTTATTTTAACTAGGTAGTTATTAAATAGTTACCTAGTTAAAATAAATACAAAGTTGCCTGTAAAATAAAAATAAACCCTAAGCTAGCTACAACGTAACTATTAGTTATATTGTAGCTAGCTTAGGGTTTATTTTATAGGTAAGTATTTAGTTTTAAATAGGAATTATTTAGTTAATTGTATTAATTTTATTTAGATTTATTGTAATTATATTTAAGTTAGGGGGGTTAGGGTTAGGGTTAGACTTAGGTTTAGGGGTTAATAACTTTATTATAGTGGTGGTGACGTTGTGGGTGGCAGATTAAGGGTTAATAAATGTAGTTAGGTTGCGGCGACATTGGGGGTGGCAGATTAGGGGTTAATAAATATAATGTAGGTTTTGGCGAAGTTGGGGGTGGCAGATTAGGGGTTCATAAGTATAATGTAGGTGCGGCGGTGTCCGGAGTGGCAGATTAGGGGTTAATGATATAATGCAGGTGTCAGGGATGTCGGGGACGGCAGATTAGGGGTTAATAAGTGTAAGATTAGGCGTGTTTAGACTCGGGGTTCATGTTAGGGTGTTAGGTGTAGACATAACTTTTATTTCCCCATAGAAATCAATGGGGATGCGTTAGGAGCTTTACGCTGCTTTTTTGCAGGTGTTAGGTTTTTTTTCAGCCGGCTCTCCCCATTGATTCCTATGGGGAAATCGTGCACGAGCACGTTTTACCTGCTCACCGCTAACGTAAGCAGCGCTGGTATTGAGGTGATATGTGGAGCTAAATTTTGTTCTTCGCTCACTTTTTTGCGGTTAACGCCTGGTTTGTAAAAAGCCGTAATACCAGCGCTGTCTGTAAGTGAGCGGTGAGCATAAACTGTTCGTTAGCACCGCACAGCTTCTAACACAAAACTCGTAATCTAGATGATTGTTTCCATTAGTGATTCAAACCTACGCCCAGCTGATGAATGGCAAACACCATGAAACAGGCTGTCCTGGGATGGTTCTAAATCACTGTACTAACCCTAGCTAAGATTATAAGCTGTGTGAACAGTGATGCTTTGGCTTAAAGGGAGTCTGCATGAAAGCAGATTGAAGTAAAAAGTGAGTAATAGTGAACCTCATTTGCATATCTCACCCAGAATCCTTTGCTGCATTGGAAACAATGTAAGTCAGAGGTTTTCTGTGGGAAAAACAATTCATATGGCTTGTCTAGATTTGTTTATGCACAACACAATTAGTTATTTTCTCTCTCTCTCTCTCTCTCTCTCTCTCTATATATATATATATATATATATATATATATATATATTATTCACACATTTTTTTGGGACGTTGGATTAATATTATTATTTTACACTTGTAACTTCATTATATTTTATATTTTTTATTATTGTTAGATATTTGCAATTTGGTTCGGTTCAATTCGGAAATTCGGAAAATTCGGCAATTCGGATTGAACTGAATTTCCGAATTAAAATACTGCCGAATTTCGCAAATAAATCCGAATTACTTTGGATTTATTCAGTAAATTCGGATGGCCATGGATTACACTAGTATTGTACAGTATATTAGGTTATATCACTCTGCTATGGGTTACACCTAATATACAGTACATAATACTAGTCTAATCCCACCTAACAATTACCGAAATTCCGAATTTCCGAACCGCATCAAACCGAATCCAGCCGAATTTCTTCTAAATTAATCGATTCAAAATTTTCCGAATTCGAATCGATCCAAACCGAACTTCGAAAAATTCAGAATCGATCTGAACCGAACCAAATTTTTTCGCCATGCACATGTCAAATTATTGAACAATTTTTCTTAAATAATGACAATAACAGTTGACACTTTAATTACTGTTCTTACAATGTATATAAATGTAAATATGAAGCATAATCACGCACAACTCCTACTAGTAGCAGCTTGTGATTTTTTTAGAGGGTGAGGCAGAAGACTCTGCAAGAGATAAAAATTACAATCTTTTTAGAAGCCAATTTGAAATTGAAACACTAAGTCATTCAGTGAAAGTATCATCTAATATACATACACAAATAGCCACCACTGATGTTTGGCAAATTGGCAGTCATACCACTGGCAAGAAGTAATTGTAAAAAATATTGGCTATCATGACAAAAAAAAGAAAATATTTTTTTTAACAATAGAAAAAAGTAAAGGTGGCTGCTAATGCTGAATTTTTGTGGATATTGATTTTTTTTGCTTCAAAACCAATGATAACTATATAAAATGCTTCCAGTATCCCTTTAAATCCAAACAATTCCAGAAGAAGCAAGTTTGCTTTGATTTAATAATAATGAATGCATTCCTGCACTGATAAGAGGATATTTGTCTGAAAAAACAGAGGATCATACAATTCCACAATTTCAAACTTTCCAGAAGACACAAAAGGATAAATAACTATCCAAATAAAAACCCACAGAATTTATTTATCTCATGGAAACTGGACATTAAAATGATCTATTTTACTAAAGCATATTTTTTTCTTTCTACTCATCTATTCAGATATGGCTGTAATGGAAATAGAAAATGTGCATTTATTTATATAAAAACAACTATTTTAAATGCCTAAGCAAATATCTAATCACATAATCTAGTTATGCAAATGCTTCCACAATGGGAGGCAAATATTTTCTTTGTATAATTGAATATCACGTATAGTGTCCGCACTGTCATTAGCACGCCACTTGTAATCTGGCCCACAATTTTTTAAGAATCAATAAAATGAAAGATCTCTTTCTTTAATGAATAACCGTTAAGAATAGGTTTTGGGTTACATTACAGCCCTCTATCATTTGCCTTACAAAATCATATCTCTCAACTTAGCTATTGTTTGACTTTCTAACCTATAGTGTTTATATCATTGTAAATTGCTTGTGTTTGAATTTATTAGGCTGTACGAAACACCTAAGCAATAATTCTGGGACATTTGCATATCTTACAGTCCAAAATGGTGGACCTATATTTAGCAGAGCAACATGGAGTCAAAATTTAAACAGCCACAGAGAAAGGAGAACTTAATTAAAAAATGGATTAATTTTCATGAGTGACTGCTTTGTGTATTAAAGACACAATCAGGAACAATCACTGAAATTATAATATTTAATTTATTAATATATTTCATAGTTTAAAAGTGTGATTTGTTCAATATTTTACTTTTATCATAGCAGATTTTTTTTAAATGTATTGCTGTTTATGTTTTGACCTCTCTTGATCTCGCTAAAATATGTCTCTGGGATTTGTTTGCCATACACTGTGTACATCTTCATTTTAATAAAACCATTCCACATATATGGAGGTAAGTTCTATAGCTAAAAACGTGCACTTTAAATTTTCATATGAATTCTTCTATTTACCTAGTAACCTGCGCTAATATAAAGGGCAACACCTAATTTCAGGAACTCCCACCTAAATGGTCACAGGTATGGGAGTTCCTATAAAAATCAATTTATCCAATCACTCTGGGCTGAGTTATTGAGGAGTGCACCTAGTACTTACCTGCTCTAACCGTATCCTGTATTTCAACAACCTGATACTTACCTTGTTCCTGATAGCACTTCCTTGAATCCTGCTGCATTTATCCTGTGACAGCCTTACCAACAACACCTTCTGGGTATCCTATGCCTGCTTAGACTCCTGTACTTGCTGTACCAGTGGAAGCTTATCTGAATCCTGCTGGACAAGCTGCACATTCCAGGTATACTCTGACAGCCTCACCAACAGTACCCATTTGGTATCCTGTGCCAGCTGAGTCTCCTGTACTTGCTGTACCAGCGGAAACTTATCTGAATCATGCTGTACCAGCTGCGCCTTAATAGTATCCCATGACATCCTCACCAAAAGTACCTGCTGTGTATCCTGTGCCAGCTCAGTCTTATGTAATTGTTGTACCAATAGCAGCTTACCTGGATCCTGCTGTACCAGCTGCACAAACCTGGTATCCTATAACAGCCCCAACAGCAGTGCCCACTGGGTATTAGACATGTGCAGTTCATTTCGGATTTATTCGGAAATTCGGAAAATTCGGTAAATTCAGAGATTCGGATCGATTCGAATTTCCGAATTAAAATACTTCCGAATCTACTGAATGAATCCGAAATAGCTGCCGTATCTCCGAATAAATCCTAATTAGCTCGGTATAATTTGGCATTTCCCCATAGGAAACAATGGGGAGTTTCGGCTGAAAAAAAACCTAACACCGCAGCCCCATTGTTTCTTATGCGGAAACACTAAGTCTGCACCTAACACCCTAACATGTACCCCGAGTCTCTAAACACCCCTAATCTAACACTTATTAAACCCTAATCTGCCGCCCCCGCTATCGTTAACACCTGCATTATCTTATTAACCCCTAATCTGCCGACTGGATATCGCCGCCACCTACATTATAGCTATTAACCCCTAATCTGCTGTCCCTAACATCGCCGACCCCTACATTATAGTTATTAACCCCTAATCTGCCCCCCAACGTTGCCGCAATCTAACTACAAGTATTAACCCCTAATCTGCCGACCGGATATCGCCGCCACCTACATTATAGCTATTAACCCCTAATCTGCTGTCCCTAACATCGCCGACCCCTACATTATAGTTATTAAACCCTAATCTGCCCCCCCCAACGTCGCCGCAATCTAACTACAAGTATTAACCCCTAATCTGCCAAACCGGATATGGCCGCCACCTTCATTATAGCTATTAACCCCTAATCTGCTGTCCCTAACATTGCCGACCCCTACATTATAGTTATTAACCCCTAATCTGCCCCCCCCAAAGTCGCCGCAATCTAACTACAAGTATTAACCCCTAATCTGCCGAACGGAAATCGCTGCCACTATAATAAATGTTTTAACCCCTAAACCGCCGCACTTCCGCCTCGCAAACACTATAATAAACTTTATTAACCCCTAATCTGCCCTCCCTAACATCGCCGCCACCTACCTACAAATATTAACCCCTAATCACCCGCCCCCAACGTCGCCGCTACTATAATAAGGTTATTAACCCCTAAACCTAAGTCTAACCCTAACACCCCCTAACAAATATAATTTAAATAAAACGAAATAAATTTACTATAGTTAAATAAATGAATCCTATTTAAAACTAAATACTTACCTGTAAAATAAACCCTAATACAGCTGCAATATAACTAATAGTTACATTGTAGCTATTTTAGGATTTATATTTATTTTACAGGCAACTTTGTATTTATTTTAACTAGGTACAAAAGTTATTAAATAGTTAATAACTATTTAATAACTACCTAGCTAAAATAAATACAAATTTACATGTAAAATAAATCCTAACCTAAGTTACAATTACACCTAACACTAAACTATCATTAAATTAATTAAATAAATGAATCCTATTTAAAACTAAATACTTACCTGTAAAATAAACCCTAATATAGCTACAATATAACTAATAGTTACATTGTAGCTATTTTAGGATTTATATTTATTTTACAGGCAACTTTGTATTTATTTTAACTAGGTACAATAGCTATTAAATAGTTATTGACTATTTAATAGCTACCTAGTTAAAATAATTACAAAATTACCTGTAAAATAAATCCTAACCTAAGTTACAATTAAACCTAACACTACACTATCATTAAATAAATTAACTACAAGTACCTACAATTATCTACAATTAAATAAACTAAACTAAAGTACAAAAAAACCCCACTAAATTACAAAAAAAAAACTAAATTACAAAAAATAAAAAAATATTACAAGAATTTTAAACTAATTACACCTAATCTAAGCCCCCTAATAAAATAAAAAAGCCCCCCAAAATAAAAAAATGCCCTACCCTATACTAAATTACAAAAGTTAACAGCTCTATTACCTTACCATCCCTTAAAAGGGCCTTTTGCGGGGCATGCCCCAAAGAAAACAGCTCTTTTGCCTGTAAAAAAAAAACACAATACCCCCCCACATTACAACCCACCACCCACATACCCCTACTCTAAACCAAACCCCCCTTAAATAAACCTAACACTACCCCCCTGAAGATCTCCCTACCTTGAGTAGTGTTCACCCAGCCGGGCCGAAGTCTTCATCCGATGGGGCAGAAGAGGACATCCAGACCGGCAGAAGTCTAACCCCAGAAGTCTTCATCCAAGCGGGGCAAGAAGAGGTCTTCCATCCATCAGAAAAGTACCAAAATACAAACAAACACTAAATTACCAAAAATAATAAAATATTACAAGAATTTTAAACTAATTACACCTAATCTAAGCCCCCTACTAGCTATTAATATAGCTACAATATAACTAATAATTACATTGTAGCTATTTTAGGATTTATATTTATTTTACAGGCAACTTTGTATTTATTTTAACTAGGTACAATAGTTATTAAATAGTTAATAGCTATTTAATAACTACCTAGCTAAAATAAATACAAATTTACCTGTAAAATAAATCCTAAACTAAGTTACAATTACACCTAACACTACACTATCATTAAATTAATTAAATAAATGAATCCTATTTAAAACTAAATACTTACCTGTAAAATAAACCCTAATATAGCTGCAATATAACTAATAGTTACATTGTAGCTATTTAAGGATTTATATTTATTTTACAGGCAACTTTGTATTTATTTTAACTAGGTACAATAGCTATTAAATAGTTATTGACTATTTAATAGCTACCTAGTTAAAATAATTACAAAATTACCTGTAAAATAAATCCTAACCTAAGTTACAATTAAACCTAACACTACACTATCATTAAATAAATTAACTACAAGTACCTACAATTAAATACAATTAAATAAACTAAACTAAAGTACAAAAAACCCCCCACTAAATTACAAACAATAAAAAAAATTACAAGAATTTTAAACTAATTACACCTAATCTAAGCCCCCTAATAAAATAACAAAGCCCCCAAAATAAAAAAAATGCCCTACCCTATACTAAATTACAAAAGTTAACAGCTCTATTACCTTACCAGCCCTTAAAAGGGCCTTTTTGCGGGGCATGCCCCAAAGAAAACAGCTCCTTTGCCTGTAAAAAAAAACACAATACCCCCCCACATTACAACCCACCACTTACATACCCCTACTCTAACCCAAACCTCCCTTAAATAAACCTAACACTACCCCCTTGAAGATCTCCCTACCTTGAGTCGTGTTCACCCAGCCGGGCCAAAGTCTTCATCCGATGGGGAGAAGAGGACATCCAGACCGGCAGAAGTCTTCATCCAAGCGGGGCAAGAAGAGGTCTTCCATCCATCAGAAAAGTACCAAAAAACAAACAAACACTAAATTACCAAAAATAATAAAGAATAAGAATTTTAAACTAATTACACCTAATCGAAGCCCCCTACTAGCTATTAATATAGCTACAATATAACTAATAGTTACATTGTAGCTATTTTAGGATTTATATTTATTTTACAGGCAAGTTTGTATTTATTTTAACTAGGTACAATAGTTATTAAATAGTTAATAACTATTTAATAACTACCTAGCTAAAATAAATACAAATTTACCTGTAAAATAAATCCTAACCTAAGTTACAATTACACCTAACACTACACTATCATTAAATTAATTAAATAAATGAATCCTATTTAAAACTAAATACTTACCTGTAAAATAAACCCTAATATAGCTACAATATAACTAATAGTTACATTGTAGCTATTTTAGGATTTATTTTTATTTTACAGGCAACTTCGTATTTATTTTAACTAGGTAAAATAGCTATTAAATAGATATTTACTGTTTAATAGCTACCTAGTTAAAATAATTACAAAATTACCTGTAAAATAAATCCCAAGTTACAATTAAACCTAACACTACACTATCATTAAATAAATTAAATAAATTAACTAAAAGAACCTACAATTAAATACAATGAAATAAACTAAACTAAAGTACAAAAAAAATATTACAAGAATTTTAAACTAATTACACCTACTCTAAGCCCCCTAATAAAATAACAAAGCCCCCCAAAATAAAAAAATGCCCTACCCTATACTAAATTACAAAAGTTAACAGCTCTATTACCTTACCAGCCCTTAAAAGGGCCTTTTGCGGGGGCATGCCCCAAAGAAAACAGCTCTTTTGCCTTTAAAAAAAAACACAATACCCCCCCCCACATTACAACCCACCACCCACATACCCCTACTCTAACCCAAACCCCCCTTAAATAAACATAACACTACCCCCCTGAAGATCTCCCTACCTTGAGTCGTGTTCACCCAGCTGGGCCGAAGTCTTCATCCGATGGGGCAGAAGAGGACATCCAGACCGGCAGAAGTCAGACTCTTCATCCAAGCCGGGCAAGAAGAGGTCTTCCATCCATCAGAAGTCTTGATCCAGGCGGCATCTTCTATGTTCATCCATCCTGAGCGGAGCGGCAGCATCCTGAATACATCCGACGCGGAGCATCCTCTTCTTTCTTGATCCGACGACTAAATGACTGTACCTTTAAGTGACGTCATCCAAGATGGCGTCCCTTGAATTCCGATTGGCTGATAGCATTCTATCAGCCAATCGGAATTAAGGTAGGAAAAATCTGATTGGCTGATTCAGTCAGCCAATCAGATTCAAGTTCAATCCGATTGGCTGATCCAATCAGCCAATCAGATTGACCTCGCATTCTATTGGCTGATCGGAACATGTGTGGGTGGTGGGTTGTAATGTTTTCTTTAGGGCATCCCCCCGCAAAAGTCCCTTTTAAGGGCTGGTAAGGTAATAGAGCTGTTAACTTTTGTAATTTAGTATAGGGTAGGGCATTTTTTTTATTTTGGGGGGCTTTGTTATTTTATTAGGGGGCTTAGATTAGGTGTAATTAGTTTACAATTCTTGTAATATTTTTTTATTTTTTGTAATTTAGTGTTTGTTTTTTTGTACTTTAGTTTATTTCATTGTATTTAATTGTAGGTACTTGTAGTTAATTTATTTAATTTATTTAATGATAGTGTAGTGTTAGGTTTAATTGTAACTTAGGTTAGGATATATTTTACAGGTAATTTTGTAATTATTTTAACTAGGTAGCTATTAAATAGTCAATATCTATTTAATAGCTATTTTACCTAGTTAAAATAAATACAAAGTTGCCTGTAAAATAAATATAAATCCTAAAATAGCTACAATGTAACTATTAGTTATATTGCAGCTATATTAGGGTTTATTTTACAGGTAAGTATTTAGTTTTAAATAGGATTCATTTATTTAATTAATTTAATGATAGTGTAGTGTTAGGTGTAATTGTAACTTAGGTTAGGATTTATTTTACAGGTAAATTTGTATTTATTTTAGCTAGGTAGTTATTAAATAGTTATTAACTATTTAATAGCTATTGTACCTAGTTAAAATAAATGCAAAGTTGCCTGTAAAATAAATATAAATCCTAAAATAGCTACAATGTAACTATTAGTTATATTGTAGCTATATTAATAGCTAGTAGGGGGCTTAGATTAGGTGTAATTAGTTTAAAATTCTTGTATTATTTAATTATTTTTGGTAATTTAGTGTTTGTTTGTTTTTTGGTACTTTTCCGATGGATGGAAGACCTCTTCTTGCCCCGCTTGGATGAAGACTTTTGCCGGTCTGGATGTCCTCTTCTGCCCCATCGGATGAAGACTTTGGCCCGGCTGGGTGAACACGACTCAAGGTAGGGAGATCTTCAGGGGGGTAGTGTTAGGTTTATTTAAGGGGGGTTTGGGGTAGAGTAGGGGTATGTGGGTGGTGGGTTGTAATCTTGGGGGTGGTGGGGTTTTTTACAGGCAAAAGAGCTGTTTTCTTTGGGGCATGCCCCGCAAAAGGCCCTTTTAAGCGCTGGTAATGTAATAGAGCTGTTAACTTTTGTAATTTAGTATAGGGTAGGGCATTTTTTTTATTTTGGGGGGCTTTGTTTTTTTATTAGGGGGCTTAGATTAGCTGTAATTAGTTTAAAATTGCCGGTCTGGATGTCCTCTTCTGCCCCATCGGATGAAGACTTCGGCCCGGCTGGGTGAACACGACTCAAGGTAGGGAGATCTTCAGGGGGGTAGTGTTAGGTTTATTTAAGGGGGGTTTGGGTTAGAGTAGGGGTATGTGGGTGGTGGGTTGTAATGTTGGGGGGTGGTATTGTGTTTTTTTTTTTACAGGCAAAAGAGCTGTTTTCTTTAGGGCAGGCCCCGCAAAAGGCCCTTTTAAGGGCTGGTAAGGTAATAGAGCTGTTAACTTTTGTAATTTAGTATAGGGTAAGGGCATTTTTTATTTTGGGGGGCTTTTTATTTTATTAGGGGGCTTAGATTAGGTGTAATTAGTTTAAAATTCTTGTAATATTTTTTTATTTTTTGTAATTTAGTGTTTTTTTTTTTTTAATTTAGTGGTTTTTTTGTACTTTAGTTTAGTTTATTTAATTGTAGATAATTGTAGGTACTTGTAGTTAATTTATTTAATGATAGTGTAGTGTTAGGTTTAATTGTAACTTAGGTTAGGATTTATTTTACAGGTAATTTTGTAATTATTTTAACTAGGTAGCTATTAAATAGTCAATAACTATTTAATAGCTATTGTACCTAGTTAAAATAAATACAAAGTTGCCTGTAAAATAAATATAAATCCTAAAATAGCTACAATGTAACTATTAGTTATATTGTAGCTATATTAGGGTTTATTTTACAGGTAAGTATTTAGTTTTAAATAGGATTCATTTATTTAATTAATTTAATGATAGTTTAGTGTTAGGTGTAATTGTAACTTAGGTTAGGATTTATTTTACATGTAAATTTGTATTTATTTTAGCTAGGTAGTTATTAAATAGTTATTAACTATTTAATAACTTTTGTACCTAGTTAAAATAAATACAAAGTTGCCTGTAAAATAAATATAAATCCTAAAATAGCTACAATGTAACTATTAGTTATATTGCAGCTATATTAGGGTTTATTTTACAGGTAAGTATTTAGTTTTAAATAGGATTCATTTATTTAACTATAGTAAATTTATTTCGTTTTATTTAAATTATATTTAAGTTAGGGGGTGTTAGGTTTAGGGTTAGACTTAGGTTTAGGGGTTAATAACCTTATTATAGTAGCGGCGACGTTGGAGGCTGGAGATTAGGGGTTTAAGAATTGTAGGTAGGTGGCGGCGATGTTAGGGAGGGCAGATTAGGGGTTAATAAAATGTATTATAGTGTTTGCGAGGCGGGAGTGCGGCGGTTTAGGGGTTAATACATTTATTATAGTGGCGGCGATGTCCGGTCGGCAGATTAGGGGTTAATACTTGTAGTTAGATTGCGGTGACGTTGGGGGGGGCAGATTAGGGGTTAATAACTATAATGTAGGGGTCAGCGATGTTAGGGACAGCAGATTAGGGGTTAATAGCTATAATGTAGGCGGCAGCGATATCCGGTCGGCAGATTAGGGGTTAATACTTGTAGTTAGATTGCGGCGACGTTGGGGGGGCAGATTAGGGGTTAATAACTATAATGTAGGGGTCGGCGATGTTAGGGACAGCAGATTAGGGGTTAATAGCTATAATCTAGGTGGCGGCGATATCCGGTCGATAGATTAGGGGTTAATACTTGTAGTTAGATTGCGGCGACGTTGGGGGGGGGCAGATTAGGGGCTAATAACTATAATGTAGGGGTCGGCGATGTTAGGCACAGCAGATTAGGGGTTCATAGGGATAATGTAGGTTGCGGCGATATCCGGTCGGCAGATTAGGGGTTAAATAATGTTATTATAGGGTTTGCGATGTGGGGGGGCCTCGGTTTAGTGGTTCATAGGTAGTTTATGGGTGTTAGTGACTTAGTGTACTAAATGGGTGTTAGTGTACTAAAACATACCGAATTTCGGAACCGAATAGAACCAAATTCCGAAACGAATTTATGCGAATCTGAATAAATCCGAAACTAATTCATTAAAATTTTGCCGAATTCGATTCGATCCGAACCGAAATTCGAAACGTCCGAATCGATCCGAACTGAAAACGAACCAAATTTTTTAGCCGTGCACATGTCTACTGGGTATCATGTGCCTGTTGAGTCTCCTATACTTGCCATACCAGTGGCAGGTTAACTGAATCCTGCTGTACCAGCTGCACACACCTGGTATCCATGACAAACACACCAACAATACCAATGCCTGCTGAGTCTCCTGTACTTGCTGTACCAGTGGCAATTTTCTTGAATCCTGCTGTACTAGCTGCACCCACCTCTCATCCCATGATAGCTTCACAAACAGTACCCACTGGGTATCTTGTGCTTGCTGAGGCTCCTGTATCTGCTGTACCAGGGCAGCTTTCCTGAAAACTGTTAATCCAGCGCCATCTATATGGTAAACTGTGACAGCCTCACCCACTTGGTACCTAGCTGCTGGACTGATCTCATGGTACCTCAAATTTGAGTTCCACTCACCCTAACCCTCAAGCATATTTTTATATTTACATAAATTGTAGCAAAGTGCAAACTCAGGTAGCTGATCATTTTAAATGTTGCTGTTATTCTTTTTTAAAATGAGTTTTAGTTGGTTTTGTTGATATGGATTTATAATATGGGTAAGTAGTAGAAAACTGAGTCACCTAAAATCTAGAGATATTAACATTTATAAAAATGACCTGACAATTTCATTTTTTCCTAGTGGTCACTACAAACTTCTTCCTGACATGTTCCATTCTTAAAATGTGCTAAAGAATATCATTTCCCATTTTGGTGAATCAATTTCACTATCTGTTTAAATGCAAATTGAGTTTGATCTTTCAAATTTTGGCAATTCAAAATAAGAACAAAAATATATTTTAACAATTTTACTTTTCCAAAGAAAGTATTTTGTTGAAAAAGAATAGTACAAAAAAAGCAAAAAAAGGTTATGCTCTTTAGCTGAAGGGTGATAGTCTCAGGGGAAATGTGAACTAGAAGATCAGTGATAGTTTGATGGGTTCTTGGCATAAACTCCTAACAGTGCTGCTGGAGGCCAATAAGAGATTTAAAAAAAAAAAAAGTTAAAAAAAGTTAAGGTTAGTCACAATATAGAAAAAAATAAAAATGATCAAATGAGAGTATAGAATCTTCTACAAATAGGAAAAAAACACTACTTAAACATTGTGCTATGACCCAATATGCTTGCATATTAGTACAATTATTTTGACATACATAAAAATAGTATCAATACAAATGATAAATGATGAACAATTTTTATATTGCTGTATTAATAAACTAGATGTTATAAAGATATTTGCTCAACTACTAATGTAACAATCACAATATTAATAAAAGTATTGTTTTTTTGTTTTTTTAATGAACAGGACATTGTAAAAGCAGAGGATAAATTAGCAAGATATTGAAAAAGAAATCTGTAAATATACATGAAGACATTTTATTGCAAATGGATCATTGCAAAGATTCATTTATGAGTCTGTTCGTTGCAAGTCAGCCTGTGGTTTCGAGGTTAGCATGGTTATCATGTTTTTGCAGCATTACACATCCATGAAAATGTAATTTTTTCTGTTCTCTTTAAAAATCAAATTATAATGTGACATTTATAAAATATCTTTTGTGCAGCTAATAAAAATGAGATTCAATCTCACTGCTTTACAAATAAACCACACAAGTCAAAGTACTGACTCTGATACAGTTTATAGCATAAGCTTTCATGTCAACCTTTCCTTTAAAAAAAAGCCTCATTATTTATTAATGGCCTACTATGTTTTAAAAGTTTCTTTTTCTTGTCGGGAGAAAAAAAAAATAATTTGCCTTTTAATGGGGTGTCAGATTTGTTTTCCAAACCTTCTAAAAGGTTATCGTTGTTACATATGGACAAGTGCTTTTTTCAGAATCAATGTAAACTCTGTTACCAGGGTAATTTACTGCCGTCCCTTGGTAGCTGTACGGAAAACTTAATTTCACCATTTTGTAAAGTGGAGGGGTGGGACTATTTCCTTGTGGTTAACTATTTTCACATGGACTAAAAAGAAAATGCAAGCTTCTAACACATACTAAATAATAGATGATGGGTTCTTACAAGGGTTTTAAGTTCAGTGCATGCTTGCTGTCTGGTATAGTTCATGCCATAAAAAGATGACTGACTCAATTAGATATGCAGTAAACCTTGCTGACAATTTACTTAGAATTTCCACATATTTTGGTCTTATTAGTGTGTAAGGCTTAAACCAAATCCAGTGCAATGTTTATTACAACCTTAGAATTCTGGGGGTGTGAATCATCATCTAAAAAAATGGATATGGATATTGTAGAACAGAGGTGTCCAACTCTATTTATTGAGGGCCAAAAGAAGGCAAAACTTAAAAATAACTCTGATTAAGGATTGGATGAAAAAGTTTAACTCACCTGTTCTATGCTAAGAAAGATTATTGACATATGAACCAAGTTTTTATAATTTGCAAAATTGTACTCAAATTTTTTTTATTTTAATGAAAGAGCAGTACTTACATATATTGGAAATAAATTTTGCCTAAAAAAAAAGTTTTTTTAAACTGAAACTAATACAAGGGTATCAGTTGTGTATTTCCTTCTAATGCACTCACAAGGTTTTATATATATATAGATAGATAGATATATTATAGAATTAGCTTTAAGTTGCATATCTATGCTGTATTATGACATCTAAACATTGCATAAATGAGATGATATTGTTGTTTACACTTTGTTCCATCCCCACTCCAAACTGTCCCATTTTACAAATTCAAATATACAAATTTTCCAAAATCCAAACCTTTTCCAGTCCCAAGCAGTTTGGATAAAGGGTTTTCTGTCTATATATGTCAACAACAGTGTTATTCACTTTTGAAAAAATAGATAGCAGCAGTGTTTGCTCGATTTATAATATTGTTAAAAGCATTGTTGCAAAACTGCAGACATGTGCATGGTACCTACCTAGGTGTGCTCTACAAAGGAAATCAAGGGACAAAGTAAATTTAGTTATAAAAGTAAATTGGTAAGTTTTTCTTCATCACAGTATCCTCTATCTTTTGTGTTTCATATCCCTTTAAGCTAACCACTTTCATTTACAAAATGCCATTTTATTGTAGCAAAATATTATTGGATCAAATAAAAATAATAACAAAAAGAGAAATTATTAATACTTTCCTGTAATCATCTGGGTGTTATTTGTTTATTGAAACAAAACAATTAGTTCTAAAACCTTTTGAACTGTTAGTAACAACACACATTTAAGTCTAACATTTTTTGATCTTACTATTCAGTTCCCAAAGTTTACAGCTGGAAAGCAAATTAGTCTTATAGGTTTGCTGCAAATGATTTAATTACAAAAATATCTGCCATCAGTTTTATAACTTAAGTTTAAATTGGTTTGTCACCCTATCCTACTGTATCAGAAGACATTAGACTGTGTCCAAATCTACCCAACTATGCTTAAAATTGTTCTAAAAATGGAAACTGCTTGGATAAATGTGCATATCTCCTTGTGTGAGACACAACAATCACTTTGTTTTATCATTGGAATGCTTTCATTGTAATTTGTGACCCTGAATAACTTAACATCTGACCTGGTCCTATTCTCCTCAAACCCAGCTGCTTGGTGTGTTCCACCTGTCTTAGCTATGTGAGATAGAAACTGCAACCAGCTGTGACCTTTTCCTATTCAACCATCTATATAGTGGCTATAGCTCTTATTCCTACTCCATCTATCACCAAAATATATAAAACAAATTGATCTGAATCTTTTGATCTTTTTTTAAGCAAATGTTAAAGTTCCTAAGAGGGATCAAACTATACTTCAGCTTAAAAATTACAATAATAATGTAATAGATATGCATTTTGAGCTCCAGCAATTGACTTCTATTTTGAAACAATACTGAAACATACAATTGCATCATCCAGATTGATAAGTAGACTCAATGCACAACTGAATAATTATAAAACTATAGTAAACCCCAAATTTAATAAAAAAATAATAGTAATAATTTAAATGTACATTTAATATATTTTATTATCTCTTATTTTTAAGGTGCCCTCAAATTCTTAGCTCTGGATAATTGAGTAATGTAATAATTTTTGTTTAATGCCAAATAAAAATATGTGTACAGATAGTGAGGTTGTGTTTAAATAAGTAAGTAGTAGTAGTATTAGTATATAATTTTAAAGCAAATGAGCAGATTTGATCTAGATAGAAAATAATACTGGTTAACAAGGTGTCCTCTTAGGACCACAAGCTTCTCAATACGTATCCAAAATTATACTTTTATCAGAACTTGCTATTGGATTATCCCAATTCCTGAATCTAAGGTTACTGTTGTTTATTCTGTCTGCAGTACACAGCTTTTGAAAATAATCTTTAGAAAATGCTAAATATTTTATTATGTATTCATTTATTGAGTGTAAATATCAGTTATTGAGGGTTTTTTTCTCCAAATAAAGGTATTTAATAAAAATGGTTATTAATAAAACAAAAGTCTATGTTTAAACCAATGAAATATGTTTCTCTACTCAAGTATCAATTATTTTTATGTAGTACACATACAATTTATTTATTTAAAATATCAGCATAAGGAGCACTAATTGTTTTTTTTTTCATCAGAACTAGTTTGTATACTTGTTTCAAAGTTATTAAACCATAGCATTCTGCATAATTTACACCATATCTACAATAGAAAAGTGAGCTACCATCTGATTCCATAATTTTGTCATCTACATGTTAATCTCCAAGATTCCTATCCATTTTTTGCTTTTGATATTCATAGATACACATATTTTCCATATTTATTTTAGATCATTCAAAATAATGCATATTTACCTCTTATAATTATACATTTTAAATGATTTCATATACTTACCTCTTCATATAAAGTTGTGTATATTCTTATTTGCACACATTTTCATTACCAAAGCTTAGTTGTAGCACTATGACAATCTCATTTACAAAAGGTTTTCTAAAGCCAAATTTATCTAAAACCTTCTACATAAATGGTCACTTTACCCTATACAATTTTTTTCTTAATTTCCAGATATGATGTTTTCAACTGAAGCACGTGGCATATTATTATGTATTCTCCTTCATTAGAGAAAAAAAATATTCTATTTTTTAATGCTAACTTTCAAATGTTCTTTTCTTAGGCCTAGATTTGGAGTTTGGCGGTAGCCGTGAAAACCAGCGTTAGAGGCTCCTAACGCTGGTTTTAGGCTACCTCCGGTATTTGGAGTCAGTCAAAAAAGGGTCTAACGCTCACTTTTCAGCCGTGACTTTTCTATACCGCAGATCCCCTTACGTCAATTGCGTATCCTATCTTTTCAATGGGATCTTTCTAACTCCGGTATTTAGAGTCGTGGCTGAAGTGAGAGTTAGAAATCTAACGACAAAACTCCAGCCGCAGAGAAAAGCCAGGAGTTAAGAGCTTTCTGGGCTAACGCCGGTTCATAAAGCTCTTAACTACTGTGCTCTAAAGTATACTAACACCCATAAACTACCTATGTACCCCTAAACCAAGGCCCCCCCACATCGCCGCCACTCGATTAAATTTTTTAACCCCTAATCTGCCGACCGCCACCTACGTTAAACTTATGTACCCCTAATCTGCTGCCCCTAACACCGACGACCCCCTATATTATATTTATTAACCCCTAACCTGCCCCCCACAACGTCGCAGCCAGTTACCTACAATAATTAACCCCTAATCTTCCGACCGCAAAGAGACGCCACCTACGTTATCCTTATGTACCCCTAATCTGCTGCCCCTAACACCGCCGACCCCTATATTATATTTATTAACCCCTAATCTGCCCCACTCAACGTCGCCTCCACCTGCCTACACTTATTAACCCCTAATCTGCCGAGCGGACCGCACCGCTACTATAATAAAGTTATTAACCCCTAATCCGCCTCACTAACCCTATAATAAATAGTATTAACCCCTAATCTTCCCTCCCTAACATCGCCGACACCTAACTTCAATTATTAACCTCTAATCTGCCGACTGGAGCTCACCGCTATTCTAATAAATGTATTAACCCCTAAAGCTAAGTCTAACCCTAACACTAAGATCCCCCTAAGTTAAATATAATTTAAATCTAACGAAATTAATTAACTCTTATTAAATAAATTATTCCTATTTAAAGCTAAATACTTACCTGTAAAATAAATCCTAATATAGCTACAATATAAATTATAATGATATTATAGCTATTTTAGGATTAATATTTATTTTACAGGTAACTTTGTATTTATTTTAACCAGGTACAATAGCTATTAAATAGTTAAGAACTATTTAATAGCTAAAATAGTTAAAATAATTACAAATTTACCTGTAAAATAAATCCTAACCTAAGTTACAATTAAACCTAACACTACACTATCAATAAATAAATTAAATAAAATACCTATAATTATCTACAATTAAACCTAACACTACACTATCAATAAATAAATTAAATACAATTCCTACAAATAAATACAATGAAATAAACTAACTAAAGTACAAAAAAATAAAAAAGAACTAAGTTACAAAAAATAAAAAAATATTTACAAACATTAGAAATATATTACAACAATTTTAAACTAATTACACCTACTCTAAGCCCCCTAATAAAATAACAAAGCCCCCCAAAATAAAAAAATGCCCTACCCTATTCTAAATTACTACAGTTCAAAGCTCTTTTACCTTACCAGCCCTGAACAGGACCCTTTGCGGGGCATGCCCCAAGAAGTTCAGCTCTTTTGCCTGTAAAAAAAAACATACAATACCCCCCCCCAACATTACAACCCACATACCCCTAATCTAACCCAAACCCCCCTTAAATAAACCTAACACTAAGCCCCTGAAGATCTCCCTACCTTGAGTCGTCTTCACCCAGCCGAGCCAAATTCTTCATCCAAGCGGAGCAAGAAGAGGTCCTCCATCCAGTAGAAGTCTTCATCCAAGCGGGGCAGAAGAGGTCTTCCATCCGATTGAAGTCTTCATCCAAGAGGCATCTTCTATCGTCATCCATCCGGAGCGGAGCGGCAGCATCCTGAAGACCTCCGACGCGGAACATCTATCCTGACCGACGACTGAACGATGAATGACGGTTCCTTTAAATGATGTCATCCAAGATGGCGTCCCTCGAATTCCGATTGGCTGATAGGATTCTATCAGCCAATCGGAATTAAGGTAGGAATATTCTGATTGGCTGATGGAATCAGCCAATCAGAATCAAGTTCAATCTGATTGGCTGATCCAATCAGCCAATCAGATTGAGCTCGCATTCTATTGGCTGTTCCGATCAGCCAATAGAATGCGAGCTCAATCTGATTGGCTGATAGAATCCTATCAGCCAATCGGAATTCGAGGGACGCCATCTTGGATGACGTCATTTAAAGGAACCGTCATTCGTCGGCCAGGATGTTTGTTTCGCGTCGGAGGTCTTCAGGATGCTGCTGCTCCGCTCCGGATGGATGACGATAGAAGATGCCTCTTGGATGAAGACTTCAATCGGATGGAAGACCTCTTCTGCCCCGCTTGGATGAAGACTTCTACCGGATGGAGGACCTCTTCTTGCTCCGCTTGGATGAAGAGTTTGGCTCGGCTGGGTGAAGACGACTCAAGGTAGGGAGATCTTCAGGGGCTTAGTGTTATGTTTATTTAAGGGGGGTTTGGGTTAGATTAGGGGTATGTGGGTGGTGGGTTGTAATGTTGGGGGGGGTATTGTTTGTTTTTTTTACAGGCAAAAGAGCTGAACTTCTTGGGGCATGCCCCGCAAAGGGCCCTGTTCAGGGCTGGTAAGGTAAAAGAGCTTTGAACTTTAGTAATTTAGAATAGGGTAGGGCATTTTTTTATTTTGGGGGGCTTTGTTATTTTATTAGGGGGCTTAGAGTAGGTGTAATTAGTTTAAAATTGTTGTAATATATTTCTAATGTTTGTAAATATTTTTTTATTTTTTGTAACTTAGTTCTTTTTTATTTTTTGTACTTTAGTTAGTTTATTTCATTGTATTTATTTGTAGGAATTGTATTTAATTTATTTATTGATAGTGTAGTGTTAGGTTTAATTGTAGATAATTATAGGTATTTTATTTAATTAATTTATTGATAGTGTAGTGTTAGGTTTAATTGTAACTTAGGTTAGGATTTACTTTACAGGTAAATTTGTAATTATTTTAACTATTTTAGCTATTAAATAGTTCTTAACTATTTAATAGCTATTGTACCTGGTTAAAATAAATACAAAGTTGCCTGTAAAATAAATATTAATCCTAAAATAGCTATAATATCATTATAATTTATATTGTAGCTATATTAGGGTTTATTTTACAGGTAAGTATTTAGCTTTAAATAGGAATAATTTATTTAATAAGAGTTCATTTATTTCGTTAGATTAAAATTATATTTAACTTAGGGGGGTGTTAGTGTTAGGGTTAGACTTAGCTTTAGGGGTTAATACATTTATTAGAATAGCGGTGAGCTCCAGTCGGCAGATTAGGGGTTAATAATTGAAGTTAGGTGTCGGCGATGTTAGGGAGGGCAGATTAGGGGTTAATACTATTTATTATAGGGTTAGTGAGGCAGATTAGGGGTTAATAACTTTATTATAGTAGCGCTCAGGTCCGCTCGGCAGATTAGGGGTTAATAAGTGTAGGCAGGTGGAGGCGACGTTGTGGGGGGCAGATTAGGGGTTAATAAATATAATATAGGGGTCGGCGGTGTTAGGGGCAGCAGATTAGGGGTACATAGGGATAATGTAAGTAGTGGCGGTTTACGGAGAGGCAGATTAGGGGTTAATAATAATATGCAGGGGTCAGCGATAGCGGGGGCGGCAGATTATGGGTTAATAAGTGTAAGGCTAGGGGTGTTTAGACTCGGGGTACATGTTAGAGTGTTAGGTGCAGACGTAGGAAGTGTTTCCCCATAGCAAACAATGGGGCTGCGTTAGGAGCTGAACGCGGCTTTTTTGCAGGTGTTAGGTTTTTTTTCAGCTCAAACAGCCCCATTGTTTCCTATGGGGGAATCGTGCACGAGCACGTTTTTGAGGCTGGCCGCGTCCGTAAGCAACTCTGGTATCGAGAGTTGCAGTGGCGTTAAATATGCTCTACGCTCCTTTTTTGGAGCCTAACGCAGCCATTCTGTGGACTCTCAATACCAGAGTTATTTAAAAGGTGCTGCCAGAAAAAAGCCAGCGTTAGCTACGCGGATCGTTACCGACAAAACTCTAAATCTAGCCGTATATAAATATTTTTGCAGATATTTTCATTTGTATCTAAATTAATATGTCTAAATTAGTCTAACTCTAACCTACAGCATATATTCCCAAGAAAGTAGTTTAAAATATGCTTGCATAAGGCAATTTGTATACAATGTTATAAAGTTGCTAGACAGCTGTAGTGCTATCCATTTATAGTGTACATTCAAATACACATAGATTTACCATTAAGCATAATTAGCTTAATCAATTCCTTCAATTTCTTAAACATAATATTGTTTGCTCAGGACATGCAATATTAACCCTCCCCAAAGGATCAATGCTTAAAGCAATATAATATCAATATAACGTAATGACAGAAATGTTATCACTGGACATCAGAGAGCATATTTTACCTACTATTGATATTATCTATTTTAGCATCAAAGGTGTTTTTCAGTGTTCATTTCGGTGTTTATTGGAATAGATTTATAGACATCTACAAAACTTTAGAAACTTGCTTGCAATGGGAAAATATAACATCTCTGTTTTATTATAGTAAAGTTGTATCACTGGATAGAACGAAAGGAGTCTCTGCGAACTTACAGATGTGATTGAGGGGCTGGCCATGAGTATTCCAGGGCATTCTAGTCAGAAGTTGAAACTAGCAAAAAACAAAAGCCAGCAAGCTTTTTTGATGCCATTTGTAATCTGCAGGTAAATTAGATTTTTGGGGTTGGTGTATATGAGAAAACACGTAGTGACGCTTTGGGTTGGACAGGGGAAATTGTATGCATGAATAGTCAGACCCCCTGTGAATTACTGCAAACAAAGAAGTTGATTTGTCAAACTATCTCAGTACCTTCCCCCTCTCTAAAATGTATGAACTTACATTTTTAGTCTTCTCTGAAGCTGAATATTATAAAAGCTGTTATTGCATCTAATTTCTGAAGATAACCACTATAAAATAACGATAAGAAGAGAACATTTTTATTCAGGGCAGGAACTGCATTTTTCATAAAACAAAAAATATGCTTTTTTTAGATTGAACAAAGAAAAAAACTACATTATCCATATTTATTTAAAAGTTATCATTTTGTTAAGAATCCCATAAATTAAAAATATTTATGTTCAAATTTTCTTTTAATCAACATAAATCAGTAATGAATAATGTATCCACTTTTTGTGATACATTAACAGCTCCCCTAACAGAAGAAACATTAATCTATAAAAGCCCGAAAGTCTAATTTAGAATTTATAAGTCTCTATTATCCTTATCAATTTAATTTCCCCCCCCCCCCACCAGGAACATAAACTATGTCAATCGCCCTCAACGTTACAATTGTGACCTTTACTAAAATGAATTAACAAACCCTTTTATTATTTTTTTCAAAGAGAATAATAAACACTATGGGCTTAATTAGAAGTGTGTTTTACGCACTCGATCGCAAGTTCACAGTTCTGATTTTAGCACCTATGGTATTACGAGTTCAGTAGCTGTTAGATTTTCATGAATTAAGCTTCACAAGCTTTTGAAAAATTACACATTGTATATTTTTAATGGGCAACGAAAAACGCTATTTAGCACTCGTATTACAATTTGTTGGGTAATATTCACACGGCCGCGCTATCAAGAAAATGTCAAGATTTTTTAACCACAGCTCCCACCTCTGGTTAAATAATTGGTCTTCTATGTTTTCAATACATTTCAGCTACATAAGGTCAAGAATAGTTAGTAAGGTGCTCACATAGGTCTAGTGTACTAGAAATTAAATACACATCACAGCCAATAGGTCTTAGATGACCAATTTGGGCTATTAATTATTAATTTATACCATGTCTTAAAGATTGACTCAAGGCACTTTCACTGTTGTAATCGGGAAGTTTAGAAATGCCATCCTCAACAAATTAAATCCTGTCCTAGGATTCCCTCACACAAAGGACGCTTGGCCTGATCTCAAGAGGGACTAACAGAATATGGGAACCATATCTAACGTGTGGGGGACAATACACTGCACCCATATTGCTCTGTGGCCACTGTGGAACCAGCAAATGGCATATTACATCCGCCAACACTTTCATTCTATCAATGTCCACTTTGTGTGACATGGCAACAGGCACATTATGAATGTGTTTGCAGAGTATCCTGGATCCACTTATGACTACCATATCCTCAGGCCCTCATCTGTGTGACCACAGTTGGAGGCCAAAAAGTGCCATCATGTATGGATTAGTGTTCAGTACTTTTGCACAGCACACATAAATACATTTACAATGGACAGTACAGGATTGGAGGTCCCTTTAAATGCACAAACATATGTGTGAATTAAATGTGTGCCATCCAAGGTTTATTTTGAGCTTTGAAATGTCTCTAATGTTCTATAGATCAAAGAGCACACTTCCATGCAATTTTACTTGTCATGTCGGCAGCAGCAAAGCTGTGCAGGGATTATGTAGGCCATGTGCACTGACAAAAAAACTCTGTGCATGACACGGCAAGAGAGGTATTTCAACACTCTGCATGCCAAAAGTGCATTCAATCACTGGTAGCACAGAAGACCGGTGGCATGGTCAGCAGCAAGAGTGGCAGGATCTTCACAGGGAAACTCCAAACATAGGACACTGACATTGGCAAACCTGAAGAGTGTTGACTTTGGGGCATATTTATCAAGCTCCATACAGAGTTTGATGCCCCATGTTTCTGGAGAGCCTTCAGGTTCGCGGAAACAGAAGTTATGAAGCAGCGGTCTAAAGCGCTAAAGTCTAAGGCGGCGGACAGACATCACCAGAAATCAACCCAATCGAATACTATCGGGTTGATTTACACCCCCTGCTAGTGGCCAATCTGCAGGGGGCGGAATTGCACCAACAGTTCACAAGAACTGCTGCTGCAATGATAAAAGCCAAGAGTATATGCTGTCGGCATTTATCGATGTGCAGCGGAAATTAATAAATAGGCCCCTTCATCTTTATTGAACCAATGGCCTTTAGAAGGTAAGCATACTCTATTTATGTGTTTCACGTGCAAGCTACTGTGTTATTGACATGACAGAGGCATACATTTAGACAGAAGTATTAAGCCCAGGATTTTAGGGACTTGGTGCTTTGTATTGGAAGGTTTAGTCATACATTAATTTTTTACATGTACATGTCTTACTTTTCAAGTAAGGTCAGCCTTTGCTGGAAAGATTTTTACTGACATAAACTGCAATGGATCATATTAATGAAGAGATGTATAAAGCAGATGTGGATAAACTAAGGAAAACATCTTTTGTGACAACTAAAAGGTATATATTCTTTGTAAAATTAGTATAATGACAGAATGTAAATTTAGGCAAATGACAGACCCTTGTAAAATTAAAATTGTGGTGCATTCCAGAATTCCCCTACCCAAAAAACACAAACAAATATAGCAGTCACTTCCAAGAAAGCATTATTCATTTTTGTACTAAAGTGCTCTAAGTATGACAAAAATATTTTTTATAAAATAAAACTATTCTACATAAACACTTTATGATTTACATTTTCTAAAATGAAGAAATCTACTACTAGTTGACTATAAATGTCCTTTTTCAATCAGTGCCTGGGAGGATTGCACAGTATCCAAATTTACGTTGAAGTAACTGCATTTTCCTATTTGGGGCTAGATTACAAGTGGAGAGCAAATTTATTGTGCAGCCGTAAATGGGCCAATTCCCCAGTTTACGGGCGATCGATAAATAACGAGCCATTACAAGTGGCTGGTTATTGCTACCTCAAACTCGCAGTGGCAATTAGCGCTCAAATTTTTTTATGTAAATAAAAAAAAAATGCAAAAAGCAATTATGAGAGGTTAAAGTTGGTGGGTGTGGGGTGTTAGAAAAAAATGGCACTGAAAAGTGCCTTTACATAGTGGTCTATGGGAACTGTGTGTTCCCTGTAAATATATACAGTTGCAATCAAAATTATTCAACCCCCATTGCAAATCAGGTGTATTGTCAAAATTTACAGACTTTCATCTGTTTGCAGTGAACAAATCAAACAAAAACAAATGAAATAGCTCAACACAACAAATGCTTCAAGTGGTTTCCCAAATTCAACTGAAAATGCAACTCCTAATGAATTCTGCAATCACAAAATGATTCAACCCCTTCATGGCAAGCACCTTTAGTACTTAGTAGAGAACCCTTTTGCTGTTATGACCTGCTGGAAACGAGATGCATAGCCAGACACCAGCTTGTGACAGTAGTCCTGAGGAATTTTAGCCCACTACTCATAAGCAATAGCCTCGAGTTCAGTAATATTCATGTGTTTGCCTGCTGCAACGGCCTTCTTCAAATCCCACCAGAGATTTTCTATTGGGTCTAAGTCAGGTCACTGTGATGGCCACTGTAGAGTCTTCCAGGAGTTCTTCAGCAACCAAGCCTTGGTGGAATTTGAGGTATGCTTGGGATCATTGTCATGTTGGAAGGTCCAATGACACCTAAGCTTCAGCTTCCTCACAGACAGCATGACGTTTTATCCTAGGATTTCCTGATACTTCAATAAATCTATCTTGCCTTCCACAGTCTGCAGGTTCCCAGTGCCAGAGGAGGCAAAGCATCCCAGAGCATCACCAAGCCACCACCATGCTTAACTGTAGGAAGAGTGTTCTTTTCAGCGTATGCCGCATTCTTTTTCCTTCAGACATACCGCTGATCCATCCAGTTTTGTTTCATCGCTCCACAGAAAAGCATCTCAAAACTTCTGTGACTTATTTATATGATTTTAAGTATATTGTAGCTTTTCGGTCAGTAGTAGTGTACTTCTTGGAGTTCTGGCATGGAAACCTTCTGCGTTTAGTATGTGCCTTTTCCATTAACGGATCATTACTCTGGCACAATAGAATTTTGTTCCGTTATTACCAAAATACTGTAGAAGCGGAAATCCCCCATCTCTACCCATTTGATCTCTATAAATGCTACTTTGTATACCACCTATGTTTATAGCACTGCAGAATCTTTTGGGACTCTACAAATACCTGATAATAATAATATCTCCACTCTTGTTGTTGCCTCCGCCTGGGGGATTCGAGGGGGGTGAAAAGTATCAATCTACAAGTTTCACTTGTGGTGGATGCTGGAGGATCAGCAGTGCTCTGCACCAATCCTCTGGCATCCACCCCAAGTGAAACTCAGGGATTGATGCTTTGCCCCCCCCCCTTTAATCCCCCAGAGAGTGGAGATGGGGGAATTTCAGCTTCTACAGTACTTTGGCAATAGTGGACAAACAATCTATAGAGTGATTTGCTGGCAGTGGCAGCCCGGTAATGGAAAAGTACCCTAAATGATTTGTTATTAGAATGATATAGGTAGTAAAGATTAGATAGTAGTTCACAGATATTAGTAAATAAATAAACGTAAGTGGTTCATAGTTAATAGTTATTAGGTTAGATTTGTAAATAGTTCATAGTTATTAGGTTAGATTAGTAAATAGTTAATAGTAAGTAGTGCATAGGTAGTAGGATATAGTTGTTAATATTTAGCATACCTTCATCCTCTGTTATTTCTTTCTGCTCAGGTATGTTTTCATATATGTAAATATGTTTTAAACAAAATGCTAATTACCAAAAATTCACATTTACAAATAAAAATATAAATATATATCTATATCTGTGAATACATTTATATTTTTAATTGTAAATGTTTGACATTTGACATTGCAAATAGTTAATTAAATATTAAGTTACCTGAGTAATCCGATATCAGTATAGTGAAATCTTGCATTTCTCGCACAAATGAGTCTTGTAAAATATTGCCATTGTCTGAAATACATAAACATTTTTTGTAGCCAAATGATTTGTTCATAATTTGACAATGGACATTTTAAAGAAGGAGGAGGACACAGAACTCACATGAAAAGGATGTGATGGGTCCACAGAACAAATATTAATCTGCTACAAAATGTTGGAAACTGGATTTTCCAACCTCATAAGGTTCAGGATATCTTTTTAATACTGTTTTAATTTTGGTCACCATTTTTTCCAAATATGCTTTTAGTTTTTTAAATTTGCCTAATTGTTTTTACGTCTTTAAATTTTCCTTTTGATGTTGGAAAATCTTTTTCGACATTGCACAACAGATTTCTCATTCTGCACAGTCAAGTTGACAATATCTTTGATTTCACTACACATGACATCCCTTTCATGTGGTTTCTTCTCCCTCCTACCCGATCCTTTAGTTAGATATATTGTGGCTCTAAGGTGGCCACAAGCATTTCATTTTCTTCCAGGGTAAAGTGTGATGCCTCCATAGTAATATTTTTTAAGACTAAAGGGATTTAAGGAAGTGGTCCAATTTATATAATTTTTGTCATGCAATTAGTAACATGTGTTATAAATTCTCATTGGTTGTTAATATGAATTATATTTGTTTTTGTTACTGTCGTTGTGTGTTTTGTTTGTGATTGGTTGAAAACTGTGGCACAGTTAGAATTGCAAATGAATTGTAGTACATTATGCATATGTCAGATACCTATTGACTGACTATATACTTTATTTGTGAAGGCAACAAAAGACTCCATACAAATGTTGCTTATGGATTATAAAACCACAAAATAAGTCTATAGACGATTACCAAGAACATCAAAAACCAGGGGGAAAATATGCTTAATGAAATCATGATTACTAGCCTTATTGGGTCTTGAGACATCCTTACATCCAAAGATTCCAGCAGAGGCCTAGTTGATGTTAGTTGTACGGCCTAAGGGAGGCAGTATGGCATATACAACTGAATGAACACAGCATTTTTGCCTTGGTTTTGGTGGTGGTGGAACTCACAATACTCCCTTTGGACTCCTGTTGTGTAACCTTTTTATCTGGAGTATTAATTATAATATGCCTGTGCTACAAATATTAAAATATATGTTCCATATGATAATACATTTGCTTCTTTATTTGTTTATGTTTATAATAATGGGACATTTTTAACAACAACTTAAGTTACAGCGTAGTGTACATTATTTATGTGTTTGCCGTTTGTTTTTTAGCAGCTGCAGTCTATATCTATTTCTTAATTAAATAAAAATATTTGCCCATATCTTGCAATTTTTATAAAATATGTTTATTAATTCATAATCCTTTGATAATGTTTAAATCTGTCTAAACAGTTGTTTGCAAACTATTATGCGTCCGCCATGTTTAACACATAATAATAATGCACGCACATATTTATGTAGTAGTCTCCAACATGACGTTCGCTCACTGTTCTAGTTTCAGTAGTAGTGTTCTGAGTTACCCATGTTTCATGGTTTGCATACGGTAACAGCATTGGAAACCAGGATAGCACATGTATATTAAGGCTGGAGCTCACTATTCCTGTTCCCCTCTGAACACCTTGCAGCATGCATAAGTCGTAAGTGTCCATAAAAACATGGCCGAGGTGTCAACCCTAGGCTCACTCCAGCAATCGTAAACTGTGCTATAATGACTGTTGTCCTATATTGTTGCATATGCAAATGGCAGATGTGCTTATATGCAGCTGTTGTAAGGGTTTTTCCAGCACATTAATGGTTGTCAAAATTTTTATTAATTATTCTGTTTTAATGGGAAACGTGTGTTCATATCACCTCAATTAATGATGTCACAGCCCAATCAGGACTTTGAACGCGTAGCGTTAACAGGGTACCGTAGAAAATCTCCTTGCGATAATATGCACGCATAAATGGCATGAACAAGTAATGTTTCTACTTTCAACTTGTAATCACACACCAAAACACCATGCTCCAATTAAAATCTCACCAGTGCAATTGACAGCTTTGCGTAAACACTATTTTACGTTGTAACTGTAATCTAGCCCTATATAATTCAATTGACATAAACACTTGATTGAGTAGACCAAATATGCCATGTTGTCTTTTATTAGAAAAAAACTTTTTTTCCTACAACTACAAAATATATGTTACATTTTCCAGAATCCCATTGGCTCATCTTACAAATGGGGCACATTTCAAACTTATTTCAGTGTTAACACCCACCTTCTCCATCACTTCACTAAGGGCCAATCAATTTTAAATATTCTAAAAAAACAACCTATCTTTATATAATGGGATTGATGTAAAATATTCCACAGTATACAACAGCCTGGCAAATTTCTAGATTAAAATAGTCCTTCAAAAATGTAAAAACCTGTCTCTCCTAAACATTTATGGCTAGATTACATGTGAAGCACTAACGTTAGAGGATACAATATTGAAATATTGCTCCCATGCTAACAGGCACTCACATTACAACACGACCACACAAGCGCACACTAAATTTGCATAAATGTTTAGGATAAAAAAAGCTGCACCAAACACAATTATAAATACATTAAAATACACTATCTGATAATAATTATTCATATAAATAAATAAAAAAATAATATTTAGAAGGGTTAATAGGTATATGACAAGGTATGTAAAATAAGTGTATGTATGTAAGTATATATACATATGTATATGTGTATTTACATGTTTATGTGTGTATATATGTATATACATACATTTGTACACATATATACACATATGTAAATATATATATATATATATATATATATATATATATATATATATATATATATATACAGTATCTCACAAAAGTGAGTACACCCCTCACATTTTTGTAAATATTTTATTATATCTTTTCATGTGACAACACTGAAGAAATGACACTTTGCTACAATGTAACGTAGTGAGTGTACAGACTGTATAACAGTGTAAATTTGCTGTTTCCTCAAAATAACTCAACACACAGCCATTAATGTCTAAACCGTTGGCAACAAAAGTGAGTACACCCCTAAGTGGAAATTTCCAAATTGGGCCCAAAGTGTCAATACTTTGTGTGGCCACTATTATTTTCCAGCACTGCCTTAACCCTCTTGGGCATGGAGTTCACCAAAGCTTCACAGGTTGCCACTGGAGTCCTCTTCCACTCCTCCATGACAACATCACAGAGCGTTCTCCCTTCTTCCGTTTGAGGATGCCCCACAGATGCGCAATAGGGTTTAGATCTGGAGACATGTTCAGATGGTATATATATATATATATATATATATATATATATATATATGTATATATAGCAAAAGGAAATAAATGGCCCTCTCTGGACTTATATAAAACGTTACCCCTTTGTCAAATACCCAAAACTGATTCACATAGGTGAATCTAAAAACATAAGCCCCAAGTTGTTGAACTTGGTTGTCAGTATCACTATTAGTTCTAATGACTCTGGTTAGTTGTGCTTGTGGGATAGCCTGCAGTAGTATAGTCTTAGGTCTAGGAAATCCACCGATTCATGGTGATAGTTAATCTTGAACTTGACCGGGCAATCTAATTGGTTGAGAGTCTCGAACTACGCTTTAAGATCAATATTTTACTTTATTTTATTTTATTTATCTTTATTTATTTATTTATTATTTATCTTTTATCATTATTTTTCATTATTATTTTTTATCTCCATTTTTTATGTCTATCATTTTTATTTCTATGTTAGTCATCATTTTTATTGTCATCTTTCTTTCTTTTTACGTGTGCCAACCTTCTTTCTTTATTTGTGTTTATTTTTACCCCATCACTGTTTTTCACCTAGTAATTTCATGATCACTTTTTCTTTTTTCTTTTTGCTTTGTCCCATTCCACCATTTATTCTCCATCTATTTTTTTCCACACTCGATGTTGCTTATTTTTTTCCACACTCGATGTCGCTTATTTTTGGGTTTTTTGGTTTTATTATTTTTTCTTTTTTTCTTTGTCCTTGTTCTTTTCTTTGCCTAGGTTATGGGCCCTAGAGTAACCGCTTTCACCATGCTGACAGTGCATGTCAGATCGAGCTGATCAGCTGGCCTTGTTTACATAGCTGACTTTTCGTGCTGACGTCACACGCACACTCAAGCTGACACGCTCTTCCAGTATGTGTGCTCTACGGAGGAGTATTGCAGTTGCTTCAGATGCTAAGCTACAGGTAATCAGCTTATTGTATTTCCCACTTTGGGCATCTTTGAGACACTAGCGTGTCCTTACTGTTAAGTCCTGTATGGGTTTTAGATTATTGTATGTTGTACAGCCTATTTGTACAGGCATTTATATTCTACCCAATTAATTAGCGAATGCATTCTCAGGCTAACTTTCAAATGTTCTTTTTAAAATGTTTGTTTTTAAAGCACCATTATATATAATGTCACTTGCACTTTGTTACAGCATTTTCTACTTTTATACACACTGTTTTCTTTATGTTTAGTATGAGGATCTGATTATACTATTGATTCAAATTTTTCCTCTTGTATTTTATGAGGAGTGTATGACATGTTTTGTTTACTAATGTTGCTAGGACTACCATTTGGCTTTTTTTTTTTTTTTGCTGCAATTAGGGGTGAGGTTTGTGTTTATAGGATATGTGTTCTATATAAGTGTGTGATTCACTGTGTTTCACTGTCTGAGGAAGGGGATACGGTCCCCGAAACGTTACATTAAAGGCACGTTTTTTCAAAAGACCAGTGAGAGCAATCCTTTGTTTATGGTTATTTGTTCTCTGTTTGCACCCTGGCAATCTGACTTGAATTGAGAGTGTTCTTCATTTGCTTATTTTTATATATATATATATATATATATATATATATATATATATATATATATATATATATATAAATATATATATATATATATATATATATAAAGCCCATTCCACTCAAATACCTGAAAACAAGAAAAATATATTTTAATAAATTTTAATATTCAATAATTTAATTTGTATTTACTGTAATTTGAATTAGCCAATAGAATTAGAGCTGCTTAAATTCTTTTGGCTGACTTGAACAGCCAATAGGATTTTAGCAGCCCTAATTCCTATTGGTTGATTCAAATTTTTCAGCCAATAGGAATGCAAGGGAAGCCATCTTGAATTGCGCCCCTTGCATTGAAGATTCAGTGTACGGCGGTGACCATATGAAGAGGATGCACCACGCCGGATGTCTTCAGGATGGACCCGCTCTGCGCCTCCGGGATCAAGATAGAAGATGCCGCCAGGATGAAGACTTCTCTTCACTTGGATCAGGACGTCGTCACCGGGATGAAGATTGAAGAGGCCGTCTGGATAAAAACGTCTCTCCGCTTGGATCATTACGCCGCTGCCGGGATGAAGATTGAAGAGGCCGTCTGGATGAAGACTTCACCGGGATGAAGATCATTCAAGTGGGACTTCAAAAACTGTAAGTGGATCATCAGGGGGTTAGTGTTAGGCTTTTTTAAGGGTTTATTAGATGGGTTTTATTTTTTAGGTTAGGGTCTGTGCAGTAAAAGAGCCAAATGCCCTTTTAACGGCAATGCCCATACAAATGCTCTTTTCAGGGCAATGGGTAGCTTAGGTTTTTTAGATAGTTTTTTTATTTTGTGGGTTTGGGGGGTAGGGGTTTGTAATGTTAGTGGGATTTTGTAATTTTATTTCAAAAAAGAGCTGATATCTTTAGGGCAATGCCCCACAAAATGTCATTTTATGGGCCATTGGTATTTTATTCTAGATTAGGTTTTTTATTTTAGGGGGGGGTTTGTTTTATGGGTATTAGAATAGGAATATTTTTTTTATTTTTGATAATTTATTTGTTATTTTGTGTAATGTATAGTGTTTGTATTTTTTTTTTAGTAAAAGAGCTGTTTGTCTCAGGGCAATGCCCTACAAAAGGCCCTTTCCCCCAAAAAGGCCCTTTTAAGGGCTCTTGGTAGTTCATTCTACAGTAGGGTTTTTATTTTGGGGTGGGTTTATTTTTTTAAGGGTATTAGAATAGAATTAATCTTTATTTTTTTGGATAATTTCTTTTTTTGTCATGGTAGGTTTTTTTATTTTTTGTAATGCTAGGTTTTAGTGTAAGGCAGGTTTGGTTTTATTTCACAGGTAAGTTTGTATTTATTTTAACTAGGTAGTTAGTAAATAGTTATCAACTATTTATTAACTAGTCTACCTAGTTAAAATAAATACAAACTTACCTGTGAAATAAAAATAAAACCTAAGCTAGCTCAGGTTTTATTTCACAGGTAAGTATTTAGGTTTAAATAGGTATTATTTAGTTAATAATTGTAAATTTAATTTAGATCTAATTTAATTATGTTAAAGTTAGGGGGGTTAGGTTTAGGGGTTAATAGTTTAATTTAGCTTGTTGTGATGTGGGGGGCTGGCGGTTTAGGGGTTAATAGGTTTATTTAGTTAATAATTGTAAATTTAATATAGTTATATTTTTATTATGTTAAAGTTAGGGGGTGTTAGGGTTAGGTTTAGGGGTTAATATAGTTTAATTTAGCTTATTGCGATGTGGGGAGCTGGCGGTTTAGGGGTTAATAAATGTAGTATAGTGGCGGCGATATCGGGAGCGGCAGATTAGGGGTTAATAACTGTAGGCAGGCATCAGCGATGCTGGGCTCAGTAGATTACGGGTGTTTAGACTCGAGGTTTATGTCAGGGTGTTTAAAAAAGGTTTAAACTGTATTTTTATTTCCCCATAGACATCAATGGGGCTGCGTTATGGAACTTTTGTTTCCGCGATTGCAGGTGTTAGGTTTTGTTTTTGCTGGCTCTCCCCATTGATGTCTATGGGGAAATTGTGCACAAGCACGTCTCAGCAGCGCTCTGATTGTGTGCGGTACTGAGCTCAACGCAACCATATTGCACGCAAAAGGCGTATGTTTGCAAAATTGTAATAGCAGCGCTATAGGAAATTAAATAACGTAACTTTTGTTGCATTCGTTAATTTCTCTATAGCGCTCAAAACTCGTAATCTAGGTGTATGGTAATAGCCAGGGAACAAGCAAACAACAAAGTCAGAAATGTGCAGAGGATCAAACCGAAGAAGCAATGATAATCCAAGGAACTGTCAAAGGTAAAATCTAGAAGCAAAGAGCTCACAGATAAAATAGCCAAGAGCTCTCACAGAAAACACACCCAATGACTACTGGGTGTGGCGGTCATATATAGAAACCTAATAATAATGAGATGCACCTGGTAAAAACAAGTATGTGCAGACAATAATCAGGTGCTTTACTAAGCAGACTCCAAAATGAGCTGTTCACAGCCAGGTTCTGAATAGCTCAGTCAGTAGCACACTGAGACACAGGTTCAAGTCCAACCCACAAACTCTGCACCAGGCAAACATGTACAAACCTGTACGTGAATGCACAAAGCCTGGAGAGTTTATTACACTAAAGAGACATTAAACACTGCTTGTTTTTGTGTAAAAATGTCCATGTCTCACTCTCCCTAGAGAAGCTAAAAAGCAAATCTATAACCTAGCTTTTCAAACTGGTGAAAATTGCACAAAGGCAAGAGGTGTTTATTTCCTATTAATCTTGTGGGTTGCATCTTATCACCTTTAGAAAAAAGACAAATTCCAAATTTTCTCTAATTAAACTCCTGATCCTACACACTCAAAAAAATGCATATAATCATGCCTAGTTTTGCCTATGTGTTTACCACTCCTGCATCATCTGGCTACATATAACTATGAAAAATTGACAGTTTTTTTTTAATAAAATAAATTTACCTAAAAAATTGTAAAAATTTTTTAATTTTTGGGCATTGAACTTATAGGCATGTATTTATCAAGCCTTCAACCGCAAATACGCTGGAATTCCGCAGCATATTTGTGGCAAGTCTGATTCGCCTTAGTTATCATACCTTACAGACCGGCAAAAGTAGAATTTAGTGACGTAACACACAATCCACCGGACTCAGTCT
Organism: Bombina bombina; assembly: GCF_027579735.1. Lineage (NCBI taxonomy): Eukaryota > Metazoa > Chordata > Amphibia > Anura > Bombinatoridae > Bombina > Bombina bombina. The sequence goes on from NC_069501.1 coordinate 812,381,000, forward strand.
GACACATATCGATGCTTACGTCACTACAGATGTTCCGAATGCAAGTTCGGCACTATCTGACTACTTTTGCTAGTTATTAAATAACTAGAAGGTACCCTCTGCACTTTTCCGGCCCAGCGTACCTGGTTTTCAATCCGCCGCCCTGGAGGCCGCGGATACCATAGGAATCAAGGGGAGTCTGAAAGCAGCGAAAGCTCATGTTCGCTGCTGCCCGATATCCCATTGATTCCTATGGTAATGTCTACACCTAACACCCTAACATGTACCCCTAGTCTAAACACCCCTAATCTGCCCCCCCTACACTGCCGCCACCTACATTATACTTATTAACCCCTAAACCGTCGCTCCCAGACCCCGCCGCAACTAAAGTATTTAACTCCTGGAGCCCACTGCCACCTACATTATATTTATTAACCCCTAATATGCCCCCCCTACACCCCCGCCACCTACATTATATTTATTAACCACTAATCTGCCCCCCCTACACCGCCGCCACTTTATTAAATTTATTAACCCGTAAACCTAAGTCTAACACTAACCCTAACACCCCCTAACTTAAATATAATTTAAATAAATCAAAATAAATTATTCCTATTTAAAACTAAATACTTACCTATAAAATAAACCCTAAGATAGCTACAATATAACTGATAGTTACATTGTAGCTATCTTAGGATTTATTTTTATTTTACAGGCAACTTTGTATTTATTTTAACTAGGTACAATAGTTATTAAATAGTTATTAACTATTTAATAGCTACCTAGTTAAAATAAATACAAAAGTTCCTGTAAAATAAAATGTAACCTTAGTTACAATTTCACCTAACACTACACTATAATTAAATTAATTACCTACATTAACTACAATAAACTGCAATTAAATAAAATTAAATAAAATTATCTAAAGTACAAAATAAACAAACACTAAATTACAGAAAATAATAAAATAATTACAAGATTTTTTAAACTAATTACACCTAATCTAATCCCCCTAGCAAAATAAAAAAGCCCCCCAAAATAAAAAAGCCCTACCCTACACTAAATTAAAAGGGCTTTTTGTGGGGCATTGCCCCTAAGTAATCAGCTCTTTTACCTGAAAAAAAAGTACAATACCCCCTCACATTAAAACCCACCACCCACACACCCAACCCTACTCTAAAACCCACCCAATTACCCCTTAATAAAACCTAACACTAACCCCTTGAAGATCACCCTACCTTGAGACGTCTTCACCCAACCGGGCCAAAGTCCTCAACAAACCGGGGCGAAGTGATTCTCCAGACGGGCAGAAGTCTTCATCCAAGCCGGGTAGAAGTGGTCCTCCAGACGGGCAGAAGTCTTCATCCAGGCGGCATCTTCTATCTTTATCCATCCGGCGCGGAGCGGGTCCATCTTCAAGACATCCAACGTGGAGCATCCTCTTCCATTGACGTTGACTGTAGAATGAAGGTTCCTTTAAATGACATCATCCAATATGTCGTCCGTTCAATTCCGATTGGCTGATAGAATTCTATCAGCCAATCGGAATTAAGGTGGGAAAAATCCTATTGGTTGATGCAATCAGCCAATAGGATTGAGCTCGCATTCTATTGGCTAATTTTTTTAAGAGGGGAATGGGTGGGTTTTAGAGTTGGGGGATTGGGTGGGTTTTAGAGTAGGGTTGGGTGTGTGGGTTGGGTGTGTGGTGGTGGGTTTTAATGTTGGGGGGTATTGTACTTTTTTTTCAGGTAAAAGAGCTGATTACTTTGGGGCAATGCCCCGCAAAAAGCCCTTTTAAGGGCTATTTGTAATTTAGTGTAAGGTAGGGCTTTTTTATTTTGGGGGGCTTTTTTACTTTGTTAGGGGGATTAGATTAGGTGTAATTAGTTTAAAAATCTTGTAATTATTTTATTATTTTCTGTAATTTAGTGTTTTGGTTTTTTTGTACTTTAGATAATTTTATTTAATTTTATTTCATTGTAGTTAATTGTAGTTAATGTAGGTAATTAATTTAATTATAGTGTAGTGTTAGGTGTAATTGTAACATAGGTTAGGTTTTATTTTACAGGTACTTTTGTATTTATTTTAACTAGGTAGTTATTAAATAATTAATAACTATTTAATAACTATTGTAGCTAGTTAAAATAAATACAAACTTGCCTGTAAAATAAAAATAAATCCTAAGATAGCTACAATGTAACTATTAGCTGTTTATTTTATAGGTAAGTATTTAGTTTTAAATAGGAATAATTTATTTCGATTTATTTAAATTATATTTAAGTTAGGGGGTGTTAGGGTTAGTCTTAGACTTAAGTTTAGAGGTTAATACATTTAATATAGTGGTGGTGGGTAGGGGGGCAGATTGGGTGTTAATAAATATAATGTAAGTGGCGGTGGGCTCCGGGAGCGGCGGTTTAGAGGTTAAACACTTTATTTAGTTGCGGCAGGGTCCAGGAGCGACAGCATAGGGGTTAATAACTTTATGTAGGTGGTGGCGGTATAGGGGGTGGAAGATTAGGGGTTAATATGTATAATGTAGGTGGTGGTGGGCTCCGGGAGCGGCAGTTTAGGGGTTAATACATTTATTAGAGTTGCGGTGGGCTCCGGGAGCGGCGGTTAAGGGGTTAATAACTTTATTTAGGTGCGGTGGGCTCCGGGAGTGGCGGTTTAGGGGTTAATAACTTTATTTAGGTGCGGCGGGGTCCGGGAGCGGCAATATATGGGGTAAAACAGTATAGTATAGTGTGGGTGTTTAGTCACAGTATACCAAGAAAGCTGAAAAAAAGCCGAAGAGCAGCGAGATTGATGACTGTTAGTTAACAACAGTCTGCTGCTCATCGCATCGTACTTGGTGTGCAGCTTTTTGACAGCTTTTTTGGTAACTTTGGAGAACATATTCAGGTCTGGGGCAGCGATGTTAGGCGATCTTATGCGAGCGTATTGGTGCCATTGAATGCAAGAAAGTCGACGCTTTGATAAGTAGATGCCATAGACTTTTTTATTATTGGAATTCAACACACTTTAAAACAATTGATAATAGTTAGTTTCTTTTTATTTCAATCCACTTTTTAACCAAATACCCACCTCTGAGTTAAAACTTCCCCCCTCTCTGCACCTGGCTCTTCTCCACTCTCCATAAGTGAATACCCTCCAAGACTTGTCTAAAAAAAAATAATATTTCAGATTTATGTTTTTTAAAAAAAATGTTTCTCTCTTTGATTTTTCAACAATGCTATTCCACAGAGTATCTACTTACTGTACAAAATCCCCTCTTGCAATTCTCTTATTCTTCTTTTTTATAGGTTTTGAAACATATTTCATTGAAAAATAGTATAATACCTTTTTAACAGGGAGGAGAGTAAAGGTACAAAGGAAAGCCTCTATAAAATGAATACTAAATAAAAACGGAATTATGCAAAAACGTGTGCTTATTGTATATGTTGAACTATATGTATTTCAAGTATTGTCTCAAATAATCCAAGGATGATTTCATTGTTTCTAGTATGTTTTAATTAATACAGGGGAAAATTGTTGGTTTCAAGGAAATATCTTGCCTTCATTATAAGTGTGGCAAGTGATTCCCTAACCTTACTGTACTTTAACATGTTTTACTGTGTTATTTTACTAGTTGTTTACTCTGTGTTTTAAATATTGTTGTATTATGGCTCCAAGGTTTGAAGTTTATGGTGTTACTTGACATTGTGATGCTCCGGTTGATGTGATGATGCCATTTTGGTACCATTTTTGGAGTTTCTCACTATTTGGTGTCTTTAGCATTGTGTTTGAAAATCACTTCAGCAAGGTCTGGTCTCCGAGACCTACATGTTTTGCTTGACTTCTTATTTCTAACTTGTATTGTGTTTGCGAGGGCGATTGGTATTTGAATTTGGATATATCACAAAAGGCAGCTGATCTTTGAATGGTTTCTAAAACACTAGAGGAGCCTTGTATTAGGTTGAGAAGTGTTCCACCTTGTAAGGCATAATTGGTTATACAGTTTATTTATTAAGCTTTATGATGCTTAGTTTGCTAGAAAGAGCCTTATTTCCTACATTTGCTTTTATCTGTTTTATTTTAGTAAGAACAAATACTGTTTCTATAGAATGTGAAAGAATAACAGATTTTTACTCACATTTTCCCATTTAGAGTAGATCCATTTGCCCATGCCCATCTCAAAATAGTTACTCAGAGAGGAAGGGGGGGGGGGTAAATTTAGGTGGTTAAATGGATAGTAAAATCCAAATTAAACTTTCAAGATTCAAATAGGTCATGCAATTTTAAACAACTTTCTAATTTACTTTTATCATCAATTTTGCTTTGTTCTCTTGGTATTCTTAGTTGAAAGCTAAAGCTTGGTAGGCTCATCTGCTAATTTCTAAGCCCTTGAAGGCCACCACTTATCTGAATACAGGTGACAGTGTTTCACAGCTAGAGGGTGTTAGTTCATGTGTATAATATAAATAACATTGTGCTTATGCCCGTGGAGTTATTTAGGAGTCAACACTAATTGTCTGAAATGCACATATGTCAAAAAATCTCAGATAAGGAGGCAGTCTGCAGAAGCTTAGAGACAAGGTAATTACAGAGGTACAAACACTTATGTTCAAAAAAGTGTAATACTACAAATATGGCTCTGTACAAATAATGGTTCACTCCATACCCCACAGTAATAATTAATATTCTCAGGTTGCTATAACACTGGTCTGTTTAATTGGAGGTTCCCTTGTTAGAACAGCCATAGCGAAAGTAACAAGAAGGGAGAAACAATTCTCTTAAGCCCAGCGGGTAATTCTGGAAATCAAATGTCAACACTGTATACAAAAAAGTTTTAACCTTCGTGCTCCTGTATGGAACGTTACCTTTTCACCATGGAATGGTCCCAATCACCGGTCTCACAGCTATCCAAACCGGTCCCACAATTTGCGGGAGGGTGATACGTAGTAGGAGACATGTTTGTTAATCCTTGTTTTAATTACAGAGGTAAAAGTGTATTTCTATAACAGTGTTGGTTATGCAAAACTGGGGAATGGTAAATAAAGGGATTATCTATATTTTTAAACAATAACATTTTTGGTGTTTACTATCCCTTTAACCACACCCATAGACTTTTAGGAGTCCAGATACAGTACTAAATTTGAAGAAATTGATTTATCAGTAAATTTATATCTTTTTTTAAATGTATTTGCAAGATAAATTGTTTTAAGCCATTAAATTATATCAAGAAACTGAAGAAAAAAGGGGACAGGCTCACCCAGCGACTCACGGTATGAATTTTATTAAGGTTACACACATATGCACAATATATTGCACTTACTAGAAGTAAGAAATTAAAAAGCCTCAATAGGAATCCTTATGGAAAGTTCCCTTAAGTGCTCACAAAGTGTCCGGTTCTCAGGGCAAATGTCCGTAATGAATGGATAGGGCTTGATAGATGTAATCCCAAGCTTAGGTTTACAGCCCTCTTTTTTCCTTGCTGTTCCGGACTTCTCAGTAGTTTCTTATTGGTCAATTAGTCCATTACACCCCTACAATAGATTATCTGATGCTTTGTTTCTATTTCATCAAATGGACTGACATTTTTTAAAAACAATTACTAGCATAATACTTTCTGATAAAAAACAACAATAAATAGAATAAAATACACTAAAACAAAGCAACAATTCATTATTCCATATCTACGATAAAAATTCTTACAATCAAAAACACCAAGTTATACAGACCATAAAAATGCATACTAAAATACTTACACCTAGATTTAGAGTTTTGCGTTAGAAGGGGTGTGTTAGCTACGCATGGTTTCCCCCCCCCCGCACCTTTTAAACAACGCTGGTATTGAGAGTGAAGGGCTGCATTAGGCTCCAAAAAGGGAGTGTAGAGCATAATTTACCGCCACTTCAACTCTCAATACCAGCGTTGCTTACGGATGCGGCCAGCTTCAAAAACGTGCTCGTGCACGATTCCCCCATAGGAAACAATGGGGCAGTTTGAGCTGGAAAAAAACCTAACACCTGCAAAAAAGCAGCGTTCAGCTCCTAACGCAGCCCCATTGTTTCCTATGGGGAAACACTTCCTAATTCCGCACCTAACACCCTAACATGAACCCCGAGTCTAAACACCCCTAACCTTACACTTATTAACCCCTAATCTGCCGCCTCCGCTATAGCTGACCCCTGCATTTTATTATTAACCCCTAATCTGCCACTCCGTACACCGCCGCAACCTACATTATAGCTATGTACCCCTAATCTGCTGCCCCTAACATCGCCGACCCCTACATTATATTTATTAACCCCTAATCTGCCGCCCCCAACGTCGCCGCTACCTACCTACACTTATTAACCCCAAATCTGCCGACCGGACCTCACCGCTACTATAATAAATGTATTAACCCCTAAAGCTGTCTAACCCTAACCCTAACACCCCCCTAAGTTAAATATAATTTTTATCTAACGAAATAAATTAACTCTTATTAAATAAATGAATCCTATTTAAAGCTAAATACTTACCTGTAAAATAAACCCCAAAATAGCTACAATATAACTAATAATTATATTGTAGCTATTTTAGGATTTATATTTATTTTACAGGCAACTTTGTATTTATTTTAACTAGGTACAATAGCTATTAAATAGTTAATAACTTTTTAATAGCTACCTAGTTAAAATAATTACAAAATTACCTGTAAAATAAATCCTAACCTAAGTTACAATTAAACCTAACACTACACTATCAATAAATTAATTAACTAAACTACCTACAATTATCTACAATTAAATCAACTAAACTAAATTACAAAAAAACAACAACACTAAATTACAAAAAATAAAAAAAGATTACAAGAATTTTAAACTAATTACACCTACTCTAAGCCCCCTAAAAAAATAACAAAGCCCCCCAAAATAAAAAAATGCCCTACCCTATTCTAAAATAAAAAGTTTACAGCTCTTTTACCTTACCAGCCCTTAAAAGGGCCTTTTGCTGGGCATGCCCCAAAGAATTCTGCTCTTTTGCCTGTAAAAAAAACATACAATACCCCCCCCCCAACATTACAACCCACCACCCACATACCCCTAATCTAACCCAAACCCCCTTAAAAAACCTAACACTAAGCCCCTGAAGATCTCCCTACCTTATCTTCACCACACCGGGTATCACTGATCCGTCCAGAAGAGGCTCCGAAGTCTTCATCATATCCGGCAAGAACAGGTCCAGAAGAGGCTCCGAAGTCTTCCTCCTATCCGGCAAGAAGAGGACATCCGGACCGGCAAACATCTTCATCCAAGCGGCATCTTCTATCTTCATCCATTCGACGAGGAGCGGCTCCATCTTCAAGACCTCCGGCACGGAACAACCTCTTCTCCCGACAACTAGACGACGAATGAAGGTTCCTTTAAGGGACGTCATCCAAGATGGCGTCCCTCGAATTTCTGATTGGCTGATAGGATTCTATCAGCCAATCGGAATTAAGGTAGGAAAAATCTGATTGGCTGATTGAATCAGCCAATCAGATTCAAGTTCAATCCGATTGGCTGATCCAATCAGCCAATCAGATTGAGCTTGCATTCTATTGGTTGATCGGAAAAGCCAATCAGATTTTTCTTACCTTAATTCCGATTGGCTGATAGAATCCTATCAGCCAATGGGAATTCGAGGGACGCCATCTTGGATGACGTCCCTTAAAGGAACCTTCATTCGTCGGGAGTCGTTCGGAAGAAGAGGATGGATCCGCGTTGGCTGCTCCAAGATGGTCCCGCTTCGTGCCGGAAGGATGAAGATAGAAGACGCCGCCTGGATGAAGATGTCTACCGGTCTGGATGTCCTCTTCTTGCCGGATATGAGGAAGACTTCGGAGCCTCTTCTGGACCTCTTCTTGCCGGATAGGAGGAAGACTTCAGAGCCTCTTCTGGACGGATCAGTGATACCCCGCGTGGTGAAGATAAGGTAGAGAGATCTTCAGGGGCTTAGTGTTAGGTTTTTTAAGGGGGGTTTGGGTTAGATTAGGGGTATGTGGGTGGTGGGTTGTAATGTTGAGGGGGTATTGTATGTTTCTTTTACAGGCAAAAGAGCAGAATTCTTTGGGGCAAGCCCCGTAAAAGGCCCTTTTAAGGGCTGGTAAGCTAAAAGAGCTGTAAACTTTTTATTTTAGAATAGGGTAGGGCATTTTTTTATTTTGGGGGGCTTTGTTATTTTTTTAGGGGGCTTAGAGTAGGAGTAATTAGTTTAAAATTCTTGTAATCTTTTTTTATTTTTTGTAATTTAGTGGGGGTTTTTTTTTGTAATTTAGTTTAGTTGATTTAATTGTAGGTAGTTTAGTTAATTAATTTATTGATAGTTTAGTGTTAGGTTTAATTGTAACTTAGGCTAGGATTTATTTTACAGGTAATTTTGTAATTATTTTAACTAGGTAGCTATTAAATAGTTATTAACTATTTAATAGCTATTGTACCTAGTTAAAATAAATACAAAGTTGCCTGCAAAATTAATATAAATCCTAAAATAGCTACAATATAATTATTAGTTATATTGTAGCTATATTAGGGTTTATTTTACAGGTAAGTATTTAGCTTTAAATAGGATTAATTTATTTAATTAGAGTTAATTTATTTCGTTAGATAAAAATTATATTTAACTTAGGCGGGTGTTAGGGTTAGACTTAGCTTTAGGGGTTAATACATTTATTATAGTAGCGGTGAGGTCCGGTCGGCAGATTAGGGGTTAATAAGTGTAGGTAAGGTAGCGTCAATGTTGGGGGGGCAGATTAGGGGGTAATAAATATAATATAGGGGTCGGCGATGTTAGGGGCAGCAGATTAGGGGTACATAGGGATAATGTAGGTTGCGGCGGTGTGCGGTCAGCAGATTAGGGGTTAAATTTTTTTATTAGAGTGGCGGCGATGTGGGGGGACCTCGATTTAGGTGTACATAGGTAGTTTATGGGTGTTAGTGTACTTTAGAGTACAGTAGTTAAGAGCTTTATGAACCGGCGTTAGCCCAGAAAGCTCTTAACTCCTGACATTTTTCTGCGGCTGGAGTCTTGTCATTAGAGTTCTAACGCTCACTTCAGCCAAGACTCTAAATACCCGCGTTAGAAAGATCCCATTGAAAAGATAGGATACGCAATTGACGTAAGGGGATCTGCGGTATGGAAAAGTCGCGGCTGGAAAGTGAGCGGTAGACCCTTTCCTGGCTGACTCTAAATACCAGCGGGCGGCCAAAACCAGCGTTAGGACCCCCTAAAGCTGGTTTGGACGGCTAACGCAGAACTCTAAATCTAGGCGTATGTAACTTCATAAACACATTTACAAATTACAACATTATAATCGGACATGATTTTCTAATTTATACAAGATTATACGTACCATTCTATTAATACTAATATAGGGCTTTATTCCTTATAACATAAAGGCTTGCAGATCTATGTCGATATTTAACCCTTGTGGTGTCATACTAACTAGGGAATGGATCCATTTGGTTTCTGCCTTCCTTAGTTTCATTAGTCTATCTCCCTCATTCCCTACATCGCTCACATATTCTAATACCTTAAATTTGATTCCCTCACTACTACCACTGTGTTTATATTTACAATGATTGGACACACTATGTCCTTCAAATTTATCTTTAATATTGGTTAAACGTTTATATAATCTGCATTTTATTTTTATTTTCAAATGGCCTAATTAAATCAATCCACATTTGCACGTCATTTGATAGACCACAAATGTGGATTTACATGTTGTTCGATGCTTTATAACAAATTCCTTAGACCTATTCCAATTTTTTGTTATTTCCTTATCAATTAAAGGACACATGCAGAAATTTTTTGTTCCACATTTATATGTACCATTTTTAAGTGATAACCAACTTGATTTATTGTTTGTTTATTTGTAATAGGTTTTAATTTTGAGGGGGCCACCAAACTTTTTATATCCCTATTTTTCTTAAATATTACTCTAGGGTTTTCTCCCACCATATTTGTATAAGCCAGAAATATTTGAGATACTGGGAATAGTTTCTTATCGGACATTCCAATAGTCAGTTGAGCGCAGCTATAAGTTAAATTTTTTTATATATCATTATTTAAAAAGCCGTGAATAAATTAGAGTGAAATTATATTAACAAAGTAATATTTGAAGTTATGACATGTACTGCTACTGTTATGTGTTTAACTTTTTATGATACCCATTGCTTATTTAATCAACTAGCCAATAAAATGAAATATTTGCTGTCCATAAGGGTTTTCTCATATTTTATGGTGTGTCTCTCATATCTCTTGGTGTTATGGAAATACAACATTATTTAATCACTTCCAACAAAAAAAGTTAAATAAATAATTAAATTTCACATGTTGGACTAACAGAGGTGTATGAGCTAGAGGGAAACATATGTATTTGACATTTTATATTATTTCTGTTTGGCCTTTCCCTTCCAATAAATAAAACTTAGAATCCCAAATGACTAATTACACAGAACAGCATACTTTAACCCAAGAAAATGTAATAACCTTTATCTATATTTTTTTAAAATTAATTTTCAGGGTTACCATTCAATTTACATATCTTGGCAGAATAAAGAGACTTATTCTGAATTTTGGTCCTGGGAAAAAGAAATATTTTGTTTGAGAAGAGCACTGGTGGGAATATATTTTCAATTAAATGTCGGTAAAAAAATGATCTAACCATAGTCTTCTATGGATGGCTAGAGTTATTAATTCTATGAAGATGACCTCTGCTTTCTGAGTAATGTGTTTTCCAATAAGATGAAAGCAATACAAAATAGACCAGCGATTCAGCTGTAATGCATGTAACATTCCGGATGGCACTACTTTGTAAATGAATCTTCTCTTTCTTGGGGGATTACGTCATCACCATCATAATTATTGTATTTAATCACTCTGGTTTATATGAATTATTTAATGACTCTATAAAACAAAAGCCAATTTTAAGAACAGTTCATTTAAATAAGAAAGACATATTTATTACATTTTCCATGTAGAGCAAATAACATCTGTTATTTTATGAGGACTGTTTGGGAGTATATACTATTATTATAAGATATTTGAGTAGCTGATAAATGTAGCTTAATACTGAAAGCAAGTAGACTGCTGTTTCCAAATTTAAGCACTACAACTTACATTTACATTTTCTGTGGGGATATGTTTACTGAAATACCAACAAAAAATGCACAAAATGTTAAACAGAGTAACATTCTGAGAAGTACATTTTATTAAAAACATTTTTAGAAAAGCAAACGTTCCATATTTTCCTTAATAAGGGCTCCATGTACTAAGAGGCGGGCGGACAGCTTCTTAACTCGCGAAGCTGTCCGCCCGCCTCCGCTACACACGGGCAGCGGATCTATTGATCCGCTTGCCCGTATGTATCATTACACACTCAGCGGAGTGTGTAATGCCCGCCCCTTCAATCGCGCGACCAATCACGCGACTGAAGGGGCTGTCAATCACCGAGAGCGAGCAAGCTCTCTGTGATTTTGCTTCGCCACCTAAGAGGTGGCGTAGGGTGTAGGAAGCAGCGGTGTAATGACCGCTGCTTCTTACATTGCGGGAAGCAGGCTCGCATATGCAAACCTGCCCCACAAAGGCTCCGGAGCAGCTTTCGCTGCTTCGTACATGGAGCCCTAAGTATTGTCATTACAGCTACTTCCAGTGCCATTCATTTCTGTCAGCACATTCTTCATGGCAGGTTGTGCGTGTTGGCTCAAGCAGGCAGAGGGTACATGCTCTGATATTAATGAATGACGTGGGTGATAATTCTTCAGATTGTCTGTTTCACCCAATGAAAATACATTTAAAAAAAAAGCTATGTAAGGGTAGGTGACCAGAAGTTGAAGAGGCTATTTTCTACTTTGGGGGTTAAATTTAAGACATAGATGGGTTTATTGGAAACTCATTAATACCCTGATGTGTACAAAAGCTTTTCCAATACTAAGAAAGAAATGTATTAACTTAAAAAATATTCTGTTTTCCATTTAATATGCAAATTTCTCTTTGGACTAGTTTTATATTCAGTTGGATAAATACCCCCAAATACTATATGACCCTATGAAGCTTAATCAATACAAATGAAAAAATCTCTTTTTTTTCTTAAACTTGTTTTGATGAATAACATAGATACAGCTGCCATGGTTACGAATATAGCTTTACATACAACTTATATTGAACACTATTAGTGCAAAAACACCTTTCATGGTAAACATTGTCTATTTAAAAAGAATTTTATTTTTTAGCCAAATGCTTGCTTGCTTAAATAATGTTCATGTTTCAACTCACAGAGCATTTTTTGTGTTATCTAAAATAGCTTCTGTTATTGATTGGATGTTTTATATGGTTAATACTCAGTTGCCTCTAGCCGTATAGATCTTTCACAATTTAAATGCATAGTATCTTAAGTATCCTATCTCATGGTATTCAATTAATCCCACACTTCATACCTCAACTAATCAAAGTCTAAATATATATTCTCTAAATCTAATGCCTATCTATTAAAAACTACACGCAGCATTTAAAAGTATTAGACAACAGATGGAATTGACAGGTTTAATAGGTTGCTGCTAACATCATCTCCCAATCTACACCTCAGTATTGGATTTCAAGCAACTGATATCAGTGTGGACAAGAGTAAATATGAGGCCTGCATTTAAACTCAGAAATTCAATCAATATCTTGCCTCTACAGAATTTACTAGATTACATCAGTTGGAAGTCACCATATGGACTAATCTCAAGAGTTTGCAGGTATCATGTAAATCTTTTTTCACTAATGTCATTTTTATTTATTTAACATTAATATAGTGTAGCAAACATTGCTCTAAAACTGTAACTCAATTTGATGTTATAGAATGTAAGCTAAGCATCTGTTTCTCTAGGGAAGGTGGTGTACAATAGTGTGAATAGAACACATTTATTGAAAATTAAAGACTTTATGTTATAAAGTTTTGATTGAGGCTAAATCAAAACATTATGATTTCTTTCTAAGCTAAGTAAAGAGACTAATTTAAATACACAAAACTCAAAATTATAAACCTTATTTAATAAAAAAATAAGCAATTTGTAAAAAAATACACACATACAGTGTATATATATATAAATACAATATATATATATATATATATATATATATATATATATATGTGCGTGTGTGTGTGTGTGTGTGTACATAAAAGCTCTATTTACTATTGGTCGGGCAGACATGATTCGGTACCGTGAATCATGTCCGTCAGACCTTGCTGCAGCAATGCTTGTGCAAAGCCTCTCCCTACTCACTGTCAGCGAATCAGATGCTAGCAGGGGCTGTCAATCAACCCTATTGGATTGGATATTTTTAATCTCTTAAAACTGTTGCTACTTAACTATCATTTCAAGTGAGCCTGAAACAAGGGGTCTCCGAAGCAGCAACCACTGCTTGGTAAATGGACCCCATTAAAGTTTGCTTAGGAATATGCGTATATTTATGTTAAATTCAAAATTCAATTTCCCATCAAATGTGTAGCAGTTTAAAAGAAATGTAATATACTTTCATTGGTTATTTTATCTGCTTTTTGTTGTTTTATCACTGCAATCAGAGAGGCTGGATGAACCGTGCAACATTCTACACAGTTATTGCTTTATCAGTGCTAGAGCACAATTATATCTGTCTCTAATTGGGCACAGCAATGGACATAAGATTATTGTGTCAAAGGAGCTCTCACAGGATAGCTCCCTGGATTGCGAACAAATTGTACATTTTGAAAATAAAATGGACATTTAAATTTAAACGGACATGATACTGAAACGTTCTACCTTTTAGCATGTTCCTTATGATCTTTTTTTATGCTTTTATAAAAAAATACAAAAAATAATCAAACACAATTTCAAACTTCAAAATGTAGGTTTAACCTTTATTTGCTTTTGATAATATAGGACCCCATTTATCAATCTGCAGGCAGAAAAGTTCCCAGGCAAGGAAATTGTCTGTCCACATTGGGCTAGATTAAGAGTGGTGCACTAACTGTAGCGCTCAAGTGATATGGGGTATATTCATATTTTTGTACACAACAGTAATAGCGTGCGTTGAAAGTAAATGCGTTTGCTTGAGCAAAATCAAATATAACACACGTAGGGTTAGCAGGACTTTAGAACTTTATGATGTTGTACAAAACACATCATAAATACATTTAATGCTACAGTTACACCCATTTAAGTACTTTGTAATATAAATGATTTAAAAAAAATTCATTCAAAAGTTATAAGGGCTCAAAGATATGAGGTCTCAGGTGTTAAAAAAAAACCCGCCTGCAACAGGCTTTAACATAGAGATACATACATGTATGTATGTGTGTGTATGTGTATATACTGTATAAATATATATATAAAGTCATTGTAAGGATTGCACAATCATACTATCAATCATTGCCACAGTGCACTGCAAATATTCATCCAAATGTATCCAAACAGCAGGCACTCACTGGACTTTATAATAAAATATAGAAAATTTATTGCATCAGATTAAATCTGATGCAATAAATTTTCTATATTTTATTATAAAGTCCAGTGAGTGCCTGCTGTTTGGATACATTTATATATATATATATATATATATATATATATATATATATATATATATATATATATATATATATATATATATATATATATATATACAGTATATTTATATATTTATAAATATGTGTGTTTATATGTGTGTATTTATGTATTTATTTATGTATATATGTATTTACAGACATATACAGTTGTAATCAAAATGATTCAACCCCCATTGCAAATCAGGTTTATTGTCCAAATTGACTGACTTTCAGCTGTTTGCAATGAACAAATGAAACAAAAGCAAATGAAATAGCTCAACACAACTAATGCTTCAAGTGGTTTCCCCAAATTCAACTGAAAATGCAACTTTTAATGAATTCTGCAGTCTTAAAATTATTCAACCCCTGAATAGAATCCCTCACAACAGCACAAACATGCAAAACAGGTGTTGTCTCAAGCACACCTGATGCAGGAGGAAAATTCTGATTGGCTGATGGAATCAGCCAATCAGAATCAAGTTCAATCTGATTGGCTGATCTGATCAGCCAATCAGATTGAGCTTGCATTCTATTGGCTGATCGGAACAGCCAATAGAATGCGAGCTCAATCTGATTGGCTGATTGGATCAGCCAATCGGATTGAACTTGAATCTGATTGGCTGATTCCATCAGCCAATCAGAATTTTCCTACCTTAATTCTGATTGGCTGATAGAATCCTATCAGCCAATCGGAATTCGAGGGACGCCATCTTGGATGACGTCCCTTAAAGGAACCTTCATTCGTCGTCTATTTGTCAGAAGAAGAGGATGGATCCGCGCTGGAGGTCTTGAAGATCAGCCGCTCGTCATCGGATGGAAGAACATAGACGACGCCTCCTGGATGAAGATGTTTGCTGGTCCAGATGTCCTCTTCTGCCCGCTTGGATCAAGACTTCAGCCGGAGGATTGATGTCTTCAGCCCCCCGCTTGTGCTTGGATCAAGACATCGGAGCCTGGACGGATCGCTGATACCCGGTGTGATGAAGATAAGGTAGGAAGATCTTCAGGGGCTTAGTGTTAGGTTTATTTAAGGGGGGTTTGGGTTAGATTAGGGGTATGTGGGTGGTGGGTTGTAATTTTGGGGGGGGTATTGTATATTTTTTTTTCCAGGCAAAAGAGCTGAATTCTTTGGGGCATGCCCCGCAAATGGCCCTTTTAAGGGCTGGTAAGGTAAAAGAGCTTTTCTATTTTAATTTTAGAATAGGGTAGGGCATTTTTTTATTTTGGGGGGCTTTGTTATTTTATTCGGGGGCTTAGAGTTGGTGTAATTAGTTTAAAATTGTTGTAATATTTTTCTAATGTTTGTAAATATTTTTTAATTTTTTGTAACTTAGTTCTTTTTTATTTTTTGTACTTTAATTAATTTATTTAATTGTATTTAATTGTAGGTATTTATTTAATTAATTTATTGATAGTGTAGTGTTAGGTTTAATTGTAGATAATTGTAGGTATTTTATTTAATTAATTTATTGCTAGTGTAGTGTTAGGTTTAATTGTAACAGGTTAGGATTTATTTTACAGGTAATTTTGTAATTATTTTAACTAGGTAGCTATTAAATAGTTATTAACTATTTAATAGCTATTGTACCTGGTTAAAATAAATACAAAGTTGCCTGTAAAATAAATATAAATCGTAAAATAGCTACAATATAATTATAATTTATATTGTAGCTATATTAGGGTTTATTTTACAGGTAAGTATTCAGCTTTAAATAGGAATAATTTATTTAATAAGAGTTAATTTATTTCGTTAGAATAAAATTATATTTAACTTTGGGGGGTGTTAGGGTTATGGTTAGACTTAGCTTTAGGGGTTAATACATTTATTAGTGTAGTGGTGAGGTCCGGTCGGCAGATTAGGGGTTAATAATTGTAGGTAGCTGTCAGTGACGTTGTGGGGGGCAGATTAGGGGTTAATAAATATAATATAGGGGTCGGTAGTGTTAGGGGCAGCAGATTAGGGGTACATAACTATAATGTAGGTTGCGGCAGTGTACAGAGCGGCAGATTAGGGGTTAATAATAATATGCAGGGGTCAGCGATAGCGGGGGCGGCAGATTAGGGGTTAATAAGTGTAAGGTTAGGGGTGTTTAGACTCGGGGTACATGTTAGGGTGTAAGGTGCAGACTTAGGAAGTGTTTCCCCATAGGAAACAATGGGGCTGCGTTAGGAGCTTAACGCTGCTTTTTTGCAGGTGTTAGGTTTTTTTCAGCTCAAACTGCCCCATTGTTTCCTATGGGGGAATCGTACACGAGCACGTTTTTGAAGCTGGCCGCGTCCGTAAGCACCGCTGGTATCGAGAGTTGCAGTGGCGGTAAATTATGCTCTACGCTCCTTTTTTGGAGCCTAATGCACTGAAAACGCAGCCATTCTGTGAACTCTAAATTCCAGCGGTATTTAAAAGGTGCGGGGGGAAAAAAGACAGCGTTAGCTACGCGGGTCGTTACTGACAAAACTCTAAATCTAGCCGATAGTTTGCAAGTTTAAAGTTAAAGCAACAATGGTTACACTACCTGGACGAGGCAGAAAAAGAAAGCTATCAATGGCTGCAACCAGATTTCTTTAAAGGCAGGTTAAGAAAAAACCTTGAGTGACTGCAAAAGATCTGCAGCAAGACTTGGTTGCAACAGGCACCGGATTTAACCAAGGATCTTCAAAAATGTAATTCCTGATAACCTAAAAGTGAAAAAACAATAACATAGCGCAATAAAGTTTTAAATAAGCAATAAATAACTGAAATGAAGCTCACCATAAGATGTCAACGCGTTTCGGCCCCTTACATGGTCCTTTCTCAAGACTATAGTCTTGTTAAATCTGGATTCCAATACCATATGATTGATTTTGATTTGGTGTCACTGAGGTATTAATTGAAGAATTATTTCCACATTCAGGACCACTACTTTCTTTATTTATCACTAATACTTTTTGGATTACCACACATTATTAACACTTTTTTTGGATTATCACACAATATTTTTTGGATATATTTTTTGGAGTTTTTTACCGCCTTTTTTTTCCTTTTTTTATTGTTAATCACCTGTTTGACAAATTTTTATCTCACATATCGAATATCACAGGATTACCCATTTGATGAACTTTGACCTATAACTTTGGACTTTTTCATTTTTTATATTCATCCTGGTGTTATTGTTACATATATTTGCCAATTACTGCAACACACCAGTGCAATATTATTTATCTTGTTTTTACATGGATCCATGATGTTTTAATTGTTAATATACAATATATCGTCATACCAATTATTTGCACATTTTATTCTATGTAGTCATTGTTTTATCCAATGTTTTATTAAATATTTACTTTTGCCTTGCCATCTTCCAGGCGCTCCTAAGCATTTCTTGTTCTTTTAACTATCACTCTTAGGGTCAGCCGGGGACCTTTTTTTTTGCTTTTAGGAGCTATAGGCTGCTTTTTATCCTAGCGCTCGTAGATACACTCTTTCCCATACAGTAATCATTCTAGCATAGATCACAATTGCACTCAAGCAGAGTTCTGGTTAACTGTTTCACAAAACAAAAATGTTGCACAAAACACATAAAAAAATCCATTACAAAGTACACTTTGTACTAATAACAACATCTAATAAAAATTATTTTTAAAAAATATTGCATTCAAAAGTTATAAGGGCTCAAAGATATGAGGTCTCAGGTGTTAGAAAAAAAGGCAAGCAAAGGACTTTAACATAGACATACATACATATACAGGGAGTGCAGAATTATTACGCAAGTTGTATTTTTGAGGATTAATTTTATTATTGAACAACAACCATGTTCTCAATGAACCCAAAAAACTCATTAATATCAAAGCTGAATAGTTTCGGAAGTAGTTTTTAGTTAGTTTTTAGTTATAGCTATTTTAGGGGGATATCTGTGTGTGCAGGTGACTATTACTGTGCATAATTATTAGGCAACTTAACAAAAAACAAATATATACCCATTTCAATTATTTATTTTTACCAGTGAAACCAATATAACATCTCAACATTCACAAATATACATTTCTGACATTCAAAAACAAAACAAAAACAAATCAGTGACCAATATAGCCACCTTTCTTTGCAAGGACACTCAAAAGCCTGCCATCCATGGATTCTGTCAGTGTTTTGATCTGTTCACCATCAACATTGCGTGCAGCAGCAACCACAGCCTCCCAGACACTGTTCAGAGAGGTGTACTGTTTTCCTTCCTTGTAAATCTCACATTTGATGATGGACCACAGGTTCTCAATGGGGTTCAGATCAGGTGAACAAGGAGGCCATGTCATTAGATTTTCTTCTTTTATACCCTTTCTTGCCAGCCACGCTGTGGAGTACTTGGACGCGTGTGATGGAGCATTGTCCTGCATGAAAATCATGTTTTTCTTGAAGGATGCAGACTTCTTCCTGTACCACTGCTTGAAGAAGGTGTCTTCCAGAAACTGGCAGTAGGACTGGGAGTTGAGCTTGACTCCATCCTCAACCCGAAAAGGCCCCACAAGCTCATCTTTGATGATACCAGCCCAAACCAGTACTCCACCTCCACCTTGCTGGCGTCTGAGTCGGACTGGAGCTCTCTGCCCTTTACCAATCCAGCCACGGGCCCATCCATCTGGCCCATCAAGACTCACTATCATTTCATCAGTCCATAAAACCTTAGAAAAATCAGTCTTGAGATATTTCTTGGCCCAGTCTTGATGTTTCAGCTTGTGTGTCTTGTTCAGTGGTGGTCGTCTTTCAGCCTTTCTTACCTTGGCCATGTCTCTGAGTATTGCACACCTTGTGCTTTTGGGCACTCCAGTGATGTTGCAGCTCTGAAATATGGCCAAACTGGTGGCAAGTGGCATCTTGGCAGCTGCACGCTTGACTTTTCTCAGTTCATGGGCAGTTATTTTGCGCCTTGGTTTTTCCACACGCTTCTTGCGACCCTGTTGACTATTTTGAATGAAACGCTTGATTGTTCGATGATCACGCTTCAGAAGCTTTGCAATTTTAAGAGTGCTGCATCCCTCTGCAAGATATCTCACTATTTTTTACTTTTCTGAGCCTGTCAAGTCCTTCTTTTGACCCATTTTGCCAAAGGAAAGGAAGTTGCCTAATAATTATGCACACCTGATATAGGGTGTTGATGTCATTAGACCACACCCCTTCTCATTACAGAGATGCACATCACCTAATATGCTTAATTGGTAGTAGGCTTTCGAGCCTATACAGCTTGGAGTAAGACAACATGCATAAAGAGGATGATGTGGTCAAAATACTCATTTGCCTAATAATTCTGCACTCCCTGTACATGTCTAAATTTGTATAAATGTACAGTATGTGTGTATGGTATGTGTATGTATATATGTGTGTAAATGTATGTATGCGTGCACTTGCATATGTACATATACAGTATAAGTGCAACACATAACTCACAACTTGTAATTTCAGGGATGTTTAGTGCAGCTGTTCTATTTATTGAAAGAAAAGGGTGCGCTAAAGCGATGTCGGCCACGCTAAACATTCTCTGGTTATTCTATTTTACAATGAGATTGTAATGTCCGATATCAGGTTGCATACTAATCTTAAGTAAGTCCCACGATATTGATAGCACCTTACCTGCACTACCAGTAGGGCTCCAGTTGTAATTTGGACACGTATATTTAAGGAATCTTTCTCTTTAAGCTAATTTATTTGTGACCATTTATCTAATACTAGTATGCAGTTGAGTTTTCTAGGCTACAATAATAATTCAGTAACAAAATAAATAATTAATTAAACCTTATCTAATAGCAAGACCAATTTATAGACAACTTTAACAAAAATGTTCTGAGGAACTTTGAAGAGAACATAATTTAAGTTGTGACTCTGACTATTATTTTAAAACCATTTCTGAGAAGTTAATTGAGAACTGCAAATGGTGATAGACACATCATTAGTAGTAAATCAGATGAGTTTATCATAAATATTTAAAATGGATTGGTGGTCGGACAGTTGGTTAATAGAAAGCAGTGCTGGATTGGCCCACCAGAATGCCAGGACATTTCCCAATGGGCCACATTTTGGGCAGAGGGAGCCTCCCAGCCAGGACACTGAGAAAGCCTTGTACGCAGCATAGTGTATCTATTCAGGGCCACTCTGCTCCTTGAATCCTGAAGGTAATGGGCAAGGAGGGCAGTGTTGGCTCGGACGGGCTGGGCCAGGGGGTGGGGGCTGGGAAGGTCTTAAGTTATTTCAAGGACCGGTCTGATTTCATAATCTGGCCCTGCTAGGAATGTCTTTTAGGAAGCAGTTGCAATAATCTAGTTGCAATATATGGTCCAGATTACGAGTGGAGCACTATTTAGCACTTTCGCTAATTGTGCTATAAGTAAGCCTTTGCACACCTCCGGTTGTGCTCATATTAAGAGTTGAAAGTAAAAAGTTATCGCTCTCACACTAACCTGACGAGCAAAAAAGGCCGAATTTAGAATATCACCTTTTCCCCCATAGAAGTCAATGGAGCATAAAAAGTGGGAAAAAACTAACACCCAACTCTTGCGCAAACCTGATCGCATATTCTCATGTGCGCTAAACCGACATGAAAATATGAATATTTCCCATTCCAATGTTCTGCAGAATATGTTCTATTTATTCATAAATACATATTTCTAAATATATCTAATGGTATTTTGGTACAATATATATTAATACATATATATATCTATATGATTTTATATACTATATATATATATATATATATATATATATATATATATATATATATATATATATATATACACATACAGTCATATGCAAACATTTAGGCACCCCTGACAATTTCGATGATTTTCATTTATAAATAATTGGGTGTTTGGATCAGCAATTTCATTTTGATCTATCAAATAACTGAAGGACACAGTGATATTTCAGTAGTGAAATGAGGATTATTGGATTAACAGAAAATATACAGGTGCATCCAAACACACAATTATTTATAAATGAAAATCATGGAAATTGTCAGGGGTGCCTAAACGTTTGCATACGACTGTATATACTGTATATGTTTAGGAATATCTATTTACAAATACTTAGAACATATTCTGCTATGTGCAGAACATAGAATTGTGAAATATTTACAGAAAATACATAGTTAAAACCTTTATTAAATATGAATATTACATAAAATGATTTTTCATATTTTCTTCTACTTAACTTCAAAGGGCTCCAATGCACATATATATGTATAATCATAGAAAAGGATTCAGTGAGGGCAGGTAAAAGTATCTCAATATGTCGAGGGAACGCTCCGATGTTTCCTCAGGGGCCTCTGATCTGAATAGCAAGATATCAAAGGAAATTCCGCTGACAGTAACAATGTAACAAAAGAGTTCCCCTTCGATATTGCAACAATGGTACATAAAGTATCTGTGGAATGGAGGCACTAAAATGATCGGAAGATAGATAAAAACATACCTTTATTGAATTGCAAGTAAAAGCAAACAGTCAAACGAGCAAGACAGTGACTTGGAGCATAGGTGTAGTGGAGTATAATGTCATCTGATGCGTTTCACGTCATTATGGCGCTTTCACAAAGATAAGTGTGTGTGGCTGTTCTACCTTCTTATAGGGTGTCATACTAATTCAAATTTCAACCACCACCTGTAATTACAGACGTTTCAATCTTGTATTCACATATAGCGAATTACCTAAGTGACATCAATTTGTGAATTTACGTGAACAAGGTTAAGTGAAAATAAACATTAACAAATAAATAATAAAATTAATAATGCACTTTTGTGTGAAACTTATAAAGCATGGATATTTACCTAAATAAAATAACATAATATAAAATAATAAAAAATATAATAATATACTATTTCTAACAACTTATTCAATTATATCTATAAATGATAATAAAAACAAAAATTAGATATCCACACTTAGTCTTAAATAAGTGTTGTACATGTGTTTTACACATTCAATTCTAATTCCTCTGATTAAGACCTCAATTTATAGGTTCAAATAGTCTATATACCTATCTTTTTCACTCTAGTTTTTACTCTTGTTTACTATCGGCTAGATTACAAGTCTTGCGTTATGAGCTGTGCAGTGCTAACGTGCAGTTTTTTCTCACTGCTCACTTACCTGCAGCGCTGGTATTACAGGTTTTTACAAACCCGGCATTAAAAGGCAAGAAGTGAGCGTAGAGCAAAATTGAGTTCCATACCGCACTCCAATACAAGCACTGCTTAAGTCAGCGGTGAGCTGGTTATACCCCCATAGACATCAATGGGGAGAGCCGGCTGAGAAAAAGTCTAACACCTACAATAAAGCAGAGTAAAGCTCAGTAACGCAGCCATATTGATTCCTATGGGGAAACTAAAGTTATGTTTACACCTAACACCCTAACATGAACCCTGAGTCTAAACACCCCTAATTGTACACTTATTAACCCCTAATCTGTCACCCCCGACATCGCCGACACCTGCATTATACTTATTAACCCCTTATCTGCTGCTACGGACATCACAGCCATCTACATTATATTTATTAACCCCTAATCTGCTGCCCCCAACATCGCCGACACCTACATTATATTTATTAACCACTAATCTGCCATCCCCAATGTCGCCGCAACCTACCTACACTTATTAACCCCTAATCTGCTGCCCCCAACATCGCAGCCACTATTCTAAATTTATTAACCCCTAAACCTAAGTCTAACCCTAACACCCCCTAACTTAAATATAATTTAAATAAATCTAAATACAATTCCTATCATTAACTAAATTATTCCTATTTAAAATTAAATACTTACCTATAAAATAAACCCTAAGCTAGCTACAATATAACTAATAGTTACATTGTAGCTAGCTTAGGGTTTATTTTTATTTTACAGGCAAGTTTGTATTTATTTTAACTAGGTAGAATAGTTTCTAAATAGTTATTAACTATTTAATAACTACCTAGCTAAAATAAATACAAATGTACCTGTAAAATAAAACCTAACCTAAGTTACACTAACACCTAACACTACATTACAATTAAATAAATTCCCTAAATTAAATACAATTAAATAAATTAAATACAATTAGCTAAATTACAAAAAAAACCCACTAAATTACAGAAAATAAAAAACAAATTACAAGATATTTAAACTAATTACACCTAATCTAATAGCCCTATAAAAATAAAAAAGCGCCCAAAATAAAAAAAACCTAGCCTAAACTAAACTATCAATAGCCCTTAAAAGGGCCTTTTGCGGGCATTGCCCCAAAGAAATTAGCTCTTTTACCTGAAAAAAAAATACAAACAACACCCCCAACAGTAAAACCCACCACCCACACAACCAACCCCCCAAATATAACCCTAACTAAAAAACCTAAGCTCCCCATTGCCCTCAAAAGCTCTATTGCTGCCAAAAGCCCTAACCTAAAAATAAAACCCACCCAATACACCCTTAAAAAAATCCTAACACTAACCCCAGAAGATTCACTTACCGGGAAAAGTCTTCATCCAAGCGGCAAGATGTCCTCAACGAAGCCAGCAGAAGTGGTCCTCCCTATGGGCAGAAGTGGTCCTCCAGATGGGCAGAAGTCTTCATCCAGATGGCATCTTCTATTTTCATCCTTCCAGCGCGAAGCGGGTCCATCTTCAAGACATCCGGCACGGAACATCCTCTTCCAACGATGTCTTCTTCTGAATAAATGTACCTTTAAGTGACGTCATCCAAGATTGCATCCCTTAGATTCCGATTGGCTGATAGAATTCTATCAGTTAATCGGAATTAAGGTAGAAAAAGATCATATTGGCTGATGCAATCAGCCAATAGGATTGAGCTTGCATTCCATTGGCTGATTGGAACAGCCAATAGAATGCAAGCTCAATCCTATTGGCTGATTGGATCAGCCAATAGGATTGAACACCAATCCTATTGGCTGATTGGATCAGCCAATAGGATTTTTTCAACCTTAATTCCGATTGGCTGATAGAATTCTTTCAGCCAATCAGAATCTACGGTACGCCATCTTGGATGACGTCATTTAAAGGAACCTTCATTCGTCGTTAGTCCATCGGAAGAAGAGGATGCTCCGCGTCGGATGTCTTGAATTTTTTTCTAGTTGACCTAATGCAGATCTTTGTTTAAAAGTGAGGTTAGACCTATATTTGGCTATGTGTTTGTCATTTGACATAATAGACTTATGTAAATTAATGAGATCATTGTGTGTTTTTTTCTTGAAACAAGTCTATATATTGGTTTCTTGAATTATGGAATCAAAAGTATTTTTTGCTTAAGATGTATATTACATTTTGCTTTTGTACATTTTCAATCTCCCTAGTGGATTCAGCACCCAGAGACTCCAGAATATTTACTGTCTGGATTTCTTCAAGATTTAGATGTTGATTCAAAAGATCACAAATCTGGTTAAAAATATTAGTTTCTGGGTGCTGAACCATCCTGATTGTGGGTACTTCTTCCCCACTTACTTTCATATGCATTGGCTCTGAGAGATGGTTGTCCATTTCTTCAATTTTTGAGAAGTGTCTTTTTAAGAATATTTTTCTGACAAAACAGTTGACATCAGTGATTGTACGAAACAGGTCAAAGTTTGTGGAAGATGCAAATCAAAGTCCCTTTTCTAGAACTTATTCTTCCTCCTTAGTAAGAGAGTGAGAAGAAAGATTAAATATAATTATTGTACGTATCTTGTTGA
Source organism: Bombina bombina (assembly GCF_027579735.1). NCBI lineage: Eukaryota > Metazoa > Chordata > Amphibia > Anura > Bombinatoridae > Bombina > Bombina bombina. The sequence continues at coordinate 812,406,228 of NC_069501.1, forward strand.
CATCTTCTTCTTTGATTTTGGTAAAGATTTTTTCAACTTTGACTGCTGTTCGTCCTCCTTGTTCTTTCCTTTTTGGGATTCTTGTACTTTGTCTTTGTTCTTAATCTTTGGTCTAGCCCCCACGTTATGTTGTTTTTCTTGTGTATCCTCATCTGAGGGATTTAAACTGTCCATCGATAGATCAGTTGGAGTTGATGTTGTATAGTGCTTCACTGAGAAATTAGAGTCTGTAAAATTAACTGAGATTTTCCGATGTTTTGTTCTTCTTCTTTTTTTTTTTTTTATTTTTGTTTTTCAGTTGTTTTCCCATTTTTGTAAATGATGATGTATTCTAGTTAAAGACTATGTTCAATGAATAGTCTAATTCATCTCTAAGCATTTTGTGATCCTTTCTAGAGACCAGCTTTTGTTCATCAAGGTGTTTTTTTGAGTTCTGCATCAAACTCTCCATATTTTTCATTATTTTGTAATAGTTCAAGTTTGCCCTGGAGTTCTTTGATGTCTTTGAGGATATTTTCTTATTTTTTGGTTTTGTTAGTCTTTAGTTTGCTCATCAATTTTATTGAACATTCACTTAGGACTTTATTCCTCCATGGACTCTTTTTCTTCCTCTTGGTCCTCATTGGGAATTTTTTTTAATTCTGAGGCCTGTGGTATGATTTCTGAGTTGATGTATTTGTCTAGGTATATCAATTCATACCAGAGTTTTAACTCCTGTAAGGACAGGAAGTGTTGGCGCAAGTCACTTATTTGTATTTGGTCAGGGGATAACTCCTCCCTACGCTCCTGGTATTTTTCTATTGAAAATATCTTCCAATGCAGTAGAATTTTTTTTAAATAAATTAATACACCAATTAGGTTTGTTAGTAATTAGTCAATAGTTACCACAGATATACTTTATATGCAACTGGTTAAATCCTCTGTCCTCCTTTCTTCCTTTAATGTTTGTTAATAATTTTTAGTGACGACTCATTCTGCAGTCAATACACAGAAACCCTAGAAGACTTCATGCATATAATAGCTTGTGTATACATTATTGCATATATTATTTGTACAATAATTCCTACATCGAAGCAAGTTAATGCATACAGCAAATGGAGGGTTAATTGTATTATATTGTATTATATTACATTAGTTACCAGTTGCGAACACTGTCTTTAACTTGGCAGTCAGTATAGCACTACATATAGTGGTTCAATTAGCATCTTGTATTATCCTGCCAGTCTCATCAACAGACCTCCCAGACCTCGTCCCGCCTTCTGCGACTCCATCACAACCTCATCACACCCCACTCCTTCGCCTCAATATCGGACTGAAGCAACTCCTCAACTCCTCAAACCATGTAGCCGGACACACCCTCGACCCTATCTACTCCGCAGGAACCCACATCTCAGTCAACCACATCACCAAACTCCACTGGACCGACCACCACTGCATAAACTTCACCTTCGACAATCCCACCACCCACCCCACAGAAACTGGAACAACATCACCAAAGACCAACTGTACTCCACCCTCAACAAGTTCCCCCCCCAGCTACCTCCAAAGATGCCAACTTCGTCGCCCGCAACCTCCACCACTGGCTCACAGACTGCGCCAACTCCCTCACCCCCCTCAAGAAACCGTCCAGCTGCCAACCTACCAACAAGGCTAGCTGGTTCACCCCGGCCCTCCAGGACTCCAAACACCACTGCAGGCAATTGGAAAGAACCTGGAGATCCAGCAAGACCCCTACAAACAAAAGGCCTACAAAGAAGCCTTCACTACCCACCACCACTTCATCAAAACCACCAAGAAGATAGCCATACAAGACAGAATCAACGCCAACGTCCACAACAACAAGGAGTTGTTCGCAGTCATCAAGGAATTCTCCAAACCCAACAACATCACTAATGACATCCCGCCCTCCCAGGACCTCTGCGATAACCTTGAAACGTACTTCCACTGCAAGATCTCCAACATCTACGACAGCTTCATGCCCCAGAACTCACCTACCGATACCTCACCCAAATACACCACCACCTACCCCCCATGGACCATCTGGAGCCCCCTCACCACAGAGGACACCCTAAGAATCATGAGATCGATCCACTCCGGAGCACCCTCGGACCCATGCCCGCATCACATGTTCAACAAAGCGGGTTACACCATCGCCCCCGAGCTCCGCCACACCATCAACTGCTCCATCGAAACCGGCACCTTCCTGGATGATTGGAAGCACACACAATTAAAACCCCTACTGAAGAAACCCACGGCAGACCCCAATGCTCTGAAGAACTACCGCCCCATCTCTCTGCTTCCCTTTGCAGCCAAAGTTTTTTTTTTCTTCTCAAAAGTGTGTCACGGCCACACTGTCTAATCACAGTGAACCCAATCGCACCATAGAACTGAATGCAGTGCATTCCTGTGCTAGGTAAAGCCGGGAGCGCGCTACATTTAGTCCAATGCCAAGATTGAGCGTGCTGTGATTACACAGTGCACCTGTGAGGATCTTTTGAGGAGAAAAAAAAAACACAAGCTGGTGAGGAATGGAAAGTAAGTATACCTTTGGAAGGGTAAATCTCTCAAATCTCTCATTTTCAAAGGTGTTGCTAGAATAATGTAACATTATTTATTACGTTTAGCCCCTTTAAGGGGCTTAGTAAAGCTGAGGCTGTAAATATTTTTCCTAAAAATAAAAATTCAAGAACAAGGGGTCATGATCTCAAGCTGAAGGGTAGTAGATTCTGGAGTAATTTGCGGAAGCACTTCTTTACAGAAAAGGTGATTGATTCATGGAATAAACTTCCACAAAAGGTGGTAATGACAAACACTACAGGGAATTTAAGAATGCCTGGAATAAGCATAAAGTTATCCTGCAAACTAGATAAGTTTTAGGAAATATTGGGCAGACTTTTTGGGCCTATGGTTCTTATCTACTGTCAAAATCTATGTTTCTATATTATATTTATACACATTTTTATTATCAAAAAAATGCAAATGATCATCACATTAAACACTTCTTATAAAATAAAACTAATACTCGGGTAACAATCATAAAGTTATATACCATTTAAAAAACTTTAATATCACAACATTGCTATTATCAATAAATAAATAAAATGATACTGCTAAAAACAAATTGCGCATACTATAAATAAAAAGATGTATCACTGCACATGCATACATTAGGAAATATCTAGTACATTATCTACATAAATATATAATATAAAGGTGAACCAAAAAAACGTGTTTTTATTCATATGTACCAGAACAAATCCTGTCAGTCATTTGTCTATAGGTATGACTAAAGATTCTTATAACCTATATTGATCAAGTTTTAAAAAAATCCCTTTATGTTTTTAACCCCTTAATGACCGCAGCACTTTTCCATTTTCTGTCCGTTTGGGACCAAGGCTATTTTTACATTTTTGCGGTGTTTGTGTTTAGCTGTAATTTTCCTCTTACTCATTTACTGTACCCACACATATTATATACCGTTTTTCTCACCATTAAATGGACTTTCTAAAGATACCATTATTTTTATCATATCTTATAATTTACTCTAATTTTTTTATAAAATATGAGGAAAAAATGGAAAAAACCACACTTTTTCTAAATTTGACCCCCAAAATCTGTTACACATCTACAACCACCAAAAAAATCCCATGCTAAATAGTTTCTAAATTTTGTTCTGAGTTTAGAAATATCCAATGTTTACATGTTCTTTGCTTTTTTTGCAAGTTATAGGTCCATAAATACAAGTAGCACTTTGCTATTTCCAAACTCCAAAATGAGTGCTAGTTACATTGGGACACTGATATCTTTTAGGAATCCCTGAATATCCATTGACATGTATTTATATATATATTTTTTAGAAGACATCCCAAAGTATTGATCTAGGCCCATTTTGGTATATTTCATGCCACCATTTCACCGCCAAATGCGATCAAATAAAAAAAATTGTTCACTTTTTCACAAATTTTTTCACAAACTTTAGGTTTCTCACTGAAATCATTTACAAACAGCTTGTGCAATTATAGCATAAATGGTTGTAAATTCTTCTCTGGGATCCCCTTTGTTCATAAATAGCAGACATATATGGCTTTGGCGTTGCTTTTTGGTAATTAGAAGGCTGCTAAATGCCACTGCGCACCACACTTGTTTTATGCCCAGCAGTGAAGGGGTTAATTAGGGAGCATGTAGGGAGCTTGTATGGTTAATTTTAGCTTTAGTGTAGTGTAGTAGACAACCCCAAGTATTGATCTAGGCCCATTTTGGTATATTTCATGCCACCATTTCACCACCATATGCGATCAAATTTAAAAAAACGTTAAATTTTTCACAATTTTAGGTTTCTCACTGAAATTATTTACAAACAGCTTGTGCAATTATGGCACAAATGGTTGTAAATGCTTCTCTGGGATCCCCTTTGTTCAGAAATAGCAGACATATATGACTTTGGCGTTGCTTTTTGGTAATTAGAAGGCCGCTAAATGCTGCTGCGCATCACACGTATATTATGGCTAGCAGTGAAGGGGTTAATTAGGTAGTTTGTAGGGAGCTTGCAGGGTTAATTTTAGCTTTAGTGTAGAGATCAGCCTCCCACCTGACACATCCCACCCCCTGATCCCTCCCCCACCCCACAATTGTCCCCGCCATCTTAAGTACTGGCAGAAAGTCTGCCAGTACTAAAATAAAAGGTTTTTTTAATTTGTTCTTTTTTTTTTTTTAGCATATTTACATATGCTGCTTTGTAGAATCCCCCCTTAGCCCCCAACCTCCCTGATCCACCCCCAAAACAGCTCTCTTACCCTCCCCCTCTGCATTATTGGGGGCCAGTCTGCCAGTACCCAGTTTCAAGAAAAAAAGTTTTTTTTTTTTAAAAAAATAGAAATTCTGTAGTGTAGCTCCCCCCCCCCCACAGACAAACCCCAACACCTTAATTGATTTATAAAAAAAAACTTTTATTACCTTTTATTTGTATTTTTTTGTTTAACTTTTTTCTGTAGTGTAGCGGTTCCCACCCGCTCCCTCCCCGTGCACGCGCCCGCCCCCGCCCTTCCGTGCACGTGCGCGCATCAGTGTGCGCCCCCGATCATCCACGCCCACGATCCCGCCCCCCCTGCACGTCACCAAGGCCATCGATGGCCACCACCCGCCTCCCACCAGCCTCCCACCCACCAACGCGGTAAGCCAACAATCTCCGGTGCAGAGAGGGCCACAGAGTGGCTCTCTCTGCACCAGATGGCTTAAAAAGGTTATTGCAGGATGCCTCGATATCGAGGCATCACTGCAATAACCGGAAAGCAGCTGGAAGCGAGCAGGATCGCTTCCAGCTGCTTTCCAGACCGAGGACGTGCAGGGTACATCCTTGGTCGTTAAGGGTATTTTTTAGAGGACGTACCCTGCACGTCCTCGGTCGTTAAGGGGTTAAAGATCACAAAATCAAATAAGTTAATTAGCTAAATTTGTAGTAACCATCAAATTCTACAGAACAATCCACATTTTAGTTGTCTAAATAAAGAGCTGGGATAAAGTTCCATATATGATGACTGATTATAGATGAAAGATTTATTAAAGGGCCACTAAACCCAAAATCTTTCTTTCATGATTCAGATAGAGAATAGAAATTTAAACAACATTCCAATTTACTTCCATAATTTATTTTGCTTAATTTTTTAAATATCCTTATTTGAAGAAAAAGCAATGTACATGGTGAGCCAATCACATGATGCTTCTATGTGCAGCAACCAATCAGCAGCTAGTGAGCATATCTAGATATGCTTTTCATCAAAGAATATCAAGAGAATAAAACAAATTAGATAATATAAGTAAATTAGACAGATGTTTAACATTGCATTCTCTTTCTAAATCATAAAAGAAAAAATATGGGTGGCATATCCCTTTAAGTTTGTGACATTTCACACATGTGGGTATATGTGTAAGGCAAGAACAGTAAGAATTTAATTTCTAATTAAAGAAACTGGCAGTTAATTGTGAAAGGATAAAACAGATTATTTACGGTTGGACATTATAATTAAATGATAATAAGTATCAAAATATTAACTATTTTAACAACTAAAAATATGAAAACAGATAACAGCTAAATTATGTTATACTCCAAACAGAATGCAACCGTACAGGAAATAGCCGATGGAAAAAATTATTTTTATGTCTAAATAAAAAAAGATGGAATGGAACCTATGGGCAAGTTAGTGAGGCTCCTATAAGCAAAATAGCAAAGACTTTGACAGTAGAAAAATTGTGGACAGCACTATCAAAACAAAAGATGTAGTAAGGTGAATTTGATTCTGAGTTGGTTATTTATTTATTTTGTATGTTCTACAGGGATGTTGCAGTGGAGTATTATTATTGGAAGATATTCAAAATGTTCTTAAACAAAGAGTTTATAAGTACAATATAAAAGTTGTAAATAAGTCAAACCATTAATGCAAAGTTTAAAATAAGAATATACTGTGCCAAAAAAAGTATTAAAAGAAGACAAATTAAGTATGTCTTTAAACTTTTAGCAAATTTAATTATATATATGAAAATATGAAAATCTCAGTATGACTTTTGCTAGAAAACTAAACGATTCTCCAGTGACCTGGGTAATATAATTTTTCTTTTTTAATTTAATAGATTAATCACTGTTCTTTCTTCCTTTAGCCAGAAGCAGATCTCCAATAAACAACACAATTTAGACTTTCACAAAAATAAATACATACAATACTATAAAATAGCTCAGCTTTGCAAAGTAAATAGCTAAAAAATTAAATATCTGTGTGTTGCACGGTGAAAAGTACATATAGTGTAGAAAATATAGCTATGATAACTTAGCTACATTTATAAGGAATACTGAATATGTGGATTCAGCTGACTGCCCTACCTGTATATATTTCAGACTAGCTTGGGGATGTGCATTGTACAGGGGTATGTGAATTAAGGCCTGCTATTCCCTGCTTTTCTGTCATTTTACTCCAAGTCTCTCTTTTTGGTATGTGAATTAAGGCCCTGCATTGAAATCCTGCTATTCCCTGCTTTTCTGTCATTTTACTCCAAGTCTCTCTTTTTGGTATGTGAATTAAGGCCCTGCATTGAAATCCTGCTATTCCCTGCTTTTCTGTCATTTTACTCCAGGTCTATCTTTTTGGTATGTGAATTAAGGCCCTGCATTGAAATCCTGCTATTCCCTGCTTTTCTGTCATTTCACTCCGTCTCTCTCTTTGGTATGTGAATTAAGGCCCTGCATTGAAATCCTGCTATTCCCTGCGTTTCTGTCATTTTACTCCGTCTCTCTTTTTGGTATGTGAATTAAGGCCCTGCATTGAAATCCTGCTATTCCCTGCTTTTCTGTCATTTTACTCCAAGTCTCTCTTTTTGGTATGTGAATTAAGGCCCAGCATTGAAATCCTGCTATTCCCTGCTTTTCTGTCATTTTACTCCAAGTCTCTCTTTTTGGTATGTGAATTAAGGCCCTGCATTGAAATCCTGCTATTCCCTGCTTTTCTGTCATTTTACTCCAAGTCTCTCTTTTTGGTATGTGAATTAAGGCCCTGCATTGAAATCCTGCTATTCCCTGGTTTTCTGTCATTTTACTCCAGGTCTCTCTTTTTGGTATGTGAATTAAGGCCCTGCATTGAAATCCTGCTATTCCCTGCTTTTCTGTCATTTTACTCCGTCTCTCTTTTTGGTATGTGAATTAAGGCCCTGCATTGAAATCCTGCTATTCCCTGCGTTTCTGTCATTTTACTCCAGGTCTCTCTTTTTGGTATGTGAATTAAGGCCCTGCATTGAAATCCTGCTATTCCCTGCTTTTCTGTCATTTTACTCCAAGTCTCTCTTTTTGGTATGTGAATTAAGGCCCTGCATTGAAATCCTGCTATTCCCTGCTTTTCTGTCATTTTACTCCAAGTCTCTCTTTTTGGTATGTGAATTAAGGCCCTGCATTGAAATCCTGCTATTCCCTGCTTTTCTGTCATCTTACTCCAAGTCTCTCTGTGTATATGTATATTGAGCACATTAATTTAGGCTGTTAAAATTAAGACCTGCATTTATTGTAATGATTTTTCCCAATGTCTCTATTCTAATGTCTAGTTAATTGCCATGTGATGCTCAATCCTTATCAATACTTGCTATAACTCTTAAATGTATAGTTGTCTTATGTCACAGTTTTAACCCCCCTAAATTTTATTGTCTGTTTACTTAACTCATCTCACCCTGACCAGATTCTAACATTCCAATTGGCCTTACCAACTGTCTTTGATTAGCAATCAACTAATTTTAGTGGACTCAGCTGACTGCCCTACCTGTATATATTTCAGACTAGTTTGGGGATGTGCATTGTACAGGGGTGTGTGCATTGCTTACAGGGCAGTGTACTTTTTAACAATAGCATATGTTCACATTTTCAAAGTGAACATTTTATAAGTGAGGCACACATTTTTAAGAATTATACAAGAATTCAACAAGGATTGGGCAAGGGGCAAGACACAAGGCAAGTACTCTTGTAATACTGTTTTTTTTTTTTTTAAGTATCTCATTGTATCCTTTTGCAAGTGCTGCTGTAACACTGTGTCTTATGCGTTTACTTGGTTCCCACTTTCATAATAATGCTCAATATCTTCATATTCCTTTTTACCAATGACCTACTTACAGCAAAATCCAAAGGAAACTTCTCTCTGCTTATCCTCCTTGACCTGTCTGCAGCCTTTGACACTGTTGAACATCCTCTTCTGCTCCAAACCCTCCAATCCTTTGGCATCTGTGACACAGCTCTCTCATGGTTCTCTTCCTATCTGACTAACCGTACATTTAGTGTAGCCTTCTCCGAAGCATCCTCTGCCCTGTTACCACTTTCTGTTGGGGTAACTCAAGGCTCTGTCCTTGGTCCCCTTCTCTTTTCAATCTACACATCATCACTAGGTTCCTTAATAAAGTCCCATGGGTTTCAATACCATTTGTATGATGATGACACCAAAATCTACTTCTCTGCACCAGACCTACCTCCTTCCTTACTAACCCGTGTCACTAACTGTCTTTCTCACATCTCATCTTGGATGTCCTCTCACTACCTTAAGCTAAATCTCTCCAAAACTGAACTCCATATTTTCCCCCTTCTTCCAATGTCTCCACCCCAAAATTTCGATAACTGTTGATAACTCCATCATTGCCCCTACCCCGCACGCCCGATGTCTTGGGGTCACACTTGACTCAGATCTTTCCTTCACTCCTCACATTCAGTCCTTGGCTAAAGCCTGCCACTTCCACCTTAAAAACATCGCTAAAATTAGACATTTCCTTACACAAGATACAACCAAGATTTTAATCCACTCTCTCATCCTTTCCCGCCTCGACTACTGCAACTCCGTCCTCTCTGGTCTACCTAGCTGCCGCATAGCTCCTTTACAATCCAGTATGAATGCCTCTGCCAGGCTCATCTTCCTTACTTGTCGCTCTTCATCTGCTGCACCTCTCTGCCAATGCCTTCACTGGCTTCCTCTTGCCTCTAGGATTAAACATAAAATCCTCACCCTGACATATAAAGCTCTTAACTGCACTGCTCCCCCGTACATCTCAGAATTTGTCTCTAGATACTCTCTCTTCCGTCCCCTTCGATCAGCTCAGGATCTCCTCCTCTCCTCCTCTCTTGTTAATTCCTCACATTCCCATTTACAGGACTTCTCCAGACTAGCCCCCATCTTGTGGAATTCCCTGCCTCGCTCCATAAGACTCTCCCCTAGTTTTAACAGCTTCAAGCACTCCCTAAAAACTCTACTATTCCGGGATGCATACAACCAACACTAACCTTTCCCAACTCCATTGCTTTCCCCTTGAACCCCTTAGAATGTAAGCCTATGGGCCCAGCTGTTTACAGATCGCTTCATAAGAGCCGACTACAACAGTGAAACTCTCGGCAGGGCCCTCTACCCACTTGACCCCTACAAAAGCTATCCTGTACACCGACTATGTTTACAGCGCTGTGGAATCTGTTGGCGCTCTACAAATACCTGATAATAATAATAATAATATCTGTAAGTAGCACTAACTGTTTAAATTGTTATTGATAATTGTTTATGGTGTTCGCTTTCACACTTTTCAAATTGATTTAACTAGACTTTTTTTGAATATGGAAGTATAACCAAAACTATGAAAGATGCTTTAAAGAGCATCATTTGGATTCTTTGTTATTTCACTGTTTCTGCTGCAATTTTGTTGGTTAGATTTCCCTTGTTATTGGGTGTGGAATTCAATTGGTAAGTAGTTACTGTTTAATATGAAGGTCTTTTCTATTGCTAACCACCTTAGTTGGCTTTCTACAAAAAGTAAGTATGGTAGTTAATTTGTTGGGGAAGTTAGTACTGAGATTTTTAACATGTGATAGGTTACAAGTTATTCTGAGTGCCATGATCACATTCTTTAACATAGGTGCTTTTAGGTTAAATACAATCTTAATACTTGTGTAAGATAATTTATTTAATGGTTGCTTCAGTAGGGAAATTGTACACAAGAAAGGTCACAGACTAGAAAATCTGTGATCATGCTTTTTGTTAAGAACTATGGGCATAAATTAACGATCTTGCTTGAGCGTTAATTGAGCTAGAATTATGATATTTTGCGTTCTTCAGGTTGTGCTCATAATATGAGTTAAAAGTAAACTGTTTTTGCTCTTGTGGTAACCCAAAGAGAACAAAAATCTGAAGATAGAATATTGCGTGCCCCTTCCATGTATTCCCCCATAGAAGTAAAAAAAAATTGAGAAAAAATCCTAACACCCCACTTTTGTGCAAACCCGATTGCATAGTCTCATTTGTGCTACCCAGACATAAAAATATGAATATTTCATATTCTAATGTTCTTTACATAACAGAATATGTTCTATTTATACATAAATACATATTTATATATAGGTATATATATATATATATATATATATATGATATTTTGGTAACATATATATATATATATATATACTGTATATATACAGGGAGTGCAGAATTATTAGGCAAGTTGTATTTTTGAGGATTCATTTTATTATTGAACAACAACCATGTTCTCAATGAACCCAAAAAACTCATTAATATCAAAGCTAAATATTTTTGCAAGTAGTTTTTAGTTTGTTTTTAGTTTTAGCTATTTTAGGGGGATATCTGTGTGTGCAGGTGACTATTACTGTGCATAATTATTAGGCAACTTAACAAAAAAACAAATATATACCCATTTCAATTATTTATTTTTACCAGTGAAACCAATATAACATCTCAACATTCACAAATATACATTTCTGACATTCAAAAACAAAACAAAAACAAATCAGTGACCAATATAGCCACCTTTCTTTGCAAGGACACTCAAAAGCCTGCCATCCATGGATTCTGTCAGTGTTTTGATCTGTTCACCATCAACATTGTGTGCAGCAGCAACCACAGCCTCCCAGACACTGTTCAGAGAGGTGTACTGTTTTCCCTCCTTGTAAATCCCACATTAGATGATGGACCACAGGTTCTCAATGGGGTTCAGATCAGGTGAACAAGGAGGCCATGTCATTAGATTTTCTTCTTTTATACCCTTTCTTGCCAGCCACGCTGTGGAGTACTTGGACGCGTGTGATGGAGCATTGTCCTGCATGAAAATCATGTTTATCTTGAAGGATGCAGACTTCTTCATGTACCACTGCTTGAAGAAGGTGTCTTCCAGAAACTGGCAGTAGGACTGGGAGTTGAGCTTGACTCCATCCTCAACCCGAAAAGGCCCCACAAGCTCATCTTTGATGATACCAGCCCAAACCAGTACTCCACCTCCACCTTGCTGGCGTCTGAGTCGGACTGGAGCTCTCTGCCCTTTACCAATCCAGCCACAGGCCCATCCATCTGGCCCATCAAGACTCACTCTCATTTCATCAGTCCATAAAATCTTAGAAAAATCAGTCTTGAGATATTTCTTGGCCCAGTCTTGACGTTTCAGCTTGTGTGTCTTGTTCAGTGGTGGTCGTCTTTCAGCCTTTCTTACCTTGGCCATGTCTCTGAGTATTGCACACCTTGTGCTTTTGGGCACTCCAGTGATGTTGCAGCTCTGAAATATGGCCAAATTGGTGGCAAGTGGCATCTTGGCAGCTGCACGCTTGACTTTTCTCAGTTCATGGGCAGTTATTTTGCGCCTTGGTTTTTCCACACGCTTCTTGCGACCCTGTTGACTATTTTGAATGAAACGCTTGATTGTTCGATGATCACGCTTCAGAAGCTTAGCAATTTTAAAAGTGCTGCATCCCTCTGCAAGATATCTCACTATTTTTGACTTTTCTGAGCCTGTCAAGTCCTTCTTTTGACCCATTTTGCCAAAGGAAAGGAAGTTGCCTAATAATTATGCACACCTGATATAGGGTGTTGATGTCATTAGACCACACCCCTTCTCATTACAGAGATGCACATCACCTAATATGCTTAATTGGTAGTAGGCTTTCGAGCCTATACAGCTTGGAGTAAGACAACATGCATAAAGAGGATGATGTGGTCAAAATACTCATTTGCCTAATAATTCTGCACTCCCTGTATATATATATATATATATATATATATATACACACATACATCTTTCATGATTATATATAGGTATAGATATATACAGATATATATAGGAGTATCTATTTACAAATACATAGAATATATTCTGCTATGTGCAAAACATTGGAATGTGAAATATTTACAGTAACTACATAGCTAAAGCCTTTATGAAATATGAATATTTCATAAATATGCTTTACATATTTTCATCAACTTAACGGCAAAGGACTCCAATGCACACACACACATGTCTATATATGTATACATATTTATTTATGCATTTATATGTGTATATATGTCTGTAAATACAAATATAAGCATATAAATACATGAATATATATGTACACATATATAAACATTTATAAATATACATACATATACATATTTAGACATGTATATGTATGTGTCTCAATGTGAAAGCCCTTTGTCTGCCTTTTGTTCTAACTCATGAGATCTCATATCTTTTATCCTTTATCAAATGTTTGTGCAATATTTTTTTTAGATGGTGTTATTATGAGTGTAACTATACTTTGTAATGTATTTGTGATGTGTTTTGTGCAACTTGTATGTTTTTTTTTAAGATAAATAATAAATACAGATACTTATCATCTTATACTTATCATCTTAGTCACAAAACATTACTGTGTGTTGTAGTCAAGTAGTTAAGGATATATTTGTTTATCATACAAATAAACATTTCTTAAACTATTTTTTTAATTTTACCTTTTTCAATAATGTTCTATATATGAATCACACAAAATAACACATTACACAAACATAGACTAAAGCATATTTACTAATTATTAAATCAGGGATGGTCAAGGTTCTGATCTAGAGAACCTATGAAAGTCATGATAGCAGTGAACTGACAATGTAAATTGTGTGTTCAATGTACTAAGCAGTGTATGCTGGTTTTGAGCCCTTGCAGGACATGCTCACAGATCACTGATTCTTACACTCTCCACCACTTCTAAGTTGGCGGATAGAAATCCATCATTTGACCAATCGCGCAAGGGAAGAGAGTGGCATCACAAACACTACAAAGCCAGGCAGACATTAAGTTAGGAATCTTGTCCACACTGGCTTTGTGCATTGGGCCCTGAATATCCACTGCCACATTTAACAATACACAAGGATGTCCTTGTGTAATGCTGCTCCTGCTTTTGCGCTACTTGTCAATCACCGGGAACCAACGATTTTCGGGGGTGTTTTATTTTAGATGACATCTGCTTGTGAACTTGCAGTAAGCAGACCTGCATGAGCAAATATGCTTCACATGGGCTCCAAAGCAGCATTTGCTGCTTAGAACATGGGGCCTATTACTCCACAATATTTAATGACATTGTTAATTTGACCCCTTTGAGTAATATTTTTGGCTGAGAACTTGAATTCAGCACTAAGATAATCATATGCTAAGATATCTAAAATTGTGACAAGTTATTTTGTAATTATATATTTCATAACAACATCACACAGAAAAGTAGACTTTTAGTCCATCAAAGGTTAAGGCCCCAGGAACCTTGTCCACCTGACATCACTGCGAGCAACACGTCCGCAGCTTCATAAATAGAGCCCTTAATGTTTTCATGAAGAACTCTTTGCAACAGATCCTCACTGCATATTTTATTCAAACCATGCATAAAAACAATACATTTCTTTGTAAATTTAGAACATTTCTGTATAAGCTTTTATATGTGACTATTAAAATGAAACTGTAAGTACAAACAAACCTGAGTTGATCCTGTGAAGTTAACTTCAGTAGCAATGATCTCCTGGAGTATCAATCCCCTTCATAGTTTGCTTTGTATTTTTATATTTTATAATACAATTACATGAAGAAGTAGCCAGTCACACACTCAAATATTACATTTATTCAGATGCAAACTATTTAAGCACTCAACCGTGCACATTTCCTTACACTATGAACTAATACAAGCTGTGAATCTGTTTCTACGTTTAGGGCATATCAGTCTGAGATCTAAAAGGTCAATATTAAAATGAAGATTTAAAACACTAACCCCTCTTCATGAGCCTAGAAACTGTGACATTCAGATCAACAGCAACTGCTTTCCATTTTATAATGACATCAGAAAAAAAAATCTCTCTTCTCCAGAGTTTCATCAGTGGGCCTTCCTAATATTAAAGGGACATAAAACCCAACATTCATGGTTCAGATAGAGCATACAATTTTAAACAACTTTGCAATTTACTTCTATTATCAAATTGTCTTTGTTTTCTTGTTACCCTTTGTTAAAAAGCAGGGATGTAAGCTCCAGAGTGCTATACATTAGCAAGAGCACTAGATGGCAGTAATATTTCCTGTCATGTAGTGCTACAGGCATGTGCACATTACCTATCTAGCTATCTCTTAACAAAGAATAACATGAGAACAAAGCACATTTGATAATAGAAGTAAATTGGAAACTTTTTTTAAATTGTATTTTCTATCTGAATCATAAAAGAAAATGTTGGTTTAAATGTCCCTTTAACATTAATAGTGTTGCAAGGTACTTTGTACAATATTTTGTACATCAAACTCAAACTGCTAGCAATGAAGAAAAACAATTATTACAACTGAAATGCTTGCAAAATTGTTTATATGACTGCATGTCTATTTAGTCTTCTGAATAGAGCTAACGGTTCCTCAAGGTTCGGGCAGTGAGTGTTGTAGTCTTTGGGCTCTCAGGTCTCTAAGCACAGCCAGTGCTGCACTGTACAGGTGGCCAGGTGTTGCAGCACTAGGAGCTTTGCGTTCCTTCAGTAGGTCGTGTAGAGCAGCAAACTAAAAAAAATACGATGTTCTGAAGTCTGGAGCTGGCAGGTCAGCTGAGGAGAGAAGTATTTTATAGCAATAACTGGGGGCTGTGATAAATAAGTGCTTTTGGCTCTTTTGGATGCGTTTATACCTTGCTTTGATTGTGTTAAAGGAACTGTGCACTATTTTAGGGCTATTTATATTATTTTTTTATCTGAAGTGACCATGGCCATGTTCATGGCACCAAGCCTGAATGGGAGTTGTTAAAATATACACAAATACCTATGATAGAAAGGTGAGAGAAAAAAAATGCTGTTGAGCACTTGATTGACTTTGTATAAAACATTTAATTAAGCTGGGAGCTGGCTGACAAGGAGGGCAGACGTGTGTTCATGGAGCTCCTATGCTATAACCTACTAAAGATGAGAAAATATATAATTTGCTAATGATCTCGGCTTCCCAACACCCTAGAAGCAGGGGGTAATCCTGTGTACTAACTTTTTGCTAGAAATAAACCTTAAATTTATGGACTTTGCAGCTGCTTCAGTAGCGATACGGTTTGGGGCCTACGTTACTTGATGAAGCAGTGTGGATATAACTTTTTCTAACACTTCGGAAGAGTCCCTATCCTACCATACACAGAATGGACCTAGAATCTGCATTCCTCAGGTTCGAGGATCGTTTTTGTGGTGCTCTGGAGGCTCACTTTTCAGAAATGAGCCTATTACTTGTGCAACTTAGCGAACAGTTTTCTACGCCACATGACCCGCAAGATGGTGGCGAAACATTTGGAACCTCTTGCACTATTAACACGCAAGCGTTAAATAGCCTTGAAACCCCTGTTCCCCAGAAACCAACTGCTGTACTAGCTGGAGATCGCAGGCTGCATTATACCCTGAGTGACGAGAACTCGACTGACGGCATGAATGCATGGAGGCCTGGATCTTCTACGTCAGAGACGAGGTTAATAAAAGATGCAGAGCTACGCACCTATCTGAGGGACTTCACGGAAGCGACTTCACACAACCTGATCCTCGGAGTTGCCTCGGGTCTTTTGCCTCCTGGATGGGTAGATTCCTGCGATCCTCTAATCTCAACAAGCAGAGGCACTACACGGAGCCTATCATTTTGGTCCTATGGTCCCTTCTTTCCAGGACAGCTCCTAGGGATTTGTATGGCAACAGTTACGGGCATTGGCTAGACGTTTCCTTACTAATCTCCACATTTACTTCTCACTTGCGAGTGTACCGGGGAACGACTTGAATATTGCTTTCTTTCCTACTATGCCCCCACATCTGGAACTTTAATTTGAGACTCATGATGATGCTCAGTCACTACTGCAAATCATTCTATATATCACCCGCATAGTAGCTCCTGTTTATTTGGCTCAGGTTTGAGTTCTAAAAAAGAGTTTGAAGTTGATGTTTTTTTTTATTTTTCTTCTCAAATGTTTATCTTCTGCTCACTTGTTAAATTACTCACATAATTTGTATATTTGAAGTTGGATACATAATGGTAGATTATTTTATTATTTACCCTACCTAGTGATTTGTATTGCAACTAGCATTTGATATCTAGCATTAGTCGGACATTATCCTCTCTTGGCAAGTAAGGTACCCTCCCCATAGTGACATTATGATATACTTACACCTACTAGTTCTGATCCTACACAAAGGTTAACTGATTGACCCCTAGCATTCTAACGTTAATTACACTAGTCTTACTGATAAGCCCCACTGTATTCTATGGTAGATATGTATATATGTCTCTATATGCTATAACAAACTGATCACCTCTCATATAAGCTTTATATTCATATTACCCTGTAATCACTCTCTTAATGTGATTATCTCTCACCCCTCACCCTCCGGTTATAGTACTCTCAGTTTGTTGATTAGCTTTGCACATACTTTATGCATGATTATTTAAAGCTATCGTTAGGGAGGGGTAACTATAGCGTCGACTCTGTCTCTTACTGTCAAGCCCTATGAAGTCTAAATATACATTCAAGTGCAAGAAACATTGGCAGAATTTGCTATATAGTGTACTAGATTATACACTTGGAATAGTCATGGAGGTCATATAGAAGTGCATCGGTAAAATATATTATCTTGGGCCCTACTTATGATTGTACATCTTTTGTTCCCTACCTTTTTTATATATTGTTGCTAAGATCCTAGCGTGACTGTGACAGCTAATAGTGTCCCATGTAAATATACTATTGCTATGCCTATGTGACTTTCTCACTGAGGGTAAATTAATATGCACGCAAGACAGGTGGGAGATCACATCTACCCTCCACATTTTCCAGATTATTGCTATTTGGGCATGCATTTCGTTCATAATAAGCCTATTATTATCTTGACACGCTGACTAATTCTGAACAATCTCCCTGGCCGAGGTATGGAAGTTATATTAGGGTAACTACTATGTCACTACTACTACCTATGGGTTTTATGTACCCCTTTATTTACACATATTTGCCTAATATTATCCAACTCAAAAGTTCAGAGGCCCAAATGTATTCAACAGCCTGGTACCCTAGCTGGCTCCGCCCTCCCCCTCCTCAACTTATTTCGAGCGGCTCTCGCCCGCTGCACTCCCCTTCCCCTAATCCCATGAAACCAACCCCCCACTTGCCTCTATATTTCTTAAATAAATATTTTATTGTATGTTTTTCTACTACAAGGCGGGGTCACTTCTAATCTACATATTATACAAAATATAAAACTGAAGTCTTAATTTAGATAGTCCAAACTCTTTGCTAATGACTTTAATGAACGGGATTCATATGCCCCTTCTATTTACCCCTACTGCCTAGTCAACCTCCTTACTTCTTCATATCTCTAGCCAATTATAGCTTTTTCACTCTATTAATAATCCTCATCAAGTTCCACTCTTTAAACTCATAAATGCATATTAGGTTGGCATAATTTGTATTGTTGACTTGGCAATATCTTTGTATTAGCACTGTATTCTTCTTATTTTTCATTGTTTTTGGATGTGTCACTATTGTTACATTTGTTTATGACTTCAATAAAAAAATGTTTATAAAAAAACCCATTTAATTAAGCTAATATAAAAAGGCAGCAAAGTACCTATGGAGATCCACTGCCACTGATAGTTAAAAACACTTCTCTGCCTGAGCCGTTTGAATTATAAAGTAAATTTAGCCTGTAAGGTTTGCGCTAAATAGCTATTGTGCCCGGGGTGACAGGGGTATAATACCAAGGTGCGATTGTATGGATCCGAACATAGATTAGATATCTTGCTATATGTTAATCACTACTAGGCTTTAAGGGTAGGTATTACTGGGAACCATTCCCTCCCCTAATGTCCATCCCTATTAAATCCCTTGTTGACAGACAAAACATATAACAAAAATGGCACAAACAGAGAATTAGTTAAACTAGCACAAAGAGTTGTTAAAAGGTCAGCTCAGACTTCCATTCAGTGCTTGGTTATTTATATGGAGACTGATGCACTCTTGTTCCTGGCCTGTTTCCCTGATCTTGACCTTGGCAAAGTTTCTGAAGTATGCTAAATGTCTGACCTTCTATTGAGATACACTACGTGGCATATTTATCAAGCTCCGTATGGAGCTTGATGCCCCGTGTTTCCGGCGAGCCTGAAGGAAACAGAAGTTATGAAGCAGAGGTCTAAAGACCGCTGCTCCATAACCTGTCTGCCTGCTCTGAGGCCACGGACAGAAATCGTCAGAAATCAACCCAATCGAATACGATCAGGTTGATTGACACCCCCTCTGCAGGGGGCAGCATTGCACCAGCAGTTCACAAGAACCGATCATGTCCACTCGCATCATAATAAATAGGCCCCTACTTGTGGACTGATCTGCTAGCTTATGTAGTTTGGAACTGCATGCTGACTTTTGCACCTACTTTTACCTTTTGCTCTGATATCTGGTTTTGGACTGCCCTTCTGGTTTTGACCCCTAGCCTGTTCATTGATTACCCTTCTGCTATCCTGATTGTTTCCTGTTATCCATTCTCTGCACACTTGGTTCCAGATAGATAATCAGGTATTATAATCTAAAGCTATACACTTGACATTATCTAAAAAGTATCATCTACACTGTGAGGACCATCAAAGAATTTTAGAAAGGCAAATTTTAGCTTGAGAGCTAGTTCTCTCTTATGAAGGATTCTGGATGTTAAAGGGACAGTGTACACCAATTTTCATATAACTGCATGTAACAGACACTACTATAAAGAAGAATATGAACATATACAATCTAAATATCCAGTATAAAACCTTTTAAAAAGGGACTTAGAAGTTCACAGTTTAGCACTCAGTTTAGATTAGACTCGGACACTCAGTGAAATGGGCTGGGAAAGCAGAAAGAGTGGACACTCCCCCCTCCCTGCATATGAAAAGACAGATTACACTAACAAGAGCAGCAGGAATCTGTAGACATCAGTATACATTTAAAACTTTGGGGCTTTGTTAGGAGTCTGAAAATCATCACAATGTTATTAAAAATAAGCAAAACTATACACTGTTACAAAAACACTCCCAGGTGGGCTATATGAATGGATCATTTACAAAACATGAATGCAAAAAAAATCTAGTATACAATGTTTCTTTAAGGAGAGACATCTTAATTGCAATATAGTACTCACAAAAAGCCCCAAAATATTTTGCGACATTTCTCTCCATGCCTGCAGGTTTTTGATCATTGTGTCCTTGGCCAGGACTTTTCACCTACACTTGTGTCCAACATGCATATTTCATAAAGATTACATTGCTCTTTGAAGTATCTTTTCTCACAGCTGTGTCTTACTATTTCAAAGCTGACAAGATTGTTTCATTTTTATTTCTCATTAACAGTTTTCCTCTGTGAACGTGTTAGAGTGGGCTGTTTTAAAGAAGGATTCTTTGGTTTTACTTTGGTGAAGTTTTGCAGACTTTTTGTTCATTTTATGTGGACAGCTAGATAGATACAACTTGAGGCTGTAAGAAGGGATGGGGGACAAATCATTTAAATTGCATAAGTTTTAAACTTGTGATGATGTGGTGAGTTATCGGTTTTATTTCATCTTCTATATTCTCTATAGACATACATATAAATACAAATACATATTTAGACAATGTTGATATTAAAGATATGATGATTTAATATTTGAAACACCAGGTGCTCGTGTGTATTACGTTACCTTTTTTAAATATCTTAATTATACAAATGTTAAGTGTTTTATCATCAAAACTAATAAGAACATTTTTTGCATTATAATTGTATTGCTCAAAAAATATATAGTGCAAATAGAAAACTTTTAAAGTCCCTGCAATTTTACATCTCTGACTTCCTCTTCAATCAAGCAATGTGTGAAAATATTTTCCAAATTTTTTGGCTCATTTTAAAACCTTCATACTGTCTCCTACTCTGTTTTATGAGTAATTACCCACCTCCCCTGTCTGCTCTTACACCTTTTGACTAAAAATATCTGCATTTTCTTACAAATATTCACTTTCATCTTATAACAGACTCACAGACAGACATCCCAAGAAAACTCCAAGCACACAAGAAAACCTTCCCCACCCAACCCTCCTTTCCATCTCCCGCCCATCGTTTACTCTTTTATTTAACCACTCCTTTAATTGATAGGAGGTGTAATTATCACTACAGAAAGCAGCACTATTTTCTGACACAAAACTGCTCTGTTACGTACCCCTGCTGCAGCTTTCATACATCCTACAAATCACCACACTACAAAGACAATGGGGCCAATTTATCATTGGTCTGTCTGACATGATCCACTCATACTCTGTTGGCATTAATCAGTGCACAAGCATTTCTTGTGAACTGCTTGTGCAATGCCGCCCCCTGCATATTTGTGGCCAATCGGTCGCTAGCAGGGGGTGCCAATCAGTCTGATCCTATAGGATAGGGTGGATTGATGCCCGCAGCCTCAGAGGAGACAGACCCTGCTTCATAACTGGTGTTTCCGGCGAGTCTGAAGCGGAGCTTGATAATTTGGCCCCAATGTCTCTGTCCTCTCCCCCCTCCTACTCTGTCATACATCATTTTCTCCTTTAGATTGTAAGCTTGAGAGCCCTGCAAACTGTAGCTCACTTTGTATAAAAGTGCATCTACTACTAATTGTGCTGAAGGGCAGGTCTCTACTCACCTTTTGTTGAAAACGTTACTGTAACTGTTTTAAGGAACTTGTTGTATTTTTTGTTTAAGTAATTTATGAAATGTATGTAACATACCCTTGTATAACTTGTCATTGTAACTCTAGTATTGGTTGTACCTTATTGAATACAATGTACCTCTGCATAGCACTGTGTGAAATGTAACATACCCTTGTATAACTTGTCATTGTAACTCTAGCATTGGTTGTACCTTATTGAATACAATGTACCTCTGCATAGCACTGTGTGAAATGTAACATACCCTTGTATAACTTGTCATTGTAACTCTAGTATTGGTTGTACCTTATTGAATACAATGTACCTCTGCATAGCACTGCGTGAAATGTAACATACCCTTGTATAACTTGTCATTGTAACTCTAGTATTGGTTGTACCTTATTGAATACAATGTACCTCTGCATAGCACTGTGTGAAATGTAACATACCCTTGTATAACTTGTCATTGTAACTCTAGTATTGGTTGTACCTTATTGAATACAATGTACCTCTGCATAGCACTGTGTGAAATGTAACATACCCTTGTATAACTTGTCATTGTAACTCTAGTATTGGTTGTACCTTATTGAATACAATGTACCTCTGCATAGCACTGTGTGAAATGTAACATACCCTTGTATAACTTGTCATTGTAACTCTAGTATTGGTTGTACCTTATTGAATACAATGTACCTCTGCATAGCACTGTGTGAAATGTAACATACCCTTGTATAACTTGTCATTGTAACTCTAGTATTGGTTGTACCTTATTGAATACAATGTACCTCTGCATAGCACTGTGTGAAATGTAACATACCCTTGTATAACTTGTCATTGTAACTCTAGTATTGGTTGCACCTTATTGAATACAATGTACCTCTGCATAGCACTGTGTGAAATGTAACATACCCTTGTATAACTTGTCATTGTAACTCTAGTATTGGTTGTACCTTATTGAATACAATGTACCTCTGCATAGCACTGTGTGAAATGTAACATACCCTTGTATAACTTGTCATTGTAACTCTAGTATTGGTTGTACCTTATTGAATACAATGTACCTCTGCATAGCACTGTGTGAAATGTAACATACCCTTGTATAACTTGTCATTGTAACTCTAGTATTGGTTGTACCTTATTGAATACAATGTACCTCTGCATAGCACTGTGTGAAATGTAACATACCCTTTTATAACTTGTCATTGTAACTCTAGTATTGGTTGTACCTTACTGAATACAATGTACCTCTGCATAGCACTGTGTGAAATGATAGTGCTTTATAAATAAATATTAATAATAATAATAATTATAATAATAATCATAAGACGAAGAAGAACAATAATAATCATAATTAACTATACCGTTGTAAAACCAATGCAAAAATGCAAGAGATATGGATTGCACTCTAGTGAAGTTATCACTTAAAGGGACACTGAACCCAAATTTTTTTCTTTCATGATTCAGATAGAGCATGCAATTTTAAGCAACTTTCTAATTTACTCCTATTATCATTTTTTTTGTTCTCTTGCTATCTTTATTTGAAAAAGAAGACATCTAAGCTTTTTTTTGGTTCAGACTCTGGATAGCACTTTTTTATTGGTGGATGAATTTATCCACCAATCAGCAAGGACAACCCAGGTTGTTCACCAAAAATGGGCCGTCATCTATACTTACATTCTTGCATTTCAAATAAAGATACCAAGAGAATGAAGAAAATTTGATAATAGGAGTAAATTAGAAAGTTGCTTAAAATGTCATGCTCTATCTGAATCACAAATAAAAAAATTGGGTTCAGCGTCCCTTTAAGTTTTGCTCTTCCCTTGTAATCTGGCTCTTTTTGGCTTTTTTAAATAAAGGTTTATAAAAGCAAGGTATGCATATAACGTTGTTTGCAGCTTTTCAAAATACAGTCATATTTCAAAGCCTGACTATATTTTAGTGTAAACATAAACATTATAATAAATTAAAGTATCTGCTTTGCCCCTCTCTCTCTCTCTCTCTCTCTCCTGAACTGACCTTGATTTGCTTTCCAGTTGCTTCTCTGCTGCCCTGAAGATGTTCACAATAGGAAAAAACAGACAAACAGACTTTTAATAACAAACAAATTCTAAGTGGGAATATCTATTTTTAGGTGACTACAAAATAGTAATTTCTTAACATTCCACTTAATCTTTTGATTTCTCCTTTTTTTTCTTAACTGTTTATAATTCATATAATAAACATAACATAATATTTTCTAAGCTATTTTAGTCCTCATTCAATGTAATGTAGATGCTCAGTTTTATGTGATGATATATTACAATGGATGTTAATGACCATGTTAATAGCTTTAGCACTGCTCACTTTAAGATCATAAATAGACATAAGTCATTTGGAAGTAGCTGAAATGGCTCATGAAACATCTCAACTTGACCCTTCAGTGACAAGGCAATAAATAAATGACGGCATTCAAAAGAGATAGAGAAAACACTTGAATCTATTAGCTAAACATTTGTCAAGCATAAAACTATATAATCTGCATCATACACTCATAGCTAATTGGTTGAGGATTACTTACCTAATTGGGAGAAATTCTAAATTAGAAACAGTTTGAATACAAGTATTTGTATTCTACAAGCAGATTTACATGTGAATACGCTTTAGATTGGTGGTAGATTGTTATTTTTGTAGATAATTAGTTTGACATTATTTAATCTATGTATAAAATAAAGGTTACCATTTAATAAAATGTGCACATTTCAGGAGGGTTTTTTTTTTCTTGTTTTTTTATATGAACGTTTGAATGGTATAACCATATTTAGTAAATTAAAGAGACATGGAACCCCAAAATGTTCTTTTATGCCTCAGATAGAGCATACAATTTTAATCAACTTTCCAATTGACTTCTTTATTAAATTTGTTTAATTCTCTTGGTATGTTTGTTGAAGGAGCAGCAATTCACTACTGGGAGCTAGCTGAAGACATTGAGTAAGCCAATAACAAGAAATATATATGTTCAGCCATCAATCATCAGCCTTACTAGGTAAACATTTAACCTTCAGCAAGAAATAACAGATTTGCATTACTCTTTGTACAAGGTTGCAAAACATTACACCCTGCACTGTTGATTGCACTCCACTTGTAATCTAGCCCTCTATTTACACACACATATGACTATTATTAAAAATGTTAGTACACAATTACCTATTTTGTGCAGTTACTATTTTTAACCCTGAATTTCAGTAGCATTGTACAACAGCAAAATTCACTAGTTTCATTTGTCAATCCTGAGTGATATTTATATCTGGATGCAAGTTTCATATAATAGATAAATTGAGGTGACAAAAATGGAACAATTTGAATACAAGTCATCAGCAGAGAGATGAAGAAATGAGATATATTTTTCTTTTCCGTGCAACCATTCTGCTTCAACAACAGGTTGAACCTATTACATATTCCTTTTCCACTTTAAAGCTGTTGTAATTTCCTTCCTTGTGTTGAGGTTTTTTTTTTTTATTCATTGTTTCCTTGCAGAAGTGATTGATGTTCTGTGCTGCTAATCTCTCTGAATGATAACTATTTTCATGTACGTTCATGAGTCTGTGACATAGGCTGCTTGGCCAGGTCTTGTGCTGACTACTTATTTTGTGTCTCATTTACATTTCAATCTCAGCCTCATGAATGTAAAACCCAGACTGCAAATTAATAACAGGAGAATATGGGAACACTACAGAGTGGGGAACACAATGCAAATTCACCAGAGCACAAGGCACTGCCATTGTGTTCCAGGAGGGCCTCATTTATCGGTTTGCTATGAATGACATTACATAGAATGGCAAATCCAGAGTGACACAAATTTATTTTTGTCCCAACGCCACTGTATATTTTTATAGTATGAGGTGCATTCTACCCAGGGACAAATTAGTTTCCATGAAAAATTTAAATGCTTTCTGTGGATATAGTGGTGGGAAATTTAATTTGTTTCTCATTTACTACAGCAGGTATGAAAGTAGAAAAATTGGATGTCTGATGGGATGAAATTGGTGCTGTCCCTTCAAACTATCCCCAAAGGCGTATGGGCCTTTATTATTCCGAATCTAGTAGCCCCTTCATTCTCTATCCTTCTGCCTATATTCTGAGTAGTAACCTTAAAAAAACTAGCCGTAAACCTCAAGGGAGGCTGCCAATCACCCTGAAAACAACATTTTCATCGATTTCCTGTCTTTGTGATTTATGGCTTCATTTTAAGGTAATTGAGAATTAGTGAGAAGATTAGCAAGGCTCAACACTTCGGCTTGATATGCACACTAAGCACAGCAATTTGTCACTACTGGGTGTCGGACACCTTTTTTTTTCCAGTTCCACAGGGTACCTAGTTAATTGAATTTGGAGATAACATGGAAATTAATTTGACACAGAAATATTTGAATACAGACCTTTGCCTATTGTAATGCACAAAGCTAGGTCTGCATTCAGGGCCAGAGATATTGATCCTAATCACTTTCAATTGCAGAAAGCTGAAGTGTAGAATACACTAAATCTGATTTAAGTTCATATGAAAACAGTTCATCTGCAGCAATCTGAAGCAGATAAAGAATATTACCTTTCATTTTGTCTGACTTTATCAAGATGAAGTTTTCAAAATTTACTCTTGCTGAAAATTTACCAAAAGTCCAGTCAATAGTTACAATTCAATTACAGAGCAGCGTGCATTGGCTGCTCAGAAAACAATTTGGTACATGAGAAGCAAATAAAGAAAGAATATACTGTACTGAAAACAACCGATGTATGAGATATATACATATAGAAATAAAAGGAAAAAGTTCCCCAGAAATGTAATATTGTATGTTGTAGCAACATTATTTTTCTATTACAAAAGCAATTAGATTGCTTTTAATTTCATTATAGGACTTTCAGTAATTATTTTTTTATATATCTATTGAAGAGCCATTTAATTGACTGACTCTTACAGACCTGCAAATATTTACTTTCAATTGTTTTCTAGATTCTTGGAGTTGTGTAATTGACTCTAAAATGCAATTTTACACTAAGAAAAAATTAGTCTGTGTAGATGCACTCACACAGACACACACATGTACACACATGCACATGCACACACACAAGCACACAGTCACACAAACATTATACAAACTACATACACTACACAAGCACACACATGCATGCACATTACACAAACTATACACACACATGCACACACACATACACAAGCACACAGTCACACACACTATACAAACTAAATACACCACACAAGCACACACATGCATTCACATCACACAAACTATACACACACATGCTACACCAACTGCACTCACACACACACACACACACATATATATATATATATATATATATATATATATATATATATATATAGTATCTATATCTCTCTCTCTCTCTCTCTCTCTCTCTCTATATATATATATATATATATATATATATATATATACACACACACACCATATGATGTTATGCTTTTAATGAAGCTATTTGTAAATATACTAAGTAATCAGCATAAGCATTTTTAAATGAACTTACATTACTTTTTTGCTTCTTTTAATTAATATTTACTGTACAGCATGTCCCATAAAATACTGTTTCACCTGTTTAATGCAAAGGAGATGTGTAAATATATTCTATAATACTTCTGTGCACATGGAGTTGTGCGCATTTGTAAATTACAGTATTGTGAAAATCAGGAGCTGGCACCATATTAACATATCATTACTAATGGCTGTATAATCACTGGAAAAAACAGGCTTCTCTTGCAGCAGGATACAATGTAAAATAGACATTCTTTCTTTTTAGACATCACTAAAGACCTCAGGGATTTTAACATATATTGTGGATAAATAAATGATTCCCAAACAGCCATAATAAAATCAGGTGTAAAGTTCATAGTGGTGTATTCCTACCAGTTAAAAAAAATGCATTGCTGTGTGATAAGCATTTTTCCAAGCTATTCCAGTTCCTAAGAAAACCATGTTACAATAAACTAAATTCATAGATGCTCATTATGCTGCCGAGGGGTTTTGTTGTGCAGGGGAGATCAAATTCGAAATTCATTGAGGCTCATTTAACCTTTATCTTTATCTTCATATTTCCAAGCCCTGTGGAGATTCCTGCCATTAACCTATAGTGATGTAAATGGCTCAATACGTGTTATTTCGCACAACTATAAACTGCTAGAAACATTGAAAAACAATAAATACAACCATAACACTTGAAAACACGTTTACAAAATGGGAATCATTTTTGGTTATCTGTATTGTTATTTTAAAGTAGTGATTAGAACTGTATTCATATCTGCAATCTTGAATCTGCTGATTTGAAAAAGAGTTTGACTGGGTTTTGGGTATTCTCAAGAAGGGTTGGATTTTTTCACCTAAATAGCAACTCAGCATGTTGTTGTTTTTTTTTTTTATAAAGAACTAGCACCTTTATTATGTATCTTATGGTTGAGTCACATCATCTTAAAGCTCACCAGGTTGTCTGGTTTTTTAACTTTTAATGCATATTTTAGAGTGAACTGTTTTATAGAGGATGTCGTTTTTATTAATTTATTTTGTAATTTTATTTGTACATTTCTAAATGAAGTGTTTCTATGCTGCTGGAAGTTAAACAGTTGATTTCAATGGAACTGATCTCTCTGCTTACTGATCTAATGAGCATGGGCATCCGCAGGTAGGGACAAGAGGGGGCAACTGCCCCCACCTGATTTTTGACAGCCTCATCCTGTGTCCCTGCAGATCAGTGTGACCATTTTCAGCACAAATTTAAAGCAATCACCACTGATCAGCTTGCAGACAGGCAAAGCAAATTCCTCAGTGCAGTGCATTCTGGAGTGCTAAAATCCCCTTCTAGTTGCTCTCTCTGCATCTGATCAGCTCAGAGGTGATATTCCACTGTGGCTCTGCAGTCAACACTCAGCTGTCTGCTCCGTGTGAGTAAGGTATCAGATTACACACACCCAGCCATGCTGCTCTCAGTGATGTTTTTTTATAATCCCACTGACCCTGGTTACTTGTCTTTGTTAATATATGGGTGTTTTTTTATATATAAGTCTCCTAAAAAAAACAAGTTGAGCTCCACCTTTATATATATATATGTGTGTGTGTGTGTATATTCATATGTGTGTGTGTATATTCAGTATTTTGGGGTTGCTCCATATTCATAATTTGACTGTATTTGCTTTGATGCATATAACATAATTTAAAAAAAATCTTTACATCTTTCTACCTAATGAAGACTTTCTTCTTTTCTGATGAAAATTGTTCCAGTATGTTTACTGTACTGTTTAAATTTGTGTGTTATATTTGTAAGGGACATTATAAACATCAATGTGTGTAAATATAAATGATATATGTGTTTAAGTATATGTGTGTAATTATATATGTAAGCATATGTAAGTATGTGTGTATAATTAGGTGTGTAATTATGTGTAATATGTGTGGGTAATTGTATATGTAAGAATATGTGTGTGATGAGAGTGGGAGGTGACTTCACCGGATGGGGCGTGGCATATAGCTGTTATAGTCTATGTCGCAGTTACTAAGTTAGATGTGTTGTACAAGCTGTTTACTTCTATGCTCTGAAATAAAATAGCATTGTACCTTCTATGCTCTGTCCTGCATCTCATGACATGGTGTCAGAAGTACTTGCCTGTGCTTCTGTTTCCTGAGTAATGACAATGTCGAAGTTTACCCCACATGAGTCTTTTGATTTCTCTCAGCCTGCAGCTTGACCCACATGGCTTCAGCAGTTTCAACGCTTCCGGATTGCTTCTAAGTTGGATAAGGAGAGTGGTGAAGTACAAGTTAATTCTCTTTTATACTCTATGGGGAAAGATGTGGAGCCAGTGTTTAATGCCTTTACATTCCAAGAAGGGGACAAATTTGACTTTGAAATAGTTATGAACAAACTCAGTGCTCACTTTGTGCCCAAAAGAAATGTAATTCATGAGAGGGCTTGTTTTTACAAACATGCTCAGCATGTGGGAGAATCTGTAGAGTCATTTGTGCGCAGCCTGTATGAACTAGCTGAATTCTGTGAGTTTGGTGTTACTAAAGAAGAGCAAATCAGAGACAGAATAGTGATAGGAATTGCAGATGCTGAGGTCTCACTAAAGCTACAGTTGGAGGCTGAATTAACGTTAGATGGGGCTATTAGGATGGCCCGCCAGAGTGAACTCGTGAAAAAGCAAATTGCTGATCTGAGGTCTGAGAGTATTGTGGATGAAGTGCAGCAGTTTAGGAGAGCTGCAGGTGAAAGGTTCAGTGTGAGCGGTAGACCAAGGGCAACAGATAGGCCCAGTAGTGGATGGGCGCAGCAGGCTTGCTGCACGCGCTATAATCGTACCCATGATCAGAATGTCATATGCCCCGCTAAAGATAAAAGATGTAGAAAGTGTAACTTAATGGTTCATTTTGAAATGGTGTGTAAAACTGAATACAGTGTAAATGGTGTATCCAGGCGCCAACAATAGAGGCTAAGGTTAAAACTAATTGATAATATTGAATCGTGGCTATTCCTCTATTGTAAACAGTATTAATATAAATTTATTAAAACATGAACATAAAATCTAGCAGAAAAGCATGGATCCACGCTAAAAAATTTAAAATTTACAATTTACATAAAAACAATAAACTTAGACTGTATGCAGGGTAATCATAAAAATTATACAATGGTCTCTTAAAGCTAATAAGTGCAGTGATGCGTGTGAGAGCTTCCGCTCCACACTGCGAGTACAAGATAGTCCAAGTGGTGGTGACAGTGATAAAAGATAAATAAATAAGACTCCTGTGAACAATAAATTAATTTAAAAATATTGTGAAAAGTCAATCCTGTCAAAAACAAAAATTCCAATCCTGTGTGAGAAAAAATCACTCCTGTGAAAAAATAATAATAATTCAACTCCTGTTTGCAAAATTATAATGTCAATCCTGCTAGTTGGCACTGGTGATAGGCTCAGAGGATAAGCCCTATTGGAGAGAATTGATTCGTGTAAATAGCGGAGGTGTATCTGTTATATGTAATTTGATTTGATATG
Source organism: Bombina bombina (assembly GCF_027579735.1). Lineage (NCBI taxonomy): Eukaryota > Metazoa > Chordata > Amphibia > Anura > Bombinatoridae > Bombina > Bombina bombina. The sequence continues at coordinate 812,436,721 of NC_069501.1, forward strand.
CAAGTCATTTTCACTGACGTTATTCCTACAGAGAGTGACAGATGGCTAGAGAAAAAATAGGAGAGTTATATGAATAGCGAAAAATAGTTTGATATTTGTAAACGAACAATCAATAGTTTAATACTTGTAAACGACTTCTCACATTTGCGTGTGCTTGAAAGTGGGGTTGTTGGATCTTTTTAATCCACCCATATGTCTATTAAACAAATCTACATTTGCCTGTATGTTTTTTTGTTGACATAAAGCTATACTCTATACTGGATTATTCCTTTATACTACATATGTGGGACTTCTTCTTTTGGTATTCATAGGGGGAAATAGTTTGCTTATAAAGTAGCATACTGATAGGCTAGGGGTAATATACTCCTATAAAAGATTTTTTGCTGACTTTGTTTTGCTTATTTTACAAGTACACGATCTTGGGGGCTAAGGAAGACTGTGATGTAATATCTTTGTGTGTAGTTTGTTTTTTCCTGTTATCAACGTTACTATTCCTAGTCTATCCACTTCTCATTGGATCCTCACTAGGATAAAAGAATATTTTTATGGCTTGTATATTTAGACTTTAAAAGGATAGAAAAATGGAGGTAATTCTTTAGTTTAGCTTAATCCATTATAAGCTTTGTTTATAAGCCATGTACACTTAACAGAGGATTAGAAGAAATTTAAAAGAAATTTAAAAGAGGACAAATGAAATATATATTTCACTGCCCCTGGAAATTATATCCTCTTTTATCCACTCAGGGTTGATTTCAATTGATGTTGATTTCAATTGATGTTATATCCAAAACTGTGAGCTCATTATGCTCTAAGAAGGACTTGGAGATCAAAATGATGGATTGTATGGGCAGAAAAAAAGGGGTGGTTATAATACAATATAAAAACAGAATACTGGCGATGTTTATTCAATTGTTGCATTCTGTTACAATGAGATAAATGACAAAGGGGTGCGCTACATGTCCTTTAGTGCACGCTGATATGTTAATTGACTTCAAATGGGAGAATGGTCTGCTCCTTCATTCTTTTTTGGTTCTTTTTTGACCGTGCTGGACTATACTATGAGGGTAACTATGAAACTGAGCTAAAAAAGATATGAATTATGATTTAAAGCTAAAAGAGGCGTCTTACTGTCTATTCTCATAGATTGTTTGTACTTACTTCACTTATGGACCACAAACTGTTAGAGGACGCTAAATTGCCATTGGCTGTACTATGTACTTAAATGTTCAAATTGTAAAGGCTGCCTTAGATTCCTAAAATTATAGGGGCTGCCTTAAATGCAAAGGGGAGAAAGGATGGGTTACATCCATGTTAGTAGAGTATGCAAAGAAATTAATTTTTCTATATTTATTCCAAACGGTTTGGCTGGCCTCTAGTTGTTTTTGGATAGAGGTACCCCACTATGCTACTTGTCTCGTACAGATGTAATTTGCTTATGTTTCATATAGAGACTTATACCTAGAGGGGAGAGAATCTGGGCTTGTGCTTGGAGTGGAGATACACAATCTAATCTATGTTTTGGTTAGATTAAATGGGATAGATCTTCCTTATTATTCAATCCCTTTGGATGGAGACAATCTAGATTAAAAATCCACTTGGATTTGTACTCGCAGTGTGGAGCGGAAGCTCTCACACGCATCACTGCACTTATTAGCTTTAAGAGACCATTGTATAATTTTTATGATTACCCTGCATACAGTCTAAGTTTATTGTTTTTATGTAAATTGTAAATTTTAAAATTTTTAGCGTGGATCCATGCTTTTCTGCTAGATTTTATGTTCATGTTTTAATAAATTTATATTAATACTGTTTACAATAGAGGAATTGCCACGATTGAATATTATCAATTAGTTTTAACCTTAGCCTCCATTGTTGGCGCCTGGATACACCATTTACACTTGATTCATTTTAGGTGGTAGCTAGCTACCACCGTTCCGGGCATACAAGGTTTAGTAGGTGCTGGGATATACCTACATCTATGTAAAACTGAATACATTAAGGAGATTCAGGTAGATAGTGACCAGGAGGGTCAAGAACCAGAGGGTCTGTTGTTGAACAGTCTGGTTCAGATAAAGATTGGCAGGTTACCCTTACTGTAATGGAGCCAAGGTTGCCTTCAAGATTGACACGGGAGCAGACATCACTGTAATGTCCCTTGCAGCATTCATAAAACTGCCTCGACAGTCTCAGATGGCGAAAGTTACAACAAAAGTTCATAGTCCTGGTGGCGGCATCGATTGTGCCGGGAAATTTCCTGCCAGCTGCGAGTACAACCTTAAGAAATTCACCATGTGGGTACATGTAATTAGAGGTCAATGTGTTAACAAATTATTGAGCAGGAAAGCAGCCTGTGGTTTGGGCCTTGTCGCCAGAGTAAATGAGATTTTGGAAGATATGTTTGGTGAATTGGGCCTACTGAATTGCAACCCAGTCCGAATATAACTTAAAAGTATGCAGTCCCATGCAGCATTACCACTCCTCGTAGAATTCCGTTCCCGCTCATGCACCAAGTGGAGAAGGAACTTCTGCATATGAAGAATATGGGAGTTATTGAAGAGGTTGTTGAAGCAACTTACTGGTGTGCCCCTATTGTGCCTGTTGCGAAGAAAAATGGGAAGGTGCGCATCTGCGTAGATTTAGAAAAGGTTGAATGAGGCAGTGAAGAGAGAGAGATATGCGCTGCCGACGCATGAAGACATGAAACTGGCTGGGGCGAAGCTCTTCTCTACACTGGATGCTTCCAGCAGCTTTTGGCAGATACTGTACCTCTAAATCCACAGTGCCGCAAATTGACTACCTTCATTACACCGGTAGGCTGGTTTTGCTTCTGCACACTCCACTTTGGGATTTCTTCTGCTCCTGAAATCTTTCAAAGAGAGATGAGTTCCATCCTAAGGGACCACAAAGGGCATGGCAGTCATCATGAATGACATTTTAGTGTATGGGTCTAAATTGGAAAAACATGATCAGTGATTGAACTGTGTGCTGCAGACTATTAGAGAGTCTGGGCTGAAATTAAATAAAGATAAATGCCATTTTAGAAAATCTGAGTTATGTTACTTTGGGCATATCATCAATGGAGATGGCATGAAAAATTCCTTATGATGTACACAAGCTGAGACAAATATTGGGCCTTGTGAATTATGTGGGCAGGTTCCTTCCAGATTTATCCACAGTACTACACCCTATTACAGAGTTGTTGAAGAAAGATGTTGCCTGGGTCTGTTGTCCTCCACAGAAAGAAGCTTTTGTACAGGTCAAGTCCTTGCTGGGGTCTGCCCCAGTGTTAGGGTTCTACGACCCTTCTAAAAAGACTGTGGTTAGTGCTGGTGAGAGCAGTTATGGGCTAGGGGCCGTCCTCCTGCAGCTGAATGAGAACAAACTACAGCTCATCGCCTACTGTTCCCGTATACTGACGGCTGCTGAGTTTAAATACGCCCAAATTTAGAAAGACTGCTTGGCTGCTATTCTGGAGACTGACCATAAACCGCTACTCCCTCTAATAACTCCTATGATATTGACAAAACAACCCTAAGATGCCAGAGACTTCTGATGAGGCTGCTCAGGTTCAACGTTCAGGCAGTGCATGTGCCGGGGAAACAACTGGTAGTGGCAGATAGATTTCCAGGCTCCCACTGGCTGCTGCTGAAGAATCTTCAACGGAATCAGATGTGAAGGTGTATGTAGATTCTGTTCTGGCATCCAAATCCATTTTGTTAGGAAAGCTAGAGCAAATAAGAAAGGAGACACGTTTAGATACAGACCTTCAAGAAGTTATTAAATACATAAAAGAAGGTTGGCCAGAGAGCTGGGCAGCCTGGATGTCTTTAAGTTCTTACCAGTTAGAGAGGTCGCAGCTCAAGGAGTTGGATGACTCAGTGCTGTTCCAAGACCGCATTATCATTCCTGTTAGCATGTGGCATTACAAAGTGCAGAGAAAGGGCAGCTATGGTGGTATGGTGGTCTGGGATCAGTTTCAACATTGCAAGCCACGTGTCAAAATGTGCCTTTTGCCAGGAACTCTGGCCTACTCAGAGAAGAGAGCCCTTAGCAGAAAATAGCTGCAGATTTGTGCAAACTGCATGAGAAAAAGTACCTAGTCGTGATTTACTAATATCCCAGGTATTTGGAGATTGGACCCTTGAATGAGATCACCAGACAAGACATTATCCCTCGTTTTAAGCGCTTGTTCGCCCGGTGGGGCATACCAATGAAGTAAGTGAGTGATAACGGAACGCAGTTTGCTTCCATGGAGTTCTTTTTTTTTCTTTTTTTTTTCTTTTTAACCAACTTTATTGACTGTCCAAAATGGTCAACATACGATGAAAATAATTTTGAGACGCAGCTCAATAAATATAACAGATTTTACACGGTTATTTTTCACAAACAGTAGTACCAAATTTATGGATACATATCTGGATGTGTAAACATAAAAAGGAAAAAGAGAAAAAGAAAGAAAAGAAAAAAACAAACAAATCCTCCTCTCCTGGGAGCTCATTCTGGACCGTATACAGGTAGTTATAAGGAAATATTAGACCTCATTCAGGGGAAGCACCCATTCCATAATCAATTCCTAAATTGTACCAAATGTTGAAAGGGCATTATGAATTGAATCTGAATTGCCATTGGCCAAGCTTGTATTAGTTTTGACCACTTAGCGAAGAACTTTCTAAGATGTCTGTCTATAAAAAGTTTATTATTTTGCCTCTCAACCGTCATCTGTAATCTCATAGTCTGCATAAATTCAAATATAGTAGGGGGTGAGGTGACATTTTCTAAATATTAAATTTCGTGCTGCCATGATCAACATATTGACCAGATGTTGGTAACCTAGGCAAATATGATCTATGTACAAAAAATAAATAAAAAATTATTTGAGCTCAATCCGGATTTGGAGGACTTTATTCAACTAGCAACTTACTTTTCTCCAGAATTGCGTAATTTTTGGACATGACCATAGGCAATGTAAGATGTCTGCCTTTTCTGCCTTACATTTAAAGCAATTACATAATTGATCAGCTTGCACCCATTTATTGATTCTATCAGGGGTAAAATAATAATTATTTAGCAATTTTAAATGTGATTCCTTCCAGGTAATAATTGTTGTTGCTTATTCAGCCAGACTTATACTTTTGATAATGTCACAATAGTGTATATTCATGAAATGTCTATGTAAATTCTCCTTTAACTTAATTATGTGTTTATGGCCCAGCTTTGTATATAGTGCTCTGTACCAATTTGAGATTGATCTTAAGCCAGTAGCAGACTTTACTCTACTTCCTGTAAATCCCAGACATAGGGGCATATCTATCAAGCTCCGTATGGAGCTTGAAGCTCCATGTTTCTGGCGAGCCTTCAGACTCGCCAGAAACACCAGTTATGAAGCAATGGTTAAAAGACCGCTGCTCCATAACCTGTCCGCCTGCTCTGAGGAGGCGGACAGAGATCGCCACAATTCAACCTGATCGAATACGATTGGGTTGATTGACACTCCCCTGCTAGCGGCCGATTGGCCATGAATCTGCAAGGGGTGGCATTGCACCAGCAGTTCACAAGAGCTGCTGGTGCAATGCTGAATGCAGAGAGCATATTGCTCTCCACATTCAGCAAGGTCTGTCTGACATGATCCGCTGATCGGATCATGTCGGACAGGCCTTTCATAAATAGGCCCCATAATCTCTAGTAGGACAAATTTGTAGAAGATAACTTCTCGACTGTAGGTATGTTTGGGGCAAGTGATATTTATTGGAAAGTTCTTCATAGGTTTGTATTACGTTTGTATCCTCATTTATCAATTTAGAGAGATAAATTATTCCCCGGTTTTGCGATTCCCTAAATACTGCATTGTATAAGCCAGGGGTAAAATCTGGGGTGCTGACAATTGTCAGAAATTGAGATTTTTGGAAGTCTACCCCCATTATCCTGCTTTTTGCAAGCTAATATGATATTTGAAAATGTCAAAAAAACATCGGATATTATATGGTAGTTTGCTAAACGCATGATGTAAAGCAGTTTTTAAACGAAATGGGGTTATTAAGTCTGGTTAAATTTCATAGTAAGTGATATATTGCGATTCTGTTATCCAATCTATTCCATGTTTGGCTAATGTTATCCAATTATACGGCTAGATTACGAGTTTTTAGTTTTGAGCTGTGCGGTGCTAACAAGCAGTTTATGCTCACCGCTCACTTACAGACAGCGCTGGAATTATAAGATTTTACAAACCCGTTGTCAAAAGACAAGAAGTGAGCGTTCAGCAAAATTTTGCTCATTACCGCACTCCAATACCAGCGCTGCTTAAGTCAGCGGTGAGCTGGTTGTACGTGCTCGTGCACGATTTCCCCATAGGAATCAACGGGAAAGAGCCGGCTGAAAAAAAGTCTAACACCTGCAAAAAAAGCAGCGTTTAGCTCCTAACGCAGCCCCATTAATTCCTATGGGGAAATAAAATTTATGTCTACACCTAAAACCCTAACATAAACCACGAGTCTAAACACCCCTAATATTTCACTTATTAACCCCTAATCTGCCGCCCACAACACCTGCATTATATTATTAACCCCTAATCTGCTGCTCTGGACACTGCCGCCACATACATTATACTTATGAACCCCTAATCTGCTGCCCCCAACATCGCCGACACCTACATTATATTTATTAACCCCTAATCTGCCACCCACAAATGTCGACGCAACCTACCTACACTTATTAACCCCTAATCTGCCGCTCCCAACGTCGCCGCCACTATAATAAACATATTAACCCCTAAACCTAAATCTAACCCTAACCCCCCTAACTTAAATATAATTTAAATAAATCTACATAAAATTACTATAATTAACTAAATTATTCCTATTTAAAACTAAATACTTACCTATAAAATTAACCTTAAGCTAGCTACAATATAACTAATAATTACATTGTATCTAGTTTAGGGTTTATTTTTATTTTACAGGCAAGTTTGTATTTATTTTAACTAGGTAGAATAGTTACTAAATAGTTATTAACTATTTAATAAACTACCTAGCTAAAATAAATACAAAAGTACCTGTAAAATAAAACCTAACCTAAGTTACAATAACACCTAACACTACACTATAATTAAATTAATTCTCTAAATTAAATACAATTAAATACAATTAAATAAAATTAGCTAAAGTACAAAAAACCCCCACTAAATTACAGAAAATAATTAACAAATTACAAGATTTTTAAACTAATTACACCTAATCTAATCCCCCTAACAAAATAAAAAAGCCCCCTCAAAATAAAAAAACCCTACTCTACACTAAATTACAAATAGCCCTTAAAAGGGCCTTTTCCGGGGCATTGCCCCAAAGTAACTCTTTTAGCTGTAAAAAAAATTACAAATCCCCCCCAACATTAAAACCCACCACCCACATAACCAACCCTACTCTAAAACCCACCCAATACCTCCTTAAAAAATCCTAAGACTAACCCTTTGAAGATCACCTTACCAGGAGAAGTCTTCATCCAACCGGGCTGAAGTCCTCAACGAATCTGGCAGAAGTGGTCCTCCAGATGGGCAGAAGTGGTCCTCCAGATGGGCAGAAGTCTTCATCCAGACGGCATCTTCTATCTTCATCCATCCGGCGCGGAGCGGGTCCATCTTCAAGACATCCAACATGGAGCATCCTCTTCTTTCCACGGAGACTGAAAAATGAAGGTACCATTAAGTGATGTCATCCAAGATGGCGTCCCTTCAATTCCGATTGGCTGACAGAATTCTATTGTGTTAGGTGTAATTGTAATTTACAGGTACTTTTGTTTTTATTTTAGCTAGGTAGTTTATTAAATAGTTAATAACTATTTAGTAACTATTCTACCTAGTTAAAATAAAGACAAAGTTGTATGTAAAATAAAAATAAATCCTAAGCTAGCTACAATGTAACTATTAGTTATATTGTAGCTATCTAAGGCCTAGATTTGGAGTTTGGCGGTAGATGGGCTGTTAACGCTCCGCGGGCTTTTTTCTGGCCGCACCATAAAATTAACTCTGGTATCGAGAGTTCAAAAAAATGCTGCGTTAGGCTCCAGAAAAGGAGCGTAGAGCATTTTTACCGCAAATGCAACTCTCGATACCAGAGTTGCTTACGGACGCGGCCAGCCTCAAAAACGTGCTCGTGCACGATTCCCCCATAGGAAACAATGGGGCTGTTTGAGCTGAAAAAAAACCTAACACCTGCAAAAAAGCAGCGTTCAGCTCCTAACGCAGCCCCATTGTTTCCTATGGGGAAACACTTCCTACGTCTGCACCTAACACTCTAACATGTACCCCGAGTCTAAACACCCCTAACCTTACACTTATTAACCCCTAATCTGCCGCCCCCGCTATCGCTGACCCCTGCATTATATTATTAACCCCTAATCTTCCGCTCCGTAAACCGCCGCTACCTACGTTATCCCTATGTACCCCTAATCTGCTGCCCTAACATCGCCGACCCCTATATTATATTTATTAACCCCTAACCTGCCCCCCACAACGTCGCCGACACCTGCCTACACTTATTAACCCCTAATCTGCCGAGCGGACCTGAGCGCTACTATAATAAAGTTATTAACCCCTAATCCGCCTCACTAACCCTATCATAAATAGTATTAACCCCTAATCTGCCCTCCCTAACATCGCCGACACCTAACTTCAATTATTAACCCCTAATCTGACGACCGGAGCTCAACGCTATTCTAATAAATGTATTAACCCCTAAAGCTAAGTCTAACCCTAACACTAACACCCCCCTAAGTTAAATATAATTTTAATCTAACGAAATTAATTAACTCTTATTAAATAAATTATTCCTATTTAAAGATAAATACTTACCTGTAAAAAAAAAATCCTAATATAGCTACAATATAAATTATAATTACATTGTAGCTATTTTAGGATTAATATTTATTTTACAGGCAACTTGGTAATTATTTTAACTAGGTACAATAGCTATTAAATAGTTAAGAACTATTTAATAGTTACCTAGTTAAAATAATAACAAAATTACCTGTAAAATAAGTCCTAACCTAAGTTATAATTAAACCTAACACTACCCTATCAATAAATTAATTAAATAAAATACCTACAATTACCTACAATTAACCTAACACTACACTATCAATAAATAAATTAAATACAATTTCTACAAATAACTACAATTACATAAACTAACTAAAGTACAAAAAATAAAAAAGAACTAAGTTACAAAAAATAAAAAAATATTTACAAACATAAGAAAAATATTACAACAATTTTAAACTAATTACACCTACTCTAAGCCCCCTAATAAAATAACAAAGCCCCCCAAAATAAAAAAATGCCCTACCCTATTCTAAATTAATACATTTAAAAGCTCTTTTACCTTACCAGCCCTGAACAGGGCCCTTTGCGGGGCATGCCCCAAGAAGTTCAGCTCTTTTGCCTGTAAAAAAAAACATACAATACCCCCCCCCAACATTACAACCCACCACCCACATACCCCTAATCTAACCCAAACCCCCCTTAAATAAACCTAACACTAAGCCCCTGAAGATCTTCCTACCTTGTCTTCACCATACCAGGTTCACCGATCGGTCCAGAAGAGCTCCTCCGATGTCCTGATCCAAGCCCAAGCGGGGGGCTGAAGAGGTCCATGATCCAGCTGAAGTCTTCATCCAAGCGGGGCAGAAGAGTTCTTCCATCCGATTGAAGTCTTCATCCAAGCGGCATCCATCCGGAGCGAAGCGGCAGCATCCTGAAGACCTCCACCGCGGAACATCCATCCTGGCCGACGACTGAACGACGAATGACGGTTCCTTTAAATGACGTCATCCAAGATGGCGTCCCTCGAATTCCGATTGGCTGATAGGATTCTATCAGCCAATCGGAATTAAGGTAGGAATATTCTGATTGGCTGATGGAATCAGCCAATCAGAATCAAGTTCAATACGATTGGCTGATCCAATCAGCCAATCAGATTGAGCTCGCATTCTATTGGCTGATCGGAACAGCCAATAGAATGCAAGCTCAATCTGATTGGCTGATTGGATCAGCCAATAGGATTGAACTTGATTCTGATTGGCTGATTCCTTTATTATAGTAGCGCTCAGGTCCGCTCGGCAGATTAGGGGTTAATAAGTGTAGGCAGGTGTCGGCGACGTTGAGGGGGGCAGATTAGGGGTTAATAAATATAATATAGGGGTCGGCGGTGTTAGGGGCAGCAGATTAGGGTACATAAGGATAACGTAGGTGGCGGCGCTTTGCGGTCGGCAGATTAGGGGTTAATTATTGTAAGTAGCTGGCGGCGACGTTGTGGGGGGCAGGTTAGGGGTTAATAAATGTAATACAGGGGTCGGCGGTGTTAGGGGCAGCAGATTAGGGGTACATAAGTATAACGTAGGTGGTGGTCGGCAGATTAGGGGTTAAAAAATTTTAATCGAGTGGCGGCGATGTGGGGGGACCTCGGTTTAGGGGTACATAGGTAGTTTATGGGTGTTAGTGTACTTTAGAGCACAGTAGTTAAGAGCTTTATGAACCGGCGTTAGCCCAGAAAGCTCTTAACTCCTGCTTTTTTCCGGCGGCTGGAGTTTTGTCGTTAGAGCTCTAACGCTCACTTCAGAAACGACTCTAAATACCAGCGTTAGAAAGATCCCATTGAAAAGATAGGATATGCAATTGACGTAAGGGGATCTGCGGTATGGAAAAGTCGCGGCTGAAAAGTGAGCGTTAGACACTTTAATCACTGACTCCAAATACCGGCGGTAGCCTAAAACCAGCGTTAGGAGCCTCTAACGCTGGTTTTCACGGCTAACGCCAAACTCCAAATCTAGGCCTAAGGGTTTATTTTATAGGTAAGTATTTAGTTTTAAATAGGAATAATTTAGTTAATTATAGTAATTTTATTTAGATTTATTTAAATTATATTTAAGTTAGGGGGGTTAATAACTTTAGTATAGTGGCGATGACGTTGGGGGCGGCAGATTAGGGGTTAATAAATGTGGGTAGGTGTCGCTGATGTTAGGGATGGCAAATTAGGGGTGAATAATATTTAACTAATGTTTGCGAGGCTGGAGTGTGGCAGTTTAGGGGTTAATATATTTATAATAGTGGCAGCAATGTCCAGTTCGGCAGATTAGGGGTTAAACATTTTATTTTAGTTTTTGCGATGTGGGGGGCTCAGTTTAGGGGTTAATAGGTAGTTTATCGGTGTTTGTGTACTTTTTACCACTTTAGTTAAGAGTTTTATGCTATGGCGTTGTAGTGTAAAACTCTTAACTACTGACTTTAAAATGCGGTACCAGTCTTGACAGGAGAGGGTGTACCGCTCACTTTTTGTCAGACTCGTAATACCAGCACTATGCAAGTCCCATTGAAAAAAGAGGATACGCAATTTACGTAAGTGGATTTGCGGTATTTCCAAGTCTAGCCAAAAAAGTGAGGGGTACACCTGTACCTGCAAGACTCGTAATTCCAGCGGGCGTTAAAAAGCAGTGTTGGGACCGGCCAACGTTGCTTTTTAAGCCTAACGCAAAACTCGTAATCTAGGTGATAGTATTTTAGGTTAGGTAATGAAAACCCACCATATCTTTTGAGTATGGATAACGTTTCAGCTGCTAAACAAGACTTCTTTTTCCCCCAGAGAAAAAAGGTACATGTCCTATTACATCTATTGATATCTTATTTCAATATAAATAAGGGTAAATTTTGTAGTAAGAACAGTAAGCGGGGGAAAACTATTGGTTTTATTCAGCATGATCTTTGCTGAGATAGAGAGAATGTATTCCATCTATTCAATTCAGAAGGTAAATTTGTGAAAAACTTAAGCCATTCCATTCCCGTGGGTTTCTACTTAGTTTTATATCTAAATATTTAATATAATTCACCTCATGGAATGGGTGTTTATTAAAGCTTTTTGGAGTTTTATTTATCCATAACATTTCTGACTTTTTTGCATTTCTCTTATACCCAGAGAATTTACTATAATGACTGATTATACTCAGGCATTTCGGGATGCTTATCCTTAATAAAATGATATAATCTGCGTATAGTGAGAGTGTTACATTTTGTCTACCCAATTTAATGCCCTGTAACTCCTTCTTAAGGTATATTGCCAGAGGTTCAAGTGAGATATTAAATAGCAGTGGTGAAAGGGGGCAGCCCTGACGTGTACCTTGCTGTAGTGTAATATATTGTGAGTTGACCATTAACTAAGAGTTGTGATCACCTGTTAACCTTGACACAACACTGAAAACAACATGCATTAAAGTATACAATTAACTTTAAATATGGTTCCTGCATTTATAAATCATTTGACTATGTAATAGCTGTAGCACGCCAGTGTTAGTAAGGGCTGGGCCAGTAAGTGTTAGAAGATTAGGGAAGTTTAACTTGGGTCAGACCTGGACCTGAGCCATTATGAGAAAACTGGATTGAACCCAGTGGCTGCTGGAATGTATAGGATCTACCTATTAGTGAAATTAGCTTGTGTGGGAAAGCACATTAAAAGGGTATAGACAATTACTGAACACAAATTCAATGAAAGTGATGGTAAATCCAAGCATTTAACAAACACTATGATTTACCATCAATAAAAACTCACCCTTTCTGTGTCATTGCACAGCTCTAAATCCAGCAGCAACTTCGGCCACCCACTGCACAACAATCTTCTACCAATGAGGTGCCGATTGCATCTCTGAACCAATAGCAGTATGTGCATACAGAAACCTGTTACACGCATGGCTATTGGTCAGAGGTGCCAACGTCACCTCATTGAAGGAGATTGTTGTGCCGTGGGCGGCCAGAGACATGGAATTTAGCACTGTGCAACGGTACTGAATGGGTGAGTTTAGCACCCTCTTATACAGGTTTGATCAATAAAACTCCCCTTGATTTTTAGTTATGGTAAATCCTAGTATTTGTTAAATGCTTGGATTTATCATCAATTTAAGGAAAAATGGGTAGAGCCCATCTTTTAGCAGATTCTGAGCCAGTTTGTAAGAAAGAAGTAAACAGGGCTTTGTTATGAAGGTTGAGCTTGCAAGAGAGAATAAGAGAGATGGATGTGAGAGAGCCATGGCAGTTTCGGATCCACCCTCTGTTTGAACCCAAGACAAACTTATGGTGGTGAATATAATGGAAAACTTAGAACCCTTTAGAATAGTTTGTCAAAGTATGTCAGATATTGAAGGATGTGAAAATAGTGGAATGTATCTTCTGACCTATTAAAGTACCCCTTGAGCTCATCAACAATGAATTGGAGCAACTGTTTAAAACTAAAAATGTAATAGAGGTGCTAAAAGGATATGAAACCCAATTTTTTTAAATAATTCAAATAGAACATAACATTTAAATTTTTTTTTCCAATTTACTTGTGTTATCTAATTTTCTTTATTTATGGGGTATTCTTTTTTGAAGAGCATGCCTAGGTAGGTAGTGTGCAAGTGTATGGAGAACTCCATAGCAGCAGTTTGTGCAACATTGGTGCCATTTAGTGTTCTTGTAAAAGCAAAACTGCAAAAATATATTGCTGCAGACATACGCACACTCCGGAGCCTACCTACCTGCTTTTGAACAAAGGCTATCAAAAGAACAAAGCAAATGTGATACTAGAGATAAAATGGAATTTTTTAAATTTTATTTTTAAATGTTTTTCTGAATCATTAGGGAAATGTAGGGGTTCACGCCTCTTTATACTGCATATGCTTTCTGACTAGTTGTTTGAGGGTCTTGTCAGCTGTTTATTGACAACCATGAGAGCACAACCTAAAAGGTTAAAATCCTGCATAGTGAGAAAACAGTCTTTTGTTTTTTTTTTCCCTGCATGTACAGAAATACTTAAAAAACCGAACCTACAAATATAAAGTATATATATAAGGAAGATGATACGTACATTTGACTTCACAAAAGCACTGTATGAACTAGACATTATAACACTCACTCTGCCAGTTGCGTATGGTAACGACCCAGACTATTTACATACACACTAATAGGATTCTACACTGATACTAATGTTCTATGTTTTTATGTATTTTCCCTGAATCAGTGCAGTGAATGACCTCCCAGGAACTGATGATAATCCAATTTGCTACAGCGCTAATGAGAGTACAAGCCAACTAGCATATTCATTTAATATTTGATATTGGATACGTATACATATCATTTTTCCTTAATTATTAATATGGACACTATGGCAGCTATTGATTCCTTTTACTCCCTTAAAGAGACTGATGATGATAACTTAGACCTAATGGAACTGGAGGATGTATTTGAACAGGACATACCTAATACCAAACTTGGAGACTACGTCTATGACATGGAACTTTTAAAACATAAAGAACAAAAACTCAAGTGGGATAAGTGGATCCTGTCTAAATATATCAGTATGAATTTGATACCTAGGGGAATATGGATCAACAAGTTTCCCACATACGATATTAAGGACACTGAGTATATAGAACGTTGGAATCAAAAACGCACTGATTGTTCTTTAAAGCTCATTACATTATTAATTGAATATACGGATCTATTACTTGGTGAAATTAAGAATAAGATCATATTATTACAAGTAGAAATGAACAAGTTCAAACAGTGTGAGATATACCCTTAATTTGACAATATAATTAAACCATAGAGCAGAGATTTTCAACATTTTTTTTGCCGTGGCACACTTTTTTACATTAAAAAATCCTGCGGCACACCGCCATCCCAAAATTTTACAAAATCACACATTGTAGCCTAATATAGCATATATTATACATCATAATGATTGTCTGTGAATGAATGTCAATATGTCATGGTTGTAAATGATGCCTGCCTGTCTGCCTAATGAGCCTGTCACATCAAAACAAGCAAGATTTAAAAAATATGTCTCTGTTGTCAGTCTGCCGCGGCACACCTGAGGATCTCTCACGGCACACTAGTGTGCCACGGCACACTGGTTGAAAAACACTGCCATAGAGGAATCCAGGAAGCTGATTATACAAGTAAAACATTCTAAATTTTTGAGAGATCAAAAAAGACTACAATAAAGGATTAGTCTATAATTGGAAACGGAAACAAAGGGGAAAGTTCTGGTCTCAATCTTATTCACACAAACCAGATAATTAGCATCCTTGATTTGGTAGTAATGAGGGCAACACTAACAAATCAGTCCATCAGCATAAAGAGCAATTAACTCAGATTCCGAACCCGAGTTATCAGATGAGAGATTTGCTTCTAGTTTTGAAGCAGAAGGGTTCTCAGGCTCTGAAGGGGAAGAGGCATCTTTACCACCACCCACCAAAGAATTTCTAGGGGGAAAAGCACCTCCTAAAAGTATACTTAAAGAATATAAGAACACTGGAGCCATCCCTAAGAGGGGAGGCATCAGAGGGGAGGGGCCTCACATTACACTACAACAACAAGTGCTCAAACAAATAGTAATGATATACAGCTAGCAATCAGGTTTTTCAGTGGGCCCTGAGACGTCCCAGGGGAGGAGGGCGGGGCAACACACAGAAATCAAACTCTATGAATTACCAACAACAGAGGTATCCTGTTCGAGACAACAGGGGTGCACTGAGACACAAATACCAATAATAGATAATACTGCGATTAATCTCTCTACTTATGAGATTACTGACCTTGAGAGGAAAGTCCTGAGTTATGACCTAGGATTTGTTCCCTCGCACACAGAACTTTTGACTTATTACAAACAATATTGGATGTGAACAGACTCGTTAGGGACCTGACACTCAGGAAGTTCTTCTCGGGGTCAGAAAGACAGCTGCAGAGTAATGCCACGGGCACTTTAGGGACCACAGATTATGTGAACATGACTTTTTCTGATATATGTGCACTCACTAGCCTGGAAGATCTGTCAAACACTGAGGGAAGTACCTATATGTCTGACATTGATATACCTAACAAACTAAAATCGACATCGAACTTTTATCGATTACAGACTAGGGGCAAGAACCTCAAAGTCTTTCACAAAAGAGTAGTGGAGGATCTCACCCTTCTTTCTAAATCCCAAACAAGACAGTTTTCTAAATTAACTAGAAGAGAAAGGGAAGCCATAACACACTTACAAACCAATACCCAGATTGTCATTAGACAATCAGATAAGGGGGGGTATAGTGGTGTTAGATAGGGACACCTACACTAATGAAGCTTTAAGAAAATTGGGAGATTTGGACTGCCCTGTGATGCCCATCTTCCACCACTTTCCTAAGGTCCACAAGAGCTTGAGTGATGTACAAGGTAGGCCCATAGTGGCGGAATTGGCTCTTTACTTGAACCACTCTCCAAATGGGTAGACAACTTTCTTCAGCCATTGGTACAGGGTCTGCCAAGTTACTTAGATGACACAGCACATATCTTGTCCATATTGGAACAAACTACAGTTGGATCACAATAGACGTTGTATCATTGTACTCAACAATCCCTCATCAGTTTGGGCTACAGGCTGTGAGTTTCTATCTGGACAAATACACTGGCTTGACAAAGGAGCACAAGGATTTTGTAGTTAGAGCAATTGAGTTCTTGCTGAAACATAATTATTTTAAGTTTGCCGATGTGTACTGCCTCCAGAGACGTGGAACCGTGATGGGGGCAAAATTTGCCCCTTCCTACGCCAAACTCTTTATGGGGTGGTTGGAGCAGTTCCACGTCTATGGAGAGAGAAACAACTTCTCGCATTACATTACTAGATATATGAGGTACATAGATGATCTGTTGATAATCTGGTCCTCAGGGCAGACACAGGCCCAAGAGTTTGTGGACTATCTTAACAATAATTAAGTAGGCCTCAAATTTACTATTGAATGGCATAACTTGACAATCAATTATCTAGACATCACCCTGACAGCAGACAATGAGTCTAAGGCCATAATTTCATCTCTCTATTGGAAACCCATCTCGGGAAACACCCTTTTGCACGCTAAGAGTAGCCACCCCCAGCAAGTTTTCAGGGGGATAGCTACCACCCAATTGTACCTGAGATGAGGATTTCAATAGAGAAAGTCAGGAATTAAAGAAACTCCTACAGGCGAAGGACTACCATGAGAAAGTGGTTAACAGAGCATACTGGGAAGTGAATAAAATGAGTAGGTCCCAATTGTTTCGGCCCAAGGAGAAATGCACAAGAGGTGTAAATAACAAGCCCACTCTTGTAACAGCATATTCCAATCAGTATCATCAAGTATGCAACATTGTAAGGAAAATTATATCAATTCTACGAGGAGATAAGCTCCTACGTGATGTTATCAACGATGGTTGCAACTTTGTATATAAGAAAAATCTAACTTTGGGGAATATACTGTCCCCTAGTTTACTAAAGGAAAAAGAGCTTAAAAGTTCTTGGTTGCACTTTAAAGACACATTCAAGTGCAGAAAAAGGTCATGCAAATCTTGTGACCACATCAACGTGTCACCCATGTTTGTCTCAGCTACTAGCACAGAATGTTTTGAGACTAAGGGATGCCTGAAGTGTGGTACCAAATTTGTAATATACCTAGTGGAGTGCACAATGTGCCTTAGACAATATGTTGGTAGAACTACAAGACCGGTAGGGAAACGTATAAAGGAGCATTTGTCTTACATCTTCAACGAGAGAGCAGTATCAGCACTATCTAGACATTTTCTAGAGGTCCATGGAGGAGCAGTTGGGTTCTTCAGGGGGCAGGCAATCGAGCAGATAGTTAATCCCCCTAGAGGTGGTGATAAATTTCAAATACTATCAAGACAGGAAACATATTGGATTCATAAGCTTGGCTGCCTGCTACCTGTGGGATTCAACTCAGAATTTAACATAATCAATTATTGGCACCTATAATGCAACAACTGATGATATAGCTATGCCTAAAAAGGGACTAATATAATACTAAGGGGTCTTTAATTCAACAATATTCTCACTCCAGTGAGTTTACATCAATATAGACCCCCCTCAAATATTTGAGAGGTATCTACAGTATATATATATATATATATATATATATATATATATATATATATATATATATATATATATTCAGCTCCCCCATAATTTATTTGTGATTCAATACTATTTTTACATTTTTTTTGTAAACAGAAATGCTTGGAAGTAGACCCACTCCTTTCTATACTATATTTAGCTATGTTCAATCAGGAATTAGATACATTATCATATAGTTCTAAATGTATGTACATATGCCAATATCTTCACCTTCTTATCCAACTTAAGTATGGATAGGGTTTTTAAAAAAAAATGGGGTATATGTGGCTAACAGTATTAATCTCCAGTATATAAATACATAGGGGTCACTGCTAACTGTTCTTTATTTTATTACATCCTCTGCAAATTCCACCCTCTAAAGTACTCAAGTATGCTAGCAAGATAGTATAATACTGTTTAGAAAATCTATCTGTATTGTATAAAATGGGTTAATTTTTTGGATTATATGCATGGTAGACTTTCCGTGTTATTCACTATAAAACAATCCATGGTCTTAGAATATAAATGTCTGTGGTATATCCATTAGTCAAGTTACAGACTGTGCAAAGTTTACATGCTAATTGTCATAATTAACAAGATAATGCATATTACTTGTCATCAAGGGTTAAAGTTGTGTGAGTGAATTTACCTGTACCTCCTAGAGGAGGAGCTATGAGCCTATAAATAGGCTACAGAGAAGTGGCGTTCCCAGCAACAACCACGGACCTGGCGAAGCAACCGGAAGTGACACCGGTCTCAGTACAAACTTCCCATAGAGAGCCAACGGAGTGCCGTAGCAGTGGCGAAACCCAGCCACTATGCATATACAGGAACGAAGAGGAAGAAAAGCAGGCACTGCTTCAGGGCTCCATAAAATTGAAATACTTTATTTGAACATGGTTAAAAAAAATCAACAGCTACATCTGCTGTATGGTACGCATAAAAAAGGTACAAAGTGTCAAGTACAAGGCAGGGGTGAATAAGACACAAGTACTGTCTGACTAGTTTTGAGTCCTCACAGGACTCTTATTCATAGACATAGACAAATTACAGTCTTTAGAATAAATACATCCCATCTGTAATCTCCAAATAGTCCCAGAAAAGGTCCAAAAAGTTTCCCGTTCTTTTCCTAAATTTTCTCAGTGCACTTTCACAAAGTTCCTAAATATTGGATAAAATCCTCATGCAGACTCCATAAACCCAGTGCACTGAGAACATTTGAGAAAACGGCGGGTATCTTTTTTAACCTTTTCCTTTTCTGGGTTATTTGGAGATTACAGACTGGATGTATTTATAGTAAAGAGACTGTGTATTTTTTATTATAAATCGCCTAGATTTAGAGTTCTGCGGCCAAAGGTGTGCGTTAGCTACGCGTGTATTTTTTCCCCCGCACATTTTAAATACCGCTGGTATTTAGAGTTCTCTGAAGGGCTGCGTTAGGCTCCAAAAAGGGAGCGTATAGCATAATTTACCGCCACTTCAACTCTAAATACCAGCGGTGCTTACGGACGCGGCCAGCTTAAAAAATGTGCTCGTGCACGATTCCCCCTTAGGAAATAATGGGGCAGTTTGAGCTGAAAAAAAACCTAACACCTGCAAAAAAGCAGCGTTCAGCTCCTAACGCAGCCCCATTGTTTCCTATGGGGAAACACTTCCTAAGTCTGCACCTAACACCCTAACATGAACCCCGAGTCTAAACACCCCTAACCTTAAACTTATTAACCCCTAATCTGCCACCCCCGCTATCGCTCTCCCCTGCATATTATTATTAACCCCTAATCTGCCGCTCCGTACACCGCCGCAACCTACATTATCCCTATGTACCCCTAATCTGCTGCCCCTAACACCGCCGACCACTATATTATATTTATTAACCCCTAATCTGCTGCCCCAATGTCGCAGCCACCTACCTACAATTATTAACCATTAATCTGCCGACCGGACGTCACCGCTACTCTAATAAATGTATTAACCCCTAAAGCTCTAACCCTAACACTAACACCCCACTAAGTTAAATATAATTTAAATCTAACAAAATAAAATAAATCTTATTAAATAAATTATTCCTATTTAAAGCTAAATACTTACCTGTAAAATAAACCCTAATATAGCTACAATATAAATAATAATTATATTGTAGCTATTTTAGGATTAATATTTATTTTACATGCAACTTTGTATTTATTTTAACCAGGTACAATAGCTATTAAATAGTTAATAACTATTTAATAGTTACCTAGATAAAATAATTACAAAATTACCTGTAAAATAAATCCTAACCTAAGTTACAATTAAACCTAACACTACACTATCAATAAATAAATTTAATAAACTATCTACAATTATCTACAATTATATCAACTAAACTAAATTACCAAAAAAAACCACTAAATTACAAAAAATAAAAAAAGATTACAAGAATTTTAAACTAATTACACCTACTCTAAGCCCCCTAAAAAATAACAAAGCCCCCCAAAATACAAAAATGCCCTACCCTATTCTAAAATAAAAATTGTAAAGCTCTTTTACCTTACCAGCCCTTAAAAGGGCCTTTTGCGGGGCATGCCCCAAAGAATTCTGCTCTTTTGCCTGTAAAAAAAAACATACAATATCCCCCCCAACATTACAACCCACCACCCACATACCCCTAATCTAACCCAAAACCCCCTTAAATAAACCTAACACTAAGCCTCTGAAGATCTCCCTACCTTGTCTTCACCACGCCGGGTATCACTGATCCGTCCAGAAGAGGGTCCGAAGTCTTCATCCTATCCGGCAAGAAGGGCTCCTCAGAGGGTCCAAAGTCTTCATCCTATCCGGGCAGAAGAGGACATCCGGACCGGCAGACGTCTTCATCCAGGCGACATCTTCTATCTTCTTCCATCCGGCGCGGAGCGGGACCATCTTCAAGCAGCCGACGCGGAGCCATCCTTCTTCACTGACGGACTATCGATGAATGATGGTTCCTTTAAGGGACGTCATCCAAGATGGCATCCCTCGAATTCTGATTGGCTGATAGGATTCTATCAGCCAATCGGAATTAAGGTAGGAAAAATCTGATTGGCTGATGGAATCAGCCAATCAGATTCAAGTTCAATCCGATTGGCTGATCGAATCAGCCAATCAGATTGAGCTTGCATTCTATTGGCTGTTCTGAGTTAATCAGCCAATCGGATTGAACTTGAATCAGATTTTTCCTACCTTAATTCCGATTGGCTGATAGAATCCTATCAGCCAATCGGAATTCGGGGGACGCCATCTTGGATGACGTCCCTTAAAGGAACCTTCATTCGTTGTTAGTCCATTGGTGAAGAAGGATGGCTCTGTGTCGGCTGCTTGAAGATGGTCCCGCTCCGTGCCGGATGGAAGAAGATAGAAGATGCCGCCTGGATGAAGATGTCTGCCGGTCTGGATGTCCTCTTCTGCCCGGATAGGATGAAGACTTTGGACCCTCTTGAGGAGCTCTTCTTGCCGGATAGGATGAAGACTTCGGACCCTCTTCTGGACGGATCGGTGATACCCGGCGTGTTGAAGACAAGGTAGGGAGATCTTCAATGGCTTAGTGTTAGGTTTATTAAAGGGGGGTTTGGGTTAGATTAGGGGTATGTGGGTGGTGGGTTGTAATGTTGGGGGGGGTATTGTATGTTTTTTTTTACAGGCAAAAGAGCAGAATTATTTGGGGCATGCCCCGCAAAAGGCCCTTTTAAAGGCTGGTAAGGTAAAAGAGCTTTACAATTTTTATTTTAGAATAGGGTGGGGTATTTTTTTATTTTGGGGGGCTTTGTTATTTTTTTAGTGGGCTTAGAGTAGGTGTAATTAGTTTAAAATTCTTGTAATCTTTTTTTTTTATTTTTTGCAATTTAGTGTTTGTTTTTTTGTAATTTAGTGGGGGGGTTTTTTGGTAATTTAGTTTAGTTGATATAATTGTAGATAATTGTAGATAGTTTATTAAATTTATTTATTGATAGTGTAGTGTTAGGTTTAATTGTAACTTAGGTTAGGATTTATTTTACAGGTAATTTTGTAATTATTTTAACTAGGTAACTATTAAATAGTTATTAACTATTTAATAGCTATTGTACCTGGTTAAAATAAATACAAAGTTGCATGTAAAATAAATATTTATCCTAAAATAGCTACAATGTAATTATTATTTATATTATAGCTATATTAGGGTTTATTTTACAGGTAAGAATTTAGCTTTAAATAGGATTAATTTATTTAATAAGAATTATTTTATTTAGTTAGAATAAAATTATATTTAACTTAGGGGGGTGTTAGGGTTAGGGTTAGACTTAGCTTTAGGGTTTAATACATTTATTATAGTAGCGGTGAGGTCCGGTCGGCAGATTAGGGGTTAATACTTGAAGTTAGGTGGCGGCGATGTTAGGGAGGGCAGATTAGGGGTTAATATTATTTATTATAGGGTTTTTGAGGCGGGAGTGAGGCGGTTTAGGGGTAAATACATTTATTATAGTGGCAGCGAGGTCCGGTCGGCAGGGGTAAGGGTTAATAAGTGTAGGTAAGGTAGCGGCGATGTTGGGGGGGCAGATTAGGGGTTAATAAATATTATGTAGGTGTCGGCGATGTTAGGGGCAGCAGATTAGGGGTACATAGGAATAATGTAGGTGGCGGCGGTGTGCGGTCGGCAGATTAGGGGTTAAAAAAAATGAATAGAGTGGCGGCGATGTGGGGGGACCTCGGTTTAGGGGTACAAAGGTAGTTTATGGGTGGTAGTGTACTTTAGAGAACAGTAGTTAAGAGCTTTATGAACCGGCGTTAGCCCATAAAGCTCTTAACTCCTGGCTTTTCTCTGCGGCTGGAGTCTTGTCGTTAGATTTCGAACGCTCACTTCAGCCAAGACTCTAAATACCAGCGTTAGAAAGATCCCATTGAAAAGATAGGATACACAATTGGCGTAGGGGGATCTGCGGTATGGAAAAGTCGCGGCTGGAAAGTGAGCATTAGACCCTTTCCTGACTGACTCTAAATACCAGCGGGCGGTAAAAACCAGCGTTAGGACCCCCTAACGCTGGTTTTGACGGCTAACGCAGAACTCTAAATCTAGGCGAATGTATTTTCCATTTTTTAATTTTCATTTGTTTATGTGATTAATTTGCTTTTGTGACTATTTTTTATTTATTTACGGCTAGATTTAGAGTTTGGCAGCCAAAGGGGTGCGTTAGCTACGCGTGCTTTTTTCCCCCCCGCACCTTTTAAATACCGCTGGTATTTAGAGTTCACAGAATGGCTGGGTTTTCAGTGCGTTAGGCTCCAAAAAGGGAGCGTAGAGCATAATTTAAAGCCACTGCAACTCTAGATACCAGCGGTGCTTACGGACGCGGCCAGCTTCAAAAACGTGCTCGTGCACGATTCCCCCATAGAAAGCAATGGGGCCATTTGAGCTGAAAAAAACCTAACACCTGCAAAAAAGCAGCGTTCAGCTCCTAACGCAGCCCCATTGTTTTCTATGGGGAAACACTTCCTACGTCTGCACCTAACACCCTAACATGAACCCCGAGTCTAAACACCCCTAACCTTACACTTATTAACCCCTAATCTGCCGTCCCCACTATCGCTGACACCTGCATATTTTTTTTAACCTCTAATCTGCCGCTCCGTAAACCACCGCTACCTACATTATCTCTATGTACCCCTGATCTGCTGCACCTAACACCGCCGACCCCTATATTATATTTAATAACCCCTAATCTGCCCCCCTCAACGTCGCCTCCACCTGCCTACACTTATTAACCCCTAATCTGCAGAGCGGACCGCACCGCTACTATAATAAAGTTATTAACCCCTAATCCGCCTCACTCCCGCCTCAATAACCCTATAATAAATAGTATTAACCCCTAATCTGCCCTCCCTAATATCGCCGACACCTAACTTCAATTATTAACCCCTAATCTGCCGACCGAATCTCGCCGCTACTGTAATAAATGGATTAACCACTAAAGCTAAGTCTATCCCTAACCCTAACACCCCCCTAAGTTAAATATAATTTAAATCTAACGAAATAAATTAACTCTTATTAAATAAATTATTCCTATTTAAAGCTAAATACTTACCTGTAAAATAAACCCTAATATAGCTACAATATAAATTATAATTATATTCTAGCTATTTTAGGATTTATATTTATTTTACAGGTAACTTTGTATTTATTTTAACCAGGTACAATAGCTATTAAATAGTTAAGAACTATTTAATAGCTAAAATAGTTAAAATAATTACAAAATTACCTGTAAAATAAATCCTAACTTAAGTTACAATTAAACCTAACACTACACTATCAATAAATTAATTAAATAAAATACCTACAATTATCTACAATTAAATAAACTAACTAAAGTACAAAAAATAAAAAAGAACTAAGTTACAAAAAATAAAAAAATATTTACAAACATTAGAAAAATATTACAACAATTTTAAACTAATTACACCTACTCTAAGCCCCCTAATAAAATAACAAAGCCCCCCAAAATAAAAAATGCCCTACCCTATTCTAAATTAAAAAAGTTCAAAGCTCTTTTACCTTACCAGCCCTTAAAAGGACCTTTTGTGGGGCATGCCCCAAAGAATTCAGCTCTTTTGCCTGTAAAAAAAACATACAATACCCCCCCCAACATTACAACCCACCACCCACATACCCCTAATCTAACCCAAACCCCCCTTAAATAAACCTAACACTAAGCCCCTGAAGATCTTCCTACCTTATCTTCACCTCGCCGGGTATCACCGATCGGTCCTTGCTCCGAAATCTTCATCCAACCCAAGCGGGGGCTGGCGATCCATAATCCTGCGGCTGAAGAGGTCCAGAAGAGGCTCTAAAGTCTTCATCCTATCCGGGAAGAAGAGGCGATCCAGACCGGCAACCATCTTGATCCAAGCGGCATCTTCTATCTTCATCCGATGAGGAACGGCTCCATCGTGAAGACCTCCAGCGCGGATCAATCTTCTTCCTCCGACGTCCAACTGAAGAATGACGGTTCCTTTAAGGGACATCATCTAAGATGGCGTCCCTCAAATTCCAATTGGCTGATAGGATTCTATCAGCTAATCGGAATTAATGTAGGAAAATTCTGATTGGCTGATGGAATCAGCCAATCAGAATCAAGTTCAATCCGAGTGGCTGATCCGATCAGCCAATCAGATTGAGCTTGCATTCTATTGGCTGATCGGAACAGCCAATAGAATGCGAGCTCAATCTGATTGGCTGATTTGATCAGCCAATCGGATTGAACTTGATTCTGATTGACTGATTCCATCAGCCAATCAGAATTTTCCTACCTTAATTCCGATTGGCTGATAGAATCCTATCAGCCAATCGGAATTCGAGGGACGTCATCTTGGATGACGTCCCTTAAAGGAACCGTCATTCTTCAGTTGGACGTCGGAGGAAGAAGATTGATCCACGCTGGAGGTCTTCACGATGAAGCTGTTCCTCATCGGATGAAGATAGAAGATGCCGCTTGGATCAAGATGGTTGCCGGTCTGGATCACCTCTTCTTCCCGGATAGGATGAAGACTTTGGAGCCTCTTCTGGACCTCTTCAGCCGCAGGATTATGGATCGCCAGCCCCCGCTTGGGTTGGATGAAGATTTCGGAGCCAGGACCGTTCGGTGATACCCGGCGAGGTGAAGATAAGGTAGGAAGATCTTCAGGGGCTTAGTATTAGGTTTATTTAAGGGGGGTTTGGGTTAGATTAGGGGTATGTGGGTGGTGGGTTGTAATGTTGGGGGGGGTATTGTATGTTTTTTTTTACAGGCAAAAGAGCTGAATTCTTTGGGGCATGCCCCACAAAAGGTCCTTTTAAGGGCTGGTAAGGTAAAAGAGCTTTGAACTTTTTTAATTTAGAATAGGGTAGGGCATTTTTTTTATTTTGGGGGTCTTTGTTATTTTATTAGGGGGCTTAGAGTAGGTGTAATTAGTTCAAAATTGTTGTAATATTTTTCTAATGTTTGTAAATATTTTTTTATTTTTTGTAACTTAGTTCTTTTTTATTTTTTGTACTTTAGTTAGTTTATTTAATTGTAGTTATTTGTAGGTATTGTATTTAATTAATGTATTGATAGTGTAGTGTTAGGTTTAATTGTAGGTAATTGGAGGTATTTTATTTAATTTATTTATTGATAGTGTAGTGTTAGGTTTAATTGTAACTTAGGTTAGGATTTATTTTACAGGTAATTTAGTAATTATTTTAACTAGGTAACTATTAAATAGTTATTAACTATTTAATAGCTATTGTACCTGGTTAAAATAATTACAAAGTTACCTGTTAAATAAATATAAATCCTAAAATAGCTACAATATAATTATAATTTATATTGTAGCTATATTAGGGTTTATTTTACAGGTAAGTATTTAGCTTTAAATAGGAATAATTTATTTAATAATAGTTAATTTATTTCGTTAGATTTAAATTATATTTAAGTTAGGGGGTTGTTAGGGTTAGGGTTAGAATTAGCTTTAGGGGTTAAAAAATTTATTAGAATAGCGGTGAGCTCCGGTCGGCAGATTAGGGGTTAATGCTTGAAGTTAGGTGTCGGGGATGTTAGGCAGGGCAGATTAGGGGTTAATACTATTTATTATAGGGTTATTGAGGCGGGAGTGAGGCGGATTAGGGGTTAAT
The DNA here is from genome assembly GCF_027579735.1 of Bombina bombina. Taxonomy (NCBI): domain Eukaryota; kingdom Metazoa; phylum Chordata; class Amphibia; order Anura; family Bombinatoridae; genus Bombina; species Bombina bombina. The sequence continues at coordinate 812,463,298 of NC_069501.1, forward strand.
AACTTTATTATAATAGCGGTGCGGTCCGGTCAGCAGATTAGGGGTTAATAACTGTAGGCAGGTGGAGGCGACGTTGTGGGGGGCAGATTAGGGGTTAATAAATATAATATAGGGGTCGGCGGTGTTAGGGGCAGCAGATTAGGGTACATAGGGATAACGTAGTTGGCGGCAGTGTACGGAGCGGAAGATTAGGGGTTAAAAAATTTAAATATAGTGGCGGCGATGTGGGGGGACCTCGGTTTAGGGGTACATAGGTAGTTTATGGGTGTTAGTGTACTTTAGAGCACAGTAGTTAAGAGCTTTATGAACCGGCGTTAGCCCAGAAAGCTCTCAACTACTGACTTTTTTCTGCGGCTGGAGTTTTGTCGTTAGATTTCTAACGCTCACTTCAGCCACAACTCTAAATACCAGCGTTAGAAAGATCCCATTGAAAAGATAGGATACGCAATTGACGTAAGGGGATCTGCGGTATGGAAAAGTCGCGGCTGTAAAGTGAGCGTTAGACCCTTTAATGACTGGCTCCAAATACCAGAGGGCGGTAAAAACCAGCGTTAGGAGCCTCTAATGCTGGTTTTGACGGCTACCGCCCAACTCTAAATCTAGGCCTTAGTGATTAGACTTGTGCACAAGTCAAATTTGATTAATGATTTTATAAATTAAAGCATATATTCTTTACCCCAGCACTTAAGCTTTATTAGTGCTCTCTGTTTTTTTTAATAAATTGTTTTCATACACTTTATAGGGCTGATTTATGAAGATGCTAGAAAAATGCTTGTGCAATGCCGCCCCCTGCAGATTTGCGGCCAATCGGCAACTAGGGGGGTGTCAATCATTCTGATCATTCTGATCGTATCTGATCAGGATGATTGCTGTCCGCCACCTCAGAGGTGGAGGATGAGTTAAAGGGACATGCCACCCACATTTTTTCTTTTATGATTTAGAAAGAGAATGCAATTTTAAAGATCTTTCTAATTTACTTATATTATCAATTTGTTTTATTCTCTTGATATTCTTTGATGAAAAGCATATCTAGATATGCTCACTAGCTGCTGATTGGTTGCTGCACATAGAAGCCTCGTGTGATTGGCTCACCATGTGCATTGCTTTTTCTTCAACTAAGGATATTTAAAAAAATGAAGCAAAATAAATAATGGAAGTAAATTGTAATGTTGTTTAAATTTCTATTGTCTATCTGAATCGTGAAAGAAAGATTTTGGGTTTAGTGACCCTTTAAGGAGCAGCGGTCTTAAGACCGCTACTTCTTAACTTATGTTTCTGGCGAGCCTGAAGGCTTGCGCGGAAACAGCTGCGTTCGCAGCTACATAAATCGTCCCCTATCGGTTTATGTGTTTGATGTAGTTTGTGCTGGTGATAATTACTAGTCAATTTACTGTACTTCATAGATTTTTTTTTTTTTTTTTTTAACATTTTTATTGAGGCAAATAATAAAATAGTACAGAGCATAGTAACCACAGATATAGGCCCTTAACCCGTAAGGGCAATTGACGAAAGTATACAACGGACAAGCCATATTTGGAATAATTACTGGAAATTTACATTTCAAAAACAATAGGTATTATAGAACCAATAATCAAAGATAGTATATAAAGTTGTAATGCTTCCTGTGTGGTTAAGAAACAGAAATACTGACCTCACGTTTTTTAGATTAACGACATATAGGGCCCTTTTTGGGTCCTTCAGACTGTAAACATGTACATATATTATAAAAAGATTTATAATGAAGGAAAAAGAATAAACGCATGTGTTTGAAAATATATATACAGGTTGTGTGTATTGGGTTGCTGACCTCTTTTGTGTCTATGACACATTATTTCCCAGACTAGTAGATAGTCGCTTTTTAAAGAATGATTAGGGGTGGGGAATATCCAAAGCCGCTATATTGCAACAACTATACAATAAATAATTGGGAAAGTTCTAGGGAATCTACATTCCTATGTTTACTCAGTAAACGAGGTCTGAGGGAGGGCGGAGCCAGAATTCTAATAATTATGAGCACGTGGAGATATGAATAGATAGTCTAGTAATTATCTGTCACAGTAAAAATATAATACTTTAGCTTTCTGTTATGAACAAACAAACTATTCTCAATTATTATTAATGCTGTGAGTTAGATATTAGAGTAGGAATTTAGCTTTTTGCAGTAAACATATAAGCATATTTCAACAAAACCTCATAAGCTTAAATATACGTCTAACCTAGTTGGTGTAGTAGCAACCAGTCAGAACAAATAAAGCCATTTTAGCAATTCAGTATAAGTAGTAATTAAAGACCCTTTACAGATATAAGAAAGTATATGTTTCTCTCCTATACAGTATTAAACATACAAAGCACAGCATAAGCATATTCATAAATGTTTGAGACATACTTTAAGTAATAATTTGCAGACGCCTAGGCAATATAAGCAATTACAGACAGGCATATAGCATCAAGGTCTAACATCTTACCGTGTATGAACAGCACTTAAATATCCTCAGCTCAGTAGTTTTCCTAGCAGATAACTAAGTCGGATAATAATAGATTAATATTGGAGTCTACCATAGTGTTTATGTATCTACAACATTGTGATATAGACCTCTATCTTTAGTAGAGATCAGCATACTACTATTCTTTACCCTACCATAGATGGTCTAAGAGACTATACTTCAGTTTTGCATGTAGAATACCCTAAAATATATCTATATACACAAATGATGTATTTGCTGGGTCGCCTCGGCCGCAGACAGCCCAACAGGACGAGTAAGAGATATCTCTATAATGTTCTATACCTAGGTCCAGTAGTATTATACAATAGCACCAACATTGGAGTACATACACATAAAGCAACAGCATTTTTCACTTAAAATTGACTAATATGTGCCTTGGATATGTAGATTGTGCTATAATACACAACTGCAAAAGGTATATGGGGATCAGTAAAGAGCAGGGATTTGTAAACATATGGCATTGCAAACAGCTGAACTCATGCAGTTAACCAACTTAAAAGCAACATAACTCGAAATTGAAAACACAATAGGGCAAAGAAAAACAGAATGTGCAGCTTAACACAACTGATGCTAAGATAGTCTCTCATTGAAATAAAAGATGACTATAGTTCCATAAGTAGCGTTAGAGCATTAGGTTTGTCTCTGTTTAACCAATTCCCGTGACAACTTTGGAGGATATCTTGATAACGTTCCAGTAATGAGAAATCATTGTCTCCTTAATATGCATGATTGACAGCTTACTATGCCGTGGGAGATGTTGGATGGGGATCTCGACCGGAGGAATGTTGTCAGCAAAAGTCTCCCTTACAATCTTTACCATGCTTGACCATTCTCCTGTTGCTATGGTCTTTATAACGCTGCACGGCTCCCACTTATAGATGTAGTAATCCTCTATAGCTCCAGGAGGTTTCACAAATTCCGGCTGTGTAAACACCAGACCGTGGCACTGACTGGGCTGTTCAGAATCCCCAGGTGGGTATGCCTCATAAGCAACAACCATGCTTGCGCTCACGCTATCTATCAGCTGGCCTCGATCATCAGCACTGACCTCACATGGCTTTGGCAGAGAAATACAATGCAGCCGGGACCCGGCGCCATCTTGGAATACCTGTCGCCGTGTAACTTGTTCAGACCATTGTGTAAGCAGTGTGCGTAGATCCCCAAAGTGATCTCTTATCAAGTCACACAGTCTATCTTTGAGTGCTCTCCCCAGCATTGTTCTTAAGGAAGGATCTTTTTAGCAAAATTAGTGTCCTCCGTAGCAGCTGCTACTGCCTCAGTAGTCAAAATAGGCAGGAGCTCAAAGACAAAGTGTAAAATATATGCTTGGTTCCTGTGAAACCGCAATATATATCTACAGCATGAAATCCAGGCAATGAATCGAAAATATACTGCAAATCTGATCTCAAAAACTCAAACTATCAGTGCAAAATTCAGGAGCTCCTATAATATGCTTCTAGTCTCTTCGGCAGATGGCTCCGTCCTCCATAGATTTTTTTTTTTATACCGCATTAGACCAACTGTGCTAAACCCAAAATATGCATATTTTACATTCTAATGTTCCTATTTATAATATTTTATAAACATATCTGATGATTTAAAAAAATATATGTTTATATATATAATTCTTTATGAAAATATACAGGTATATATATATATATAGATATGCATACATACAGATATAATACAAAATAATCCATTTTGAAATACAAAAACATTTTCTTCTAACTGGAAAACATTGAAATGTAAAATATTCACAGTAAAAACACGGTAAAACATTTTAAAAAAAATAGTAAAATTATTTTTCTTGTTCAAATGTGGAATATATATGTATGTATGTATTTATATGTGTACATATGTGTATATATAGTATATACAAGTAGAATCCTAGAAAACTTTCCAGGAAGCTCTGGGTCCACTAGCGCTCCAGATAAAGGGATATGATAAATGAACCCTTAAAATATATGAAATAACAGATGATGAATTCTGTGTATGCAAACGGCTGCAGCTAACCTAAAACGAAGGGAGATTCTCTATATCACCCTTCTATGTAGAAAATAAAAAAAATAGAATAAAAGGTTTGCGCTGCCTAGCATATAGATACATGTAGTTAAAAATGCAATTTATGTAAATCACAATTTATAAAATGGAAATACAGTGTGCAAATAATTACATAAAACACCACAAATACTTAGAGAGTTAATAATCACAAAGTAGATAAAAACTAGAAAATAAAAACTAGAGAATAAAAAGAAAGTCCTTAAGCACATAGGTAAAAACACATAAAAAGTTCATATGAGTCCTGATATTCTTAATTCATCCGATCCCCCTATGGGTATGCACTTACTTGAAAAAACCTCAATCTATATGAGGTAAGTAAAGACGTAATCACTTGTCAGTTCACACTGTCTGGAGAAGACACTTGTATGGAGTGAGGCAGCACCTTTAAACCCTGGAGTATCCACAGGTAAAAAAACTTTCAAATCCTCTATCAAGTAAACCCTCAATTAATGAGGTAAATGATCAGCATAAAAACAAGTTTAGGCAAATAACAGCAGCTGTGAAGTGTACAATCAGTAGCAGCAGTGGAAAACCTTACGCGTTTCAAAGGCATATATGACTTTCGTCTGCCTTCTTCATCAGAGATACCTGTTATTTGCCTAAACTTGTTTTTATTAACTCTCTAAGTATTTGTGGTGTTTTATGTAATTATTTGCACACTGTATTTCCATTTTATAAATTGTGATTTACATAAATTGCATTTTTAACTACATGTATCTATATGCTAGGCAGCACAAACCTTTTATTCTATATGTGTATATATGTATATATTTACATATAAACACATAAACATGTATGTACAGGTATATATATATATATATATATATATATATACACACACACATATTTATATATACAAACATACACATACTTGGACAAATATATAGTATATTTACATTATAGCCCTTTCCAGTCAAATACCTTTTCATATACTATATACATTTTAACCCTTATAAAAGAATATTAATATTTATATAAAATATTTTTTAGCAGAAAGTGTATATATGAGTTTAATGCTTTATATTAATCTATTTAGGTTGTGCTTGGTGCTTATCCGTTGAGTGCAAATTTTGTTTGTGCTTAAGTGCAACCTTGTTATAACTTCCTTTCAAAAAGATTTGCCACGAACTTGCAAAAACACCAAGAATATCACCATAATATCAATAACACACACACATTCATGCATTTTTATGTTGAGAGTAATGACTCAGAAAATGTATTAAAAAATGTCATATTGTTTGGATTTTATTTTGGCAAAATCTTCAAAAGTCTTTCAAACTGATATTTTACTCATGCGGGGACTATATATTGCCTGGCTAAGTATTTTTGCTAACATTGCTATGTCAGACAAACAATAACTTTCAAGTGTAATTTAAAAGATCAAAGAATAAAATAATAATAATAATAATAATAATAATATCAGTAGTGATAGTGGTAGCAGTCAGAGTACCAAATATTAAATGGCAGAAAGTAAAGTATAGTATTTTATGTTTTAGTTTGCATATTGCCAGTAAATATTTTTTTTGCTAATGAAATATTGTATCACAGATATCAAATGTACAAGATGTACAAGAGTAATAGAATTTGTTTGACAGTGGCTCCATCTATAAATTTATTGATCTCGAAAGTTGTAACAAATATAGTATACATTACTTTAGCTGTCTTGTCATGTTAACATGGTGACTAATGTTTGGCATCACTACTAACCTCTCTGACCTATTCATTGACACTACTTTTTCAGCATGGCTGAGCTTACGACAGATACATGAAAATGAGTGCAAGATAAGCATCATATAAAATCTTCGCTATGTAAGGTCTTTAGAACGTTTTGTTGCACGACGTTGAAAGGTTTACTTTTGATAAATGAGTGCAGGACTGATTATGAGGCTGTGATTTCAATAACATACTGAATTGCTAAATTTGTTAAAATTAAACTATATTATCCATTGAGTTTGAAATTATTTTCTAGTAATTTTTCTTAAAGTAAAATGTAGTTTTGATAACGGTTTTGATGTCAAAATATAAATAAAATAAAAAGGTACAACCTGTCACCCATAGCATAAATGATGACAAAATATTATAAATTAAATACTCTGTGACCACGCTCAGTATTAAATAGGTCATCTATAATTTATTTTTAATTAAACATTTTAATTTTATAAAATAAGTGAGGGTCTTTTGTACCTTAGTGGACCTCTATTCACAAATGGGTTTTAGAATTATACTTTATTTATAATACCTCACCATGTAATAAACCTCAGCTATCTCACCAACACAAATCAAACAAGTTTCCTGGAAAACTAAACTTTGTTGAGGGAAAAGCAGAACATGTAAGCAGAATACAATTAAAATCAATTATTTGTTGTTTGGGGATCAGAGACTTTGCTCCTTCAAGAACTGTGGACACACTTTTACCCCTGCATATGATCGCCATGGAAATAGTTATTGCCTGGCAGACCCATAATAGCATAGAAAAAAAAAATGAGGGTGTTGTAGTCCCTTTCTCACTCCACCCCCCATAGGGTGAAGAGAAATGCTTTATTTGAAAGTCACTATTATCTTCTTTAAAATTAATATTCCTGCATGTGTCCATCGGTGACTGTCAACAGCATATTCCTTTCAGATCTGGTCATAATTTAGGGCATACTGTGCCTTCTAAAGACGAGTATACAGTGTTTGTGCAAAGGGAGTTCCTACCATTTATAGTTTCCAAGTAATTATCACAGTAATCCATTTCACTTGTTTTGATGGCAGAGCCAGAGCTAGATTCATATTGATGCTCATCAGATTGTTCAGGGGCCTCGTTGTAAAGTGGAGATCATGTTTGCAATTCATTGAGCCTTGTTTTACCTATTTTTAATAAGTATTCTTGCCTTTAACATCTATAGTGTCTTGATGTGCCCAATACATGATATCTCACACATCAAACACAAACTACTATCAACACTGAAAAACAATAATTCTAACAGCCACACTTCAGAAACTTGCTTGCTAAAATGGTTGATATAAATAATTTCATTGTAAAATATTCATGTCTAGTTTGTTATGGTAAAGTAGTCCTGCTGGATAGAATACATTTTCTATAAAATAAAGTATGTAATATAATTAAAGTTACCTTTTGCAATCAATATAAAAAGAGCTGTGTTTGAGAAATGGATTGCTTACTAAGTTTATGATTTTTTAAACAGATATGCATTTTCTATAAAGTTTTTTTTCTATTATTATAAACAACTTCAATAAATCTCTATAACAGTTTACATCTGAGTGAGCTTCCTTTATTTCTCTGCTTATAAACTACATATTATACACTCATTCCTGTTTTGCAGTTCAAAATACAATTTTTTTTAATTATTTATTTTTATAATCTATGGGTTTTTTTGTTTCTGAAAATTAGATACTAAAACATTTTGTATGAGATAACTGTATTACTGGTCTGTTATTTAGCCAATGTTACTGAAGTTTGTGCATGTGGTTCCTTAATAAAAAGTGTCAGTTAAATGAAAATACAGCTAAGGTAATTAAATTTAATTGGATCTTGTCACTTTAAATCCTCTTTGTTTTGAGTGTTTTAACAAAATTGCTGCTTCTAGTTTGCTAATTTCTTTATTGCAAGCTGTGCTTTGAACATGACTGTCCTATTACAAAGTGGGAACTTGTATATACAAAGGTCTCTCAACTATGACTGCAATAACAAACACTGAAAAAAAAAAGATAATTGTGTGCAAGCTAAATCTTAAATTAGGGTTTTCTTTATTTACAGACTAAACATATGTCTTATGCTATTAACTGTAATGTGTCTTGCGGCATTATATTCTCATGTTATCATTTCAAATTAAAGATGTATCAACACTCATCATTTTTGAGTATGTATTTTTTTAGAAAACAAAACAAATTGAACAGAGCCGGAAATTATTTTAATCAATTTCATTTAAATGGTTTAGTATTTGATCTCAAAGGGTGTTATAAAACATTAAAGGATGTTAACCTAGATTAATAATCTTATATAAATAATAACTAATTACAAAACGACCCAAGGGGTTAATCACAATCTTGCTCTTGTTTTTTCAGATAGTAATTTCTGAACCTCAGCTGATATTGTTTCCACAGATCACAATCACAAAATGCTTCAACAGATAATACCACTCAAGCACAAAAGTGTTACCTTCCCAAAAAACAACACAAAATCATTATGGACAAGATTACAAGTGGAGAACAAACATTTGCATGCAGGATAAAATTGCACTGGGATTACGAGTTGACACGATCGCTTAAGCGCAATTGCAATTTACGCTAGAATGATTACCGCAACTTCAGAGCTCTGGTTAGCTGTTTCACGAAACATAAAAGTTGCACAAAGCACATAAAAAATACATCACAAAGTATAGTTACACTCATAATAACACCATCTAATAAAAATTATTAAATAAACAATTTTGCACACAAAAGTTATAAGTGCTCAAATATATGAGGTCTCAGGTGTTAGAAAAAAAAGGCTGTAAAGGGCTTTATCATAGAGATACATACATATACATGTCTAAAGATGTATATCTATGTATATTTATGTCTATATATGTATAAAGATGTATTTATGTATTTGTATGTGTATATATACATTAACAGACATATAAACATATAAATACATATGTACACATATATAAACACATATATAAGTGTATTAGAGCCCTTTGCAGTTAAGTAAATGAAAATTCATATTTATCCAATATTTATATTTAATAAAGTGTTATATTGTGCATTAGCTATAAATATTTTACATTCCAATTTTCTGCATATAGCAGAATATTTTCTTTGTATTTATAAATATATATATATATATATATATATATATATATATATATATATATCTGTACCTATAAACATATATTTCATCTATGTATAATATATGTAATATATATGTACAGGTAGCCCTCAGTTTACGCCGGGGTTAGGTTCCAGAAGAAATGGTTGTAAATCGAAACCGTTGTAAATTAAAACCCAGTTTATAATGTAAGTTAATGGGAAGTGAGGGAGTTAGGTTCCAGGCCCCTCTCAAAATTGACATAAGTAACCTAAAATACATTATTTTTAAAGCTTTGAAATGAAGACTATAAATGCTAAACAACATTATAAACAGTATCAAATATTCACACAACACAGAATATATCATCAAACTAAGTTTAATGAACAAAAACATTTTTCTACTTGCATTTTTCTGAAAACAAAGCAGTAAGGTTTCTGCATTGAAACAGTAGCATACACTGTTAGCTAATATCCAGCCTGCAGATATTCTATACATTTCAGGCTGGTCTGATGTTTTAGGCACCCTGACCTTCAAGCAGCTGGGCATGAAGATGTAAAGTTTCCCTCATGGCTGCTAGATCTTATTCCTTTGAAAGCTGCTCCATTATCCATAGCTCAGGTCTGTGGTCTGTGTACACTGATTAATTTCAGACCTGTTAAGCTTGCTTATCTTTGCAATAACACTAGCGGACAGCTCCACCTACTGGCCTGTCCTTATTTTAATCAATGCACTATGCTTCTCAGTGCTTTTCAATAGCAGTCACATGACTAAAAAAAAAGGCGTTATTCTGAAAAGGTGCAAATTGAACCGGTGCAAACCGAGGGCCACCTTTATATATATATATTCTATATTCTATGTGAAGAACATTTGAATGTGAAATATTCATATTTCCTGTCAGGTTAGCACACTTGAGAATATGGGTTTAGGTTAGCGCCCTTAAGAACATGAGTTCGGGTTGGCGCACGAGTAGGATGTTAGATTTTTTTCCACTTTTTTGCTCTATTGACTTATATGGGGAATATGTATCGCGCACAAAATTGGAATTGCACTAGAAGTAAGCTGTTTGAGTGTGTCGGGTTGGCACAAGTGCGATAACTTTTTACTTTCAACTCGTAATACGAGCGCAATCTGATGCGCACAAAAAGTTTACTTCTAGCACAATTAGTGCTCTAGCGAAAGTGCTAAATAGTTCTCCATTCGTAATCTGGCCCTATTTGTCTCACTAATCTTGCAATATATTAATTCAAAAATAAAACCAAAAGTACTAAAATGAGGGTGCTACACTAAGCAGAGCGTTTAAGCTTAAAAGTGTTTTATTATTATCCTGCTTCAAAGAGTTAGAAATAATCAACAACAAAATTACATTAATAAAACATTAATGACTGTCTCACATAAAACGTCTACAAAGTCCATTTAAACGTTCATTACTGGGATGTCTCCCAGATTAAAGAGCACCACCTTAAAAGATTGCACTTACAAATATATTATTTCTATAAGACATAAATTATTTTAAAATTTAAAAGTACTTCTTTAGAGTGCTCACAATATACTGAGCGTTATAATGTTTGGTATAAAGTCTCAACATGAGTTTAAAGAGTTTGTCCAAAACAGCTTACAAAGTGCTGAATTTTATGTTAGTTTGAATGTCTCACAGTGGCCAGAGTGGATACAAATACTTTGGATCTTTGGGGCTAGTTGCAGGGGTAAAGGCAGTTATACATGTAAGTCCTAATGTACCTCCTTACAACTGTAGCTCTTGTCTGCTCCTACCCATGTCGGCTAGTTATACTTTTTCTATTTGTGGCTCTCTCCGGTCATGTGTTTATGATATCACATAATAATCAAGCTTGCTACACAATATCTTCCAAATGTAGCAAAGCTAAATATAAACAGTACTTGGATGTAAACAGCAAATAGTCCACATAAGATCCTTCATTTGAGTACTATAAGTACGCAGGGGACTTTTTATACTGTACTTTTTATACCGTACAGCCCTCAAGTAATTATTAACAGCATCAACGCGTTTCACCTTTCAAAATGGATTTCTCAAGATGCCATTTCATCAACACCTCTAATTTAAATAGCTTATACTGTACTTCCTTCCTATTGGTTTCTGAATTTTTGATTTTTTTTTGAAGTTGGTAATTTTAATGTGGCACTGTTATATAAAAAAGAAAAATTGTAAATCTTTATGTAAAATTGAGACCCTCATTCCTAAATCTAGACTAACCAAATTAAAGGAAAGTGTTACGTATAAATTAAATTGTATACACAGAAATACGGATATAATATAACAAAATACATTTAAAACACTCATCTAAAATTCTTAGCTAATCAAAATAAATAACAATGTGACTAATCTCCAATTATTAAATATAAGATAAATATATTATATCTAATAACACTGATTTGAATAAGAATTATACAACACCTCTAAAAAATGTTATACAAAATACTACATTAATTAACTTTGAGGTTACCTTTATTACTAGTCACATATGAAAGGAGAAATATTAAGTTCAGAATTTAATCTGTTTGGGTGCAAAGTATCAATTATATATATATATATATATATATATATATATATATATATATATGTTCCCCTTGTTTTCTAAGATGTATCTTCTCAAAATGACCTCCCCTCCACTCAGGTCTAACTGTACGGATACTCAAAACTTAAGATCCTCAATACTGTTTCCAGGTTTCTCTCTAAAATGCTTATAAATACGCATATCCAAATCACCCTTTTCAATATTACATAGAGGTTCCCTTATTCTGTCTCATAGGGCTCCATGTACTAACCGGCGAGCGGACAGCTTCTCAACTTGTGAAGCTGTCTGCCCACCTTTGCTACACACGGACAGTGGATCTGTTGATCCGCTTGACTGTATGTATCATTACACACTCATCGGATTGTTTAATGCTCGCCCCTTCATTCGCAAGACCAACCGCGCGACTTAAAGGGCTGTCAATCACCGAGAGTGTGCGAGCGAGCTCTCTGTTATTCTCCCTCGCCTCCTCAGAGGTGTCGTAGGGTGTAAGAAGCAGCGGTCTTCATCTTACATTGTGGGAAGCAGGCTTGCATATTTGTGAACCTGCCCTGCAAGGGCTCCGGAACAGCTATCGCTGCTTCGTACATGGATCCCTTAGGCATCTCTTAGTCTATCCCAAATAGATCAAATTACAGGAGCATTGTATCAAATAAATTACCCCCTTTTGACTAAATCTTATAATATCTTTAATAATTAAAATTTCTCCCATATTAGGAGAAATCAGCCAATAGGATTTTTTCTACCTTAATTCCATCTTGGATGACGTCACTTAAAGGTACCTTCATTCAGTCGTAGCCGTCGGAAGAAGAGGATGCTCTGCGTTGGATGTCTTGAAGATGGACCCGCTTCGCGTCGGATGGATGAAGATAGAAGATGCCGTCTGGATGAAGACTTCTGCACGTCTGGAGGACCACTTCTGCCCAGCTTGGATGAAGACTTCTGCCCGTCTGGAGGACCACTTCTGCCCAGTTGGATGAAGACGTCTCCCGGTAGGTCAATCTTCAGGGGGTTAGTGTTAAAGGGACACTCAATCAAAATTAAACTTTCATTATTCAGATAGAGCATGCAATTTTAAACAACTTTCCAATTTATTTCCATTAACTAAATGTGCACAGTCTTTTTATATTTACACTTTTTGAGTCACCAGCTCCTACTGAGCATGTGCAAGAATAAGTGTGTATGCATTTGTGAATGGCTGATTGCTGTCACATGGTACGTGTATGCATTTGTGATTGGCTGATGGCTGTCACATGGTACAGGGGGAGTGGAAAAAGACATAACTTTTAAAATGGTCAGAAAAAAAATCTACTACTCATTTGAAGTTCAGACTAAGTGCTATCGCATTGTCTTGTTATCTTGTATTTGTTGATTATGCAAATCTACAGTGTTGACTGGTCCTTTAAGTTTTTTTAAGGGGGGATTGGTTGGATTTTAGAGTAGGGTTGGTTGTGTGGGTCATGGGTTTTAATGTTGGGGGGGATTTGTAATTTTTTTTTACAGGTAAAAGAGCTGATTACTTTGGGGCAATGCCCCGTAAAAGGCCTTTTAAGGGCTATTTGTAATTTAGTGTAGGGTAAGGCTTTTTATTTTGGGGGGGCTTTTTATTTTGTTAGGGGGATTAGATTAGGTGTAATTAGTTTAAAAATCTTGTAATTTTTTTATTATTTTCTGTAATTTAGTGTTTTTTTGTACTTTAGATAATTTTATTTAAATGTATTTAATTTAGGGAATTAATTTAATTATAATGGTAATGTTAGGTGTTATTGTAACTTATGTTAGGTTTTATTTTACAGGTACTTTTGTCTTTATTTTAGCTAGGTAGTTATTAAATAGTTAATAACTATTTAATTACTATTCTACCTAGTTAAAATAAATACAAACTTGCCTGTAAAATAAAAATAAACCCTAAGATAGATACAATGTAACTATTAGTTATATTGTAGCTATCTTAGGGTTTATTTTATAGGTAAGTATTTAGTTTTAAATAGGAATAATTTAGGTAATGATAGTTATTTTTATTTAGATTTATTTAAATTATATTTAAGTTAGGGGGTGTTAGGGTTAGACTTAGGTTTAGGGGTTAATAAATTTAATATAGTGGCGGAGACATTGGGGGCGGCAGATTAGGGATTAAGAAGTGTAGGTAGGTTTTGGCAACATTGGGGGCGGCAGATTAGGGGTTACTAAATATAATGTAGGCGTCGGCGATGTTGGGGGGCAGATTAGGGGTTCATAAGTATAATGTAGGTGGCGGCAGTGTCCGGAGCGGCAGATTAGGGGTTAATAAGTATAATATTAGGGTGTTTAGACTCGGGGTTCATGTTAGGGTGTTAGGTGTAGACATAAATGTATTTTCCCCATAGGAATCAATGGGGCTGTGTTAGGAGCTAAATGCTGCTTTTTTGCAGGTGTTAGGTTTTTTTTCAGCCGGCTCTCCCCCATTGATTCCTAAGGGGAAATCGTGCACGAGCACGTTCAGCCAGCTCACCACTAACGTAAGCAGCGCTGGTATTGAGGTGAGATGTGGAGCAAAATTTTGCTCTACGATCACTTTTTTTGTGGTTAACGCTGGGTTTGTAAAAACCCGTAATACCAGCGTTGTCTGTAAGTGAGCAGTGAGCATAAACTGCTTGTTAGCACCGCATAGCCTCTAATGCCAAACTCGTAATCTAGCCGAATGTGTTTTCAAGGGTGATTTGAAATTTCAAATGACTCTCTTTGTTTGTTTTTTTGCATTTTTTCATATTGTTCCAACTTTTTTGGAATTGGGGTAGTACATTGTTGTGCTAAATCATATTTTGTGAGGTAGTTATTAAATAGTTAATAACTATTTAATTACTATTGTACCTAGTTAAAATAAATACAAACTTGCCTGTAAAATAAAAATAAACCCTAAGCTAGATACAATGTAACTATTAGTTATATTGTAGCTATTTTAGGGTTTATTTTATAGGTAAGTATTTAGTTTTAAATAGGAATAATTTAGGTAATGATAGTTATTTTTATTTAGATTTATTGAAATTATATTTAAGTTAGGGGGTGTTAGGGTTAGACTTAGGTTTAGGGGTTAATAACTTTAATATAGTGGCGGAGACATTGGGGGCAGCAGATTAGGGATTAAGAAGTGTAGGTAGGTTTTGGCAACATTGGGGACGGCAGATAAGGGGTTAATAAATATAATGTAGGTGTCGGCGATGTTGGGGGGCAGATTAGGGGTTCATAAGTATAATGTAGGTGGCGTCGGTGTCCAGAGCGGCAGATTAGGGGTTAATAAGTATAAGATTAGGGGTGTTTAGACTCGGGGTTCATGTTAGGGTGTTAGGTGTAGACAAAAATGTATTTTCCCCATAGGAATCAATGGGGCTGCTTTAGGAGCTAAACGCTGCTTTTTTTGCAGCCGGCTATCCCTCATTGATTCCTAAGGGGAAATCGTGCACGAGCACGTTCAGCCAGCTCACCGCTAATGTAAGCAGCGTTGGTATTGAGGTGAGATGTGGAGCAAAATTTTGCTCTACGATCACTTTTTTTGCAGTTAACGCCGGGTTTGTAAAAACCCGTAATACCAGCGTTGTCTGTAAGTGAGCAGTGAGCATAAACTGCTTGTTAGCACCGCATAGCCTCTAATGCCAAACTCGTAATCTAGCCGAATGTGTTTTCAAGGGTGATTAGAAATTTCAAATTACTCTTTTTGTTTGTTTTTTTGCATTTTCCATATTGTTCCAACTTTTTTGGAATTGGGGTAGTACATTGTTGTGCTAAATCATATTTTGTGAGGTAACAGAAATTGAGGAGACTAAGAGCTATACATATCCTTAGTAAATCAAAGACAATATCTCAGATAAATGAACTGTAAGTGAATATATTACATTTAAGGAATCAAGGCTGTTGTATTCTCTTTATCAGGCATTAATGTGTCCAAAACATTGCGTTTTTGTATTCTAGTAAAAAAATATATATAATTGTACTTATAAACAATACTTTACTTGTAGATTAGTGGTCTCCTGCCAACAAAGAGCAAAACAAAATAAAAAAATTAGAAATTGAACAAAAGGTGTGACCAAAAAGTGCAAAATTATGTCATTTTGATGCAAAAGGCCATAGGCTCAGTGGCCCTCGATTGACAGTTAAAACAGAACAATAGGATTACATTATTTTTTTTTTTCAAATAATTACACATTTGGCTAACAATGCAGCAGCACAGCAGATAATGTTACTGAAAAAAAGTCAAATTTGCTTTTGAAGTCTTTATTTGTGCAGCCAATGAGGATCTTTAGCTGCTTCGACCAAGTAGTGCAACCTATTCTTGGCAGGATTCTATTGACTGCACAACCATATCCCTTTAACAATGTGATTCTATAATGGTGCTGCAATATTTGGATATATTTTTGTTGTTTGCAAATTATTTATTAAACTATTAATAAACTCTTCAAGAAATATACTATATATAAATAGAAAAATGCAATACATATAATTTATTTCA
Source organism: Bombina bombina (assembly GCF_027579735.1). Taxonomy (NCBI): domain Eukaryota; kingdom Metazoa; phylum Chordata; class Amphibia; order Anura; family Bombinatoridae; genus Bombina; species Bombina bombina. The sequence goes on from NC_069501.1 coordinate 812,479,693, forward strand.
TTTTCTAAAGCTCAAACCACATATTCTGTAGAAGAATGCATGATGAAAATAAAGCATACTTCAACCATTCTACAGTCCGTCTTCTCAGAATAATGAAAAAGTTGGATTCATGTCAAGATATTTAACATTTAAATGTATTTCTATATAAAGAATCAGGAATTTAAATTAAATGTACATAATAAGATGGTACAAGGCAATAAAGAATTCCTGATTAAAAAAATCCACCCAATATACTACAAATGTAAAGCAGTTTTAAAGCAGGAAATTGAACATACATTTTTAGCTTTTGCATTAAAGTCTGATCTGAATACAAGAAAAGCTGGCTGCTAACTCAAATTCCCTTTCAATCCATTAAACCGTTCATTCCCCTGTTCCTCATCACACAGGCTCCTAATTTGACAATGACAAAGTGCTCCACTGTGATTTTAAATTTCATAATTTTAATCTGTCAAGACTGACATTTAATTAGTGCCCTACTAACCTGTGCCCGCTCGTTTGAAGGTTACTGGTGGTTTTCCTTTAGAAATGTTTCCTCTAGAAGAGTGGATTAATAAATATGTACATATCTGGCAGGGATAAAGACAATACACACACAATGGTCTATTAGTTGCAAATCTAGACAGATGAGGTTAATAATATCTTGAAGCTCTGCTTTATTATATTAAATGTGATTAAGCCCTTGGCTCAACCCTGTACAAGTTGTTGATTGAAAACATAAAATACAGTCACTACAAGGTAAAATATTAAGAAAATATTAAGCCCACGGTAAGGTGGTGCTTGTACATTAGTTTACACAGATGTTACTTTTTCCATAAATATATTTTCCATTGAATTAACCAGCTTAAAATAAGCTTCTAAAATGTTTCAAAAATACAATAAATAGCGATAAAAAGCAGTAAATTAAATTATTATTTTTACTAATTTTAATGTGGAAATCACTACTGAAAAAATATTCTTCAGATGTTATTTTAATATTGGATATACATTTATTATTTTGCCCATCAAATAAGTGACCTGGTACATAGGTCAATAAGAATCAAATTTGAGGTTTTAAGCAATTAAATTAAATTGTAAAAATGACATTCCCTTTTCTTTGTTATTAGTGTCACAGGCTCATATGCACTTGCCTCTTTCAAGCTTCTGAATAATATTGCAATGTCCCTATACATGAGCTGTTTAATAAACTGACTGATTGTGTATTAAAGCATGGAGTTTTAATTTCCAAGCAAGCATTTACATTTGATTGCTAAACTAGCAAATGTCCCAAAGGAATTAAGGATTCATTTAATATTTGTTGGTGTCTTGATGCATGAGTCTCATATGATTTGAAAAGATTTGTCATTTAAATATTAAAAAAACACTGTGTTGCAATAAAGACAAAATCAATGGTCACCTGTTAATTTATTTATTTACTTATCTATCTATTGAATTTTGTGGCAAGAAAGAGAGAAAGAGAGAAAGAAAGAAAGAACGAAAGAAAGAAAGAAAGAAAGAAAGAAAGAAAGAAAGAAAGAAAGAAAGAAAGAAAAAGAAAGAAAGACTTGCACCTACTGAACTTTCAATAAGAGTAAAATTCTCTGTATAAAAATAATGGTCTAATGTTTATATGTTTATGTTATTTTCTTTTCAACTGCAAGTGCTATTATTATGAAGTTGAAGTGCAACAGCCCAGCTACAAAGTGGTAGACCACTAAAACACTATTGCCTAGATTTGGAGTTCTGCGTTAGGGTTAAAAAGCAGCGTTAAGGGGTCCTAACGCTGCCTTTTAACTCCCGCTGATATTACGAGTCAGGCAGGAAAGGGTCTACCGCTCACTTTCTTTCCGCGACTCGAGGCTACCGCAAATCCCCTTACGTCAATTGCGTATCCTATCTTTTCTATGGGATTTGCCTAACGTTGGAATTACGAGTCTTGGAAGAAGTGAGCGGTAGACCCTCTACCGACAAGACTCCAACCGCAAAAAAAAGTCAGTAGTTAAGAGTTTTATGGGCTAACACCAGAACATAAATCTCTTAACTAGTGATGTCGCGAACATAAAATTTTCCATTCGCGAACGTCGAATGCGAGCTTCCGCAAATGTTCGTGAACGGGCGAACCGCCATAGACTTCAATAGGCAGGTGAATTTTAAAACCCAGAGGGACTCCTTCTGGCCACAATAGTGATGGAAAAGTTGTTTCAAGGGGACTAACACCTGGACTGTGGCATGCCGGAGGGGGATCCATGGCAAAATTCCCATGGAAAATTACATAGTTGATGCAGAGTCTGGTTTTAATCCATAAAGGGCATAAATCACCTAACATTCCTAAATTGTTTGGAATAACGTGCTTTAAAACATCAGGTATGATGTTGTATCGATCAGGTAGTGTAAGGGTTACGCCCGCTTCACAGTGACAGACCAAACTCCTGCAGCAGGTACAACATCATCATCATCATCACACCATACGTCCATGTGTGTAATGCTGCCTGACTGAGACATATCCCTGTTATCTACATCCTCTGGCAATAATGGTTGCGCATCACTCATTTCTTCCAACTGATGTGTAAATAACTCCTCTGACAGATCAAGTGAAGCAGCTGTGGTGCTAGTGTTGGTGGTGGCGGCAGGCGGGCGAGTGGTAACTTGAGAGGTGCCCAAAGCTAAGCTGGAAGAGGATGGTGCGTCAAGGTTCCGAGCAGAAGCTGTAGAAGATTGGGTGTCCTGTGTTAGCCAGTCAACTATGTCCTCAGAACTTTTCAAGTTCAGGGTACGTGGCCTCTGAACACTGGGCATTATTCTAGGGCCAAAGGGAATCACAGCATTACGACCACGATGTCCCCTGCGGGGTGGCCTGCCTCTGCTTGCCATTTTTTTTTTCGATAAGTGGTACTATGCGTGCAAGCTACTGTGACAACAGATATGAGTGGCACTGTACACTGGCAGAAGTTGGCAGAGTAGACGCTGTAGGCCTGACACACACGCTTGCAGACAACTAACTGCTATTCAATATATTACAGTCAAATTTTTTTTTTTTTTTAAATGTACACTACTGTTACACCAGATATGAGTTGCACTGGTGTGACACTGTGCCCTGGCAGGCCCTGAAATGCACATGTGTGAAGGAAACTGACTGCTATTATTTCACAGTCAAATTTCAAGGTTTATTTTTAACCCCTTAAGGACCAAGGCCATTTTTCAATTTCTTTCCCTTAAGGACCAGGGCTATTTTTACATTTCTGCAGTGTTTGTGTTTAGCTGTAATTTTCCTCTTACTCATTTACTGTACCCACACATATTATATACCGTTTTTCTCGCCACTAAATGGACTTTCTAAAGATACCATTATTTTCATCATATCTTATAATTTATTATTAAAAATATTATAAAATATGAGGAAAAATTGAAAAAAACACACTTTTTCTAACTTTGATCCCCAAAATCTGTTACACATCTACAACCACCATAAAACAACCATGCTAAATAGTTTCTAAATTTTGTCCTGAGTTTAGAAATACCCAATGTTAACATGTTCTTTGCTTTTTTTTGCAAGTTATAGGGAAATAAATACAAAAAGCACTTTGCTATTTCAAAACCACTTTATTTCAAAATGAGCGCTAGTTACATTGGAACCCTGATATCTGTCAGGAATACCTGAATATCCCTTGACATGTATATATTTTTTTTAGAAGACATCCCAAAGTATTGATCTAGGCCCATTTTGGTATATTTCATGCCACCATTTCACCACCAAATGCGATCAAATAAAAAAAAATTGTTCACTTTTTCACAAACTTTAGGTTTCTCACAGAAATTATTTACAAACAACTTATGCAATTATGGCATAAATGGTTGTAAATGCTTCTCTAGGATCCCCTTTGTTCAGAAATAGCAGACATATGGCTTTGGCGTTGCTTTTTGGTAATTATAAGGCTGCTAAATGCCACTGCGCACCACACGTGTTTTATGCACAGCTTGTAGAGTTAATTTTAGCTTAAGTGTAGTGTAGTAGACAACCCAAAGTATTGATCTAGGCCCATTTTGGTATATTTAATGCCACCATTTCACCGCCAAATGCAATCAAATTTAAAAAAAACTTAATTTTTTTTTGCAATTTTAGGTTTCTCACTGAAATTATTTACAAACAGCTTGTGCAATTATGGCACAAATGGTTGTAAATGCTTCTCTGAGATCCCCTTTGTTCAGAAATAGCAGACATATATGACTTTGGCGTTGCTTTCTGGTAATTAGAAGGCCGCTAAATGCTGCTGTGCATCACACGTGTATTATGGCTAGCAGTGAAGGGTTAATTAGGTAGTTTGTAGGGAGCTTGCATGGTTAATTTTAGCTTTAGTGTAGAGATCAGCCTCCCACCTGACACATCAGACCACCTGATCCCTCCCAAACAGCTTCCTTCCCTACCCCACCCCACAATTGTCCTCGCCATCTTAAGTACTGGCAGAAAGTCTGCCAGTACTAAAATAAAAGGTTTTAAAATTGTTTTAATTTTTTTTAGCATATTTACATATGCTGTGGTGTAGCATCCCCCCTTAGCCCCCAACCTCCCTGATCCCCCCCAAAACAGCTCTCTAACCCTCCCCATCTGCCTTATTGGCGGCCATCTTGGGTACTGGCAGCTGTCTGCGAGTACCCAGTTTGCAAAAAAAAGTAGTTTTTTCTGTTTTTTTTTTTTTCTGTAGTGTAGCTTCCCCCCCCCCCACAGACCAACCCCCACCACCTGCCTGATGTTTTTTTTTAAAGTTTTTATTCCTTTTTTTTTAAAATTTTACACCAACTTTTTCTGTAGTGTAGCGGTTCCCACCCGCTCCCTCCCCGTGCACGCGCCCGCCCCCGCCCTCCCGTGCACAGGTTCGCGTCCGTGCGCGCCCCCGGACATCCCCGCCCACGATCCCGCCCCCATCCACTGACTGCTATTATTTTACAGTCAAAAAAGTTTTTTTTTTTTTTAAATGTACACTACTGTTACACCAGATATGAATGGTGGCACTGGGCAAGTGGGCACAGTATACGCTGTGAGCCTGACACACACGCTGGCAGGCAGGCAACTGCAATTAGATTACACAGGGAAAAAAAAAAAAGCAGACTGATGTTCTAGCCCTAAAAAGGGCTTTTTGGGGTTCTGTCCTTACAGCAGAGATCAGATGAGTCCTTCAGGACTGTAGTGGACACTGAATACACTAGCCTAGCTATCGATTTCCCTATTAAATCAGCAGCAGCTACACTGTCCCTCCTCTCACTAAGAATGCAGCTTCCGAATTAATCTAAAATGGATGCTGTCCAGGTGGTGGGAGGGTCTGGGAGGGAGGGTCTGCTGCTGATTGGCTGGAATGTGTCTGCTGACTGTGAGGTACAGGGTCAAAGTTTACTCAATGATGACGAATAGGGGGCGGACCGAACATCGCATATGTTCGCCCGCCGTGGCGAACGCGAACAAGCTATGTTTGCCGGGAACTATTCGCCGGCGAACTATTCGCGACATCTCTATTTAACTACTGTGCTATAAAGTACACTAACACCCATAAACTACCTATTAACCCCTAAACCGAAGCCCCCCCAAATCACAAACACTATAATAACATTTTTTAACCCCTAATCTGCCGACCGGACATCGCCGCCACCTACATTATAGCTATGAACCCCTAATCTGCTGCCCCTAACATTGCAGACACCTATATTATATTTATTACCCCCTAATCTGCCCCCCCCCCCCAACGTCGCCACCTATCTACACTTATTAACCCCTAATCTGCCGACCGGACATCACCGCCACTATAATAAATGTATTAACCCCTACACCGCCGCACTCTCGCCTCGCAAACACTATAATAAATTTTATTAACTGCCCTCCCTAACATCGCCTACACCTACCTACAATTATTAACCCCTAATCTCCCGCCCCCAATGTCGCCGCTACTATAATAAAGTTATTAACCCCTAAACCTAAGTCTAACCCTAACCCTAAAACCCCCCTAAGTTAAATATAATTTAAATAAAACTAAATAAATTTACTATCATTAAATAAATTATTCCTATTTAAAACTAAATACTTACCTATAAAATAAACCCTAATATAGCTACACTATAACTAATAGTTACATTGTAGCTATTTTAGGATTTATATTTATTTTACAGGCAACTTTGTATTTATTTTAACTAGGTAGAATAGCTATTAAATAGTTATTAACTATTTAATAGCTACCTAGTTAAAATAATTTCAAAATTACCTGTAAAATAAATCCTAACCTAAGTTACAAATACACCTAACACTACACTATCAATAAACTAATTAAATAAATTACCTACAATTATCTAAACTAAAATACAATTAAATAAACTAAACTATAATACCAAAAAAAAAAACACTAAATTACAGAAAATAAAAAAAATTACAAGAAGTTTAAACTAATTACACCTAATCTAAGCCCCCTAATAAAAAAAAAATAAAAAAAATAATAAAATGCCCTATCCTATCCTAAATTACAAAGTAATCAGCTCTTTTACCAGCCCTTAAAAGGGCTTTTTGCGGGGCATTGCCCCAATGTAATCAGCTCTTTTACCTGTAAATAAAAATACAATACCCCCCCAACATTACAACCCACCACCCACATACCCCTACTCTAAAACCCACCCAAACCCCCCTTAAAAAACCTAACACTAACCCCCTGAAGATCTCCCTACCTTGAGTCGGCTTCACTCAACCGAGCCGAATTCTTCATCCAAGCGGGGCAGAAGAGGTCCTCCATCCAGTTGAAGTCTTCATCCAAGCGGGGCAGAAGAGGTCTTCTATCCGATTGAAGTCTTCATCCAAGCGGAATCTTCTACCTTCATCCATCCAGAGTGGAGCGGCAGCATCCTGAAGACCTCCGACGTGGAACATCCATCCTGGCCGACGACTTCCCGATGAATGACGGTTCCTTTAAATGACGTCATCCAAGATGGCGTCCCTCGAATTCCGATTGGCTGATAGGATTCTGTCAGCCAATCGGAATTAAGGTATGAAAATTCTGATTGGCTGATTCAATCAGCCAATCGGATTGAACTTGCATTCTATTGGCTGTTCCGTGTGTAGTGTGTAGTGTAGTGTTAGATGTATTTGTAACTTAGGTTAGGATTTATTTTACAGGTAATTTTGTAATTATTTTAACTAGGTAGCTATTAAATAGTTAATAACTATTTAATAGCTATTCTACCTAGTTAAAATAAATAGAAAGTTGCCTGTAAAATAAATATAAATCCTAAAATAGCTACAATGTAACTATTAGTTATATTGTAGCTATATTAGGGTTTATTTTATAGGTAAGTATTTAGTTTTAAATAGGAATAATTTATTTAATGATAGTAAATTTATTTAGTTTTATTTAAATTATATTTAACCTTGGAGGTGTTAGGGTTAGGGTTAGACTTAGGTTTAGGGGTTAATAACTTTATTATAGTAGTGGCGACATTGGGGCGGGAGATTAGGGGTTAATAATTGTAGGTAGGTGGCGGCGATGTTAGGGAGGGCAGATTAGGGGTTAATAAAATATATTATAGTGTTTGCGAGGTGGGAGTGAGGCGGTTTAGGGGTTAAATACATTTTTTATAGTGGCAGCGATGTCCGGTCGGCAGATTAGGGGTTAATAAAATATATTATAGTGTTTGCGAGGCGGGAGTGCTGCGGTTTAGGGGTTAATACATTTATTATAGTGGCGGCGATGTCCGGTCAGCAGATTAGGGGTTAATAAGTGTAGGTATGTGGTGGCGATGTTGGGGGGGCAGATTAGGGGTTAATAAATGTAATATAGGTGTTGGCGATGTTAGGGACAGCAGATTAAGGGTTCATAGCTATAATGTAGGTGGCGGCAGTGGCCAGAGCGGTAGATTAGGGGTTAATAATATAATGTAGGTGTCAGCGATAGCGGGGGCAGCAGAATAGGGGTTAATAAGTGTAAGGTTAGGGGTGCTTAAACTCGGGGTTCATGTTAGTGTGTTAGGTGTAGACTTAGAAAGTGTTTCCCCATAGGAAACAATGGGTCTGCGTTAGGAGCTGAACGCTGCTTTTTTGTAGGTCTTAGGTTTTTTTTCAGCCAGATCAGCCCCATTGTATCCTATGGGGAAATCGTGCACAAGCACGTTTTTCCAGCTTACCGCTACCGTAGGCAACGCTGGTATTGAGGGTTGAAGTGGAGCTAAATTTGGTTCAACGCTCTCTTTTCTGAGGCTAACGCAGCCATTCAGACAACTCGTAATACCAGCGTTGTCTTAAGGGTGCGCTGGAAAAAAAGGCTTGTTAGCACCGCGGGTCTTTACCGACAAAACTCCAAATCTAGGCGTATGGCTGGTAGTATGAAAAAATCACTTGTCATCTGATGCGTCACTCTCTACAGAGTTCCAAACACTGGAAGCAACATCAGCACAAAAGCACTGTTGATGGAGATTCATAAAATGGGTTTCCATGGTCGAGCAGGTGTGCACAAGCCTTTACATCAACAAGCACAATGCCAAGCATCATCTGGAGTTGTGTAAATGAGGCCACCACTAGACTCTGGAGCAGTGAAAACATGTTCTTTAGAGTGATGAATCATGCTTTACTATCTTGCAGTCTGATTGAAGAATCTAGGAGAAAGCTGCCTACCACAATGCATAGTCCCTTTTTTAAGGTTTGGTGGAAGAGGGTCAGGGACTGTTCTTCAGGGTTTGGACTAGGCCTTAATTCCAATCTTTCTGAAATTCTCATTGAATATTAAAAAAATGGGATTAGATGTTATTTATGTTATTTATCAAAACTATCACAATTATTACAGAGTCAAACTTAGCCGAGCTTGATAACTCCCACAATATTCAATCTCCATTTCCCCATAATGGCAATGGTAATCCTATTATATAAAAGGCCAAGTGTTTGTCCGAAGCTGTCATGCGCAGCAGAGACAGCACGAGGACAAACACACCTGGCCTTACCTGACAATTCATGCTGTTTGCGGCGAAAGTGGGCATGGCTGGATGGGCAGGGGAGGGATCGGGCATGGTCGGGGCGTGGCGCGGGGCATGGCTGGGCACGGTCGGCGTGACAGAGAGGGGAGAGAAATAGAAAGAGATGGGGGAGACAAAAAGAGATAGGAAAGAGCTAAAGAGAGGGGGAAGAGCAGAAGAGAGGGGGGAGAGAGCAAAAGAGAGGGGGGAGAGAGAGAGCAAAAGAGAGGGATGGAGAGAGGGGGAGAGAGAGAGCAAAAGAGAGGGGGAGAGAGCAAAAGAGAGGGGGGAGAGAGCAAAAGAGAGGGGGGAGAGAGAGAGCAAAAGAGAGGGATGGAGAGATAGAGCAAAAAAAAGGAGAGAGAGACAGAGCAAAAGAGAGGGGGGAGAGAGAGAGCGCAAAAAAGAGGGGTAAGAGAGAGCGCAAAAAAAAAACGGGGGGAGAGAGAGAGCGCAAAAGAGAGGGGGAGAGAGCGCAAAACAGGGGGAAGAGAGAGCACAAAAGAGAGGGGGAGAGAGCGCAAAAGAGAGGGGGAGAGAGAGCGCAAAAGAGAGGGGGAGAGAGAGAGCACAAAAGAGGGGAAGAAAGAGAGAGTGCAAAAGAGAGGGGGAGAGAGAGAGCGCAAAAACAGAAGGGGAAAGAGAGCTCGCAAAAGAGGGGGAGAGAGAGCGCAAAAGAGAGGGGGAGAAATAGTGCAAAAGAGAGGGGGAGAGAGAGCTTGCAAAAGAGGGGGAGAGAGATCGCAAAAGAGAGAGAAAATGCAAAATAGAGGGGGGAGAGAGCGTAAAAGAGAGGGGGGATAGAGAGCGCAAAAGAGAGGGGGAGAGATAGAGCAAAAGAGAGGGGGGAGAGAAAGCAAAAGAGAGGGGAGGAGAGGGAGCAAAAGAGAGGAGGGAGAGAGAGAGCAAAAGAGAGGTGGAGCAAGAGAGAGCGCAAAAGAGAGGGGTAGAGAGCGCAAAAGAGAGGGGGAGAGAGCGCAAAAGAGAGGGGGAGAGAGAGCAAAAGAGAAGGGGAGAGAGGACAAAAGGGAGGGGGGAGAGAGAGAGCAAAAGAGAGGGGGGAGAGAGAGAGCAAAAGAGAGGGGGGATAGAGAGAGCAAAAGAAAGGGGGGGGAGAGAGAGAGAGCGCAAAAGAGCGGAGGAGAGAGTGCAAAAGAGAGGGGGAGAGAGAGAGCAAGGGGTGGGACCGAGGTACTGCAAAAATGGCCCGTGTGAAAGGCTTTTAGGACTAGTTAATAATAATGGCCACCAAATCAATATATGAAAAATACAACTGACCTCCAATCTGCCCTAATGCTCTCACCAACTGATCATGCTAATTCTGCTGGTATGGCATTCTCTCCTCTCCTGACATTCTCCGCTCTCTCTGCATTGATACAACTGGCAATATATTGTAGTTATGTTTTCTTTGTGGGGGTTTTTTACGTTTAATTGATGGTGTTTGTTTTAATTTTTTTTACATGATTCAATTGTCATCAAAAAGGGTCATCTCTGTTGTTGGCATGAGCAGTGCAATGTTTGTTTTTGGTTTGAACCATAAGCAGATCAGTAGCCAATATAATTTTCATTTGTCTATGTGTTCTTGGTTGATGTTGGTCTCATCTCAGAGGCCACTCCTTATTGTAGCATGTATTTAATCTTAATTGATACCTAGCTGCCATGTTCCTTCACTCCATTTGCATATCACCTCAAGTAGCATGCCACATACAGGTAATTTAGAAGTAAGAGGTTGATGCAAACCAGTCTGATTTGGTGTCTGATGCAAGGAGGAAACTAACAATATAAGGTGTGAGAGTGCAGAGAACATACACCTGGACTGTGGGCTCATTAATATAATCTAAAAATGTGTTTAGTTTATGTATATTTTGATTTGCTACCTTTTTTGTATGTGAGTTCATTAATTTAGATTATACATACAGAAATATTACTACATAAAATCAGACATTTTTTTTTTGCCAGTCCTGCCGAAATTATAGCAAGAATACTGACATTTAGATAGTAGTAATAGTCTGATGCATCATAATAGACTATAAAATTATGAACAGTAAATCCCTAATACAATTAACTATATTAGGAACATCAATTCTAAAACAGGATCCCTTCAAAATCTTTGTGCATACTTTGTTAACTAGACATATTGCTTTCCACATATATAGCTAAAGTATTGCTGACAGACAGAAACATAATACCACAGTTTTATGAGGCTATTTGGTTCCAGCATAATCTATGCACATCAACTGACCAATGTATTCATTAAAATATTTGTGTCAATAAGAGCAGAAGCATTAAACTGATGTATATTAATAGTAACATAATTATTTACAGCTTTAAAGGACTGAAAAAAATAGTTACAGTTGGCTTCCATACTTCTGTGTTGGCTTAATGAGACTTACATTTTGAGCAGTGTTTTCCAGCAAAATCATTGGGGTTTCCTATAAAGATGGAAGGTGCTTAGTAAATAAAAAAATGAAAATACAGTGTAGATGATATTACACAATAAGTTTTAATGTTCAGAGTTAGATACTTTGAGCATTTTGGCATCTTTAACCTTCAGTCATTCATACATTTTCTGTGACATTCTCAATTGAGGTTAGTGATACTCTAGGATGGCTTGAACCCCTAGTTAGAAATCACTGTTATAGTGAAGATGTGCTGTCAAGTGCTGACATGTTGAATTTGCTACATGGGGCATACATTAAATATTGTATCTTACAAGACCCAGCCCCATTTCATTGACATATAAGGTAATTCATCTTTATTTCTTACCAGATAAACACTGCACAGAGGAATATTAGACATTCCCAGTAAACTCTATCATTAAATTATTAGACAGGAAATCCTTTAGTCTATCTTTGGACCTTGGCTATAGGGAAAAAAGTCAGCATCTTTAGTGATGACTAAAAAATACATTTTATTGATATAATAAAAAATAAAACACATGATAGACAGGTTCAAATGCATCCTACGTATTTCAGCTTGTGACTTTAATGTAAAAAATCACGACTCAAAGTATTTATTTATTAAGACGGAATATCCAATTGTTGAAGTATATATGCATAATAAAGCAAAACAAAATAAGCTAGCTGACTTAAAATTGATACAAAATGTATGCTTGTGTGGATATACAATATACTATTATATCAAATCAATAACCGGCTGCATTGCAGTACTCTGTTAATATTCCTAACAATATATTAAAAATAAGTCATGGGGCCAATTTATCAATGCTTCAACTGAAAATACGCTAGAATCTCGCTTCAAATTAGACGCAAAGTTAACAAAGCGTCAAGATCTTCAAATGTTGAAATGTGTGACGTAATTTATGCCCCCGCGATATTAATCCGACACAGATCGATGCTTGTGTTATTTGAGCGGAATACTGATCATCCGCCGTCACATTCTACTCTATGTGACCCTCTTGCCAATTTATCAAACATTCAACAGGTACTCTCGCGTCTATTCCGATGCAGCATACCTATCATTCAAACCTCCACCCTTAAGGCCGTGAATGCAACAGAAATCAATGAGAGTCTAAAAACACAGAAAGGTTATGTTCAATGCTGCAAGATAATAAAGCATTAGATCATTAAAGTAATTTAGGAAGATGTTAACTTACTTATGGATTATGTTACATCTTTGTCTCTCATTACAAAGCTAGGGGACAATATTATTGCTCCAAATTTGGTGCACTAGTAGATATAGGGATACAAATTAAATAAATACATTACATAATATAGCCAACTTCCTTTTTCAGATAAATCTATTTGCACCATGTTTAACGCATGTAATACAAGTCCCACTCTCCACTTTGCACCAAATTTGACGCAACACTTTTCACACCAAATTTGACGCAATACTCAGACTCCTAAACAACCCACAAACTGATAAAGTTTTCCACAACTTCGTATTGGTAAATGCATAATCACGTGATTAATTAAATCAGCCAATCTGATTAAAATATACATTTTTTACTATCACTAACAAATCAAATTGCTCTATACTTGAGTCTTTGGTCACTCATCAGAGCTTGTAGTGCCATTTGTTACATTGTGTATTATACTTTCAAAGTACGTATATGTGAAATTAGTATTAAAGATAAACATTGATGATGACATTAGGCCACACAGTGTAAAACATTTTTGACAATGATTTTAATAATTGAATGATGTTTGATTCAATATAATCTTAAAATGATAGCTCAAAGGGATAGTCTACCTAACATTAAACTTTCATGAACCAGATACAGTAGAAATTAAAATCACCTCTTTACTGTCATGCTTTTTTTAAGTGTTTTTCTTCCTTCTCTTGAATTTTATTTTCATTAAAAAATGTCATCTTAAATGCCAGCCCATTTTTTAACACCTGTGTAGGGGTGTTTTTTCAAACTAGAATGCAATCAGGAAGGGTTACACAGGTGCAGAGAGAAACAAGACATGTGCGCAGCAGAAAAATTTGTTTCGGTTCATTTCGGACCGATTCTTATTTTTTCAAATTTTGTTTTGGATAGATTAAAATTTGGATACATTTGAATGTATTTGTTTCAGCTTCATTCGGATTCAAATAAATTCAGATGTATTCGTTTTGGATTTGACCCGTAAATTCGGAAGTTCGGTATGTGTTATGTTGATTCAGATGGTTCCAAGTTACACAAACAGAATTATTTCACTTTTCTATCTCACTAAATCTCACTAAATTTAATTTTTATACTGAATTGTGATTATAAATTAAATTTTTATGAAACCACACTAGCGGGCACAAAAACTTAGATGGAAATGGGAAATAGCTGTATTGTAATGTTGTAAAGCAGGGCTGCCCAAAATGTGGTCCAATAGGTTACATACGATCCTTCAATGTTTATTGGAATTGGAAGTATTAGAGTTGTTGTTAGTATTAGAGTTGTTGTTAGTATTAGAGTTGTTGTTGTTAGTATTAGAATTGTTGTTGTTAGTATTAGAATTGTTGTTGTTAGTATTAGAGTTGTTGTTAGCATTAGAGTTGTTGTTGTTGTTAGTTTTAGAGTTGTTGTTTGTTAGTATTAGAGTTATTGTTGTTGTTAGCATTAGAGTTGTTGTTGTTAGTATTAGAGTTGTTGTTGTTAGTAATTGATTTGTTGTTAGTATTAGAGTTGTTGTTGTTAGTATTAGAATTGTTGTTGTTGTTGTTAGTATTAGAGTTGTTGTTAGTATTAGAGTTGTTGTTATGATTAGAGTTGTTGTTATATCTATTAGATATTTTGTTGTTGTTAGTATTAGAGTTGTTTTTGTTAGCATTAGAATTGTTGTTGTTAGTTGTTGTTAGTTGTTGTTTTATACTGAATTGTGATTAGTCCATGGCCATTCAAATGTAACAAATAAATCCGAACTAAGGGGCCTATTTATCAAGCTCTGTATGGAGCTTGAAGGGCCGTGTTTCTGGTGAGCCTTCAGACTCGCCAGAAACACCAGTTATGAAGCAGCAGTCTAAAGACCGATACTCCATAACCTGTCTGCCTGCTCTGAGGAGGTAGACAGAGATCGTGTGAAATCAACTTGATCGAATACGATCGGGTTGATTGACACCCCCTACTAGCGGCCGATTGGCCGCAAATCTGCAGGGGGCGTCATTGCACCAGCAGTTCACAAGAGCTGCTGGAACAATGCTGAATGTGGAGATCATGTCGGACAGACATTTCATAAATAGGCCCCTAATTCGGATTTATTAGTTACAAATGCATTTGGATTAGTTTCGTTTCGTTGCTAGGGTAATTCAGAAATTCAAATAGATTCAAATCTTTGAATTTGTCGAATTTGTCCGAATTTCAATTCGGAACGAAATGCAAATGTCTAGAGAAAACTGGCCTAGCTCTTAAAATATCCTTTGATTGCAAATAAATACATATTATACCCTGATTACATATTATATTCACAATTATTCTTGCTCAGAATAATAATATATTTACACTATATACATATAATGGTATAAGTAAACACAGAGATATGAAATCAACATTGTTTAGAACAAAAAAGGAATTTAGGGACATGTAAATATGTTTGCAAAAGATTTCTGACATCACACTCAGAAGTTTACATTCAGTACACCAGATCAAGTAAGCCACCAAAATGATCCGTAGTTGACACATTGGGGTCAATTTATCAAGTGCCGGGTGGACATAATTCCCCCAACTTCGCTAAATGCCGACAGCATACGCTGTCGGCATTTAACATTGCACAAGCATTTCACAAGAACTCTTTAGCACAGCCTTCAGCCCTTCATTTTAGAAGAAAAAAAACACTTGCCATTGTGCTTTTACTTTAAAAATACTGTTTTGTTTTAATGACAATAAACTGGCTGTTTATAAAAAGGATATTCACGCAGGAGAAAAAAAACACGTGTCGTTTTCACTGCTGCAGTGAACAGTGAATCACTACTGACAGGAATATTCACTATTCACTATAAGCAGCGGTGAGATCAGAACTAAAACTGCATTTGTACAGTTGTAGATCTGGCATTTCTGCTTTAAATCACCAGCATGGGAGCGTGCTTACACCAGACTTATATGGAGCGTATGGTGCAGTCCCTATTGGACGATGCACCTGTCTGTCAAATTGAGATTACAGAAATTCTCAGTCAGAGGAGCCGGGGTACAGGTAACAGAGCGGCTTTAAAAAGTAACATTTTGATTGAAAAGAATTTAATTTTAAATAAATTCAGGCATCACTGTGCATATATCGAGGAGTACTTCCAAAGTATTAAAATTCAAAAGCTTGAATTTACCATCACTTTAACTGTTTCGAGAAACATAAAAGATGCACAAATCACATAAAAACACATTACAAAGTATAGTTACACTCATAATAACACCATCTAATAAAAATTCTTAAATTAAATTAAAATATTGTACACAAAAGTTATAAGTGCTCAAATATATGAGGTCTCAGGTGTTAGAAAATATATTTATACACATGTATTTATGTATTTATATGTATTTACAGACATTTATACACATATAAATACATATGTATACATAAATAGGCATATATGCATAAATGCACAGGAGCCCTTTGCAGTTAAGTAAAAGAAAACATGTAAAATCATATTTATGCAATATTCATATGTAATAAAGTGATACAGTATACTGTTTATGTACTGTAAATATTTCACATTACAATGTTCTGCACATAGCAGAATATGTTCTAAGTATTTTTAAATAGATATTCCTATATATATCTTTATATATCTATACCTATATGTAATCATGTGTATATATATTTATAGATAGATAGATAGATAGATAGATAGATAGCTGATAGATAGATAGATAGATAGATAGATATATTGTACCAAAATACCATCAGATATATAAAGATATATGTATTTATGAATAAATAGACAATTTTCTTCTATGTGAAGAACATTGGAATGTGAAATATTCATATTTCCATGTTGGGTTAGCTCCCTTGAGAACATGAATTTGGGTAAGCGTGTGAATAGAGTGTTTTTTTCCACTTTTTTGCTACATTGAATTCTATGGGTGAATAGGTTTTCGCACGCACAATATCCTAATTGTGCTAGAAGTAACAGTTTGTGCTTTCAACTGATAATACGAGCGCAACCCGACGCACGCTAAAAGTTTTAATAGCTCTCCACACGAAATCTGGTCCTTAATTAGTAAGTCACTCTGTTTCCTGTAATCAGACTTAGCTGTACAGTTGCATTTAACCCTGGCAAATTTTCCATTTGCAACAGCATAAGTGACATAAGTGTTGCTTGAAATGGGTTTCCTGTACACAGTAGTTTGAATAATGTTTGTCGGATCTGATGCAATTAAAGTAACATTCAAAAAATTAAACTGAGTGAGTGGATTAATGCTCAAGCGTGAACCTGATGCCAAATTCAGTATTATTAATCTAATGAAGAAATGCTTCCCTTTGCAATCAGTCTCCTTTCCATATAAACAGGAGATAATTGATGTACCTCTTATAATAGGATATGTGATTCATAAAAGGATTCATATCTTCAAAGATGTGGTCTGCCTCCCACCAACCCATAAACAGGTTGGTGTAAGAGGGGACAAACTTAGCCACCATGGGAGTCTCACGTCCATGGAGATAAAACTGTCCCTCAAAAAAAATAAAATTGAGTGAGTAAGAAATCAGCCATCTGAACCACATAATAATGAAAATCAGCACTGTAGATTGTATAATTTGACAAAATATTTCAAAGAAATCAACCCAAATTTATGTGAAATACTTGAAAATAAGGATATGACGTCCACTGCCAAATCTTGTTCCCAGTGGCCATCTTCCAATAACCCCAATAAATGTTGAGTGTATCATAATAACTGAATGATAGCACCAGTGGTTGCAGAATAATGTCCAACCACTAGGAGAATGGCTTACAAAGGGATACAATCCCAGAAAATATCGGTCTACCTCTTACTTTTGAAAATGATTTATGAGCTTTGGTCAGTATGTTAAATATTGGTACAACAAGTTCTTGGACAAAGCAAAAAATCAAATGTTTGTTGGTCTATGAGTCCAGCACATAGCCCATCATCTAATAAAGATTTCAGCTAAAGTTGGAAGTTATTAAGGGGGTTTGATCTAAGTTTCTCATAATTGGATTGATCTTCCAACTGACATAACACCTTTGTGACATATGACTTTCTACTCCAAACTACCACACTACCTTATCTGCCATCTTGATGTCCAATTTTCTATTCAATGTAAAATTATCCAAGGTTTTCCTCTCTTCTTAAGTGAGATTTGAGAAGGTATTCTTTGGTTTATTACACAATTTGATCTTCACATTCTACTCACCTCTGAAATATTTCTAAGACATCACCATGTGCGTGTATGAGATAAAACACTGATTTGGGACAGAACCCAATATGTTTATTCACTTACCCAGAATTAGTTTGGATTTGAAGCTACTAGTCCTGTCAGTGTATACTTGGGAGGAACCATCTGTGTCAAAAGGTTGGTGAATTAGCAGTAAAGTAGAGAACTGCAGTGAATGTATAGTGTGCACCAAGAGAAGTGTTTTTTATCATTCCATGATGAGGGAGATGACCTGGACATTGCTTTGAAAGTGCACACTGCCAACCAAAGTTTACTAGAGAGGTCCCACACTGATCTATTCAGTTGCCAGAAGTTCAGTTGCCAGCATGGCTTTGCAGAGACAGTGATTGAAGGCTGAGGACGGAGTGGTAACATTTATCACGTATCAGATAAGTTGTTTGGCTTTTGTGTTTAATACACAGACATTGGGCTGTAAGCCATTCCCTGCTTTTGAGCACTATCCTATAGATGAGCCTTTTTCTGTGGACCTCAAAGGGACATTGAAGTAATGTTATATATGCACAGTTTGCACACTATAAAACTGTAATTAAGCACAACATTAAATAAATGTTTTAAAATAGCTAAAACTTTAATTTTGTTAGAAACATTTACATTGTTTTGCAGGCTAGATAAACAACCTTAACAAGCCTCTTGAGTATTGTTTATATTGCTGATGGTTTACAACTATTAAATGATCATTGGGTGAATCACAATCTTGTCCCTTTTTGGCAGATAATGATTTCTGAACATTGGCCGGAATTGTGTGTTTTTCGAGTGACTATAATTACAAAATACTTCTGCCTATAAGACCCCCTAAGCACATAGACATTACTTCCAAAACAACACAAAATTGCTAGTTAGTTAATCTAGCGATATCCTGTGATTTCTTAATTAAATAATAAAATTGACACTTAAAGTTGAAAGTAAATGGGCTTGTTGTTTTAAAGCTTATATTCTAAACTAGCTGTTTGACATGAATTAGTTCTTTATAATGTATAGTAATTAAATCCTATTTTAAGGTCTTTAAGTAGAATCAGGTGTCTTTGTATTTTTGCATTAGCAAGCAAGATAACTGAAGTGCAATTATTAAGAACAGTGATGGCCAACAACCTAACACACGGGGACAGCAGATCAATATTTTAGAATCCTTATGGGATGTATATAAATGTATGACTATTAAACAAACAAATAATATAAAATGATATAATGATATAATAGATTTAGGTAAGATTGCAGGTTACTTTCTGTTCTTTCCTCCAGGTGGCTCTTCTGAGTTCTGGTTAACCGAAGTAACACATTTTTAGTTAAGGTTTCAGCTATGGTTTTCCACATGTAGCCCTTGGTATACCAATTGGCCACCTGATTTAGAAAATGAAATGTGAGTTGTATTCATTTTTTTTTTAACTGAGCAAATAATCTGAAATTAAATCATAATTATTTCATTTTATTTTCCTATCTGTTCTACTATTGGGCATATTTATCAAAGTGCGAGCGGACATGATACGCTGTAGCATATCATGTCCACTGCACATCGATAAATGCCGACAGCATATGCAGAACTGCTTGTGCAATACTGCCCCCTGCAGATTCACGGTCAGGTTGATTTCTGTCCGCCGCCTCAGAGCAGGCGGAAAAGTTATGGAACAGCGGTCTGTTTCCGGCGAGCTTGATTATCAAGCCATTCGGAGCTTGATAATTCGGCCCCTATAAATTAAAGTAGTATGGAGCACTAATACATATACAATAAAAAAAACATACTGCTTCCAATTTTGTTGTAATTACAAGTTATTTTTTTGTATCTCATAATAAATTAATGAGCAATATTTAATGCACTAGTGCAAAGTATTTTGTGCTAGCACAATTTTTAAGCTACAATGACCTCCAATGCAAACCCCATCTTCTATTAAACTCTAAAACACCTTAACCCCCAAAGCAAATCCCCTTTGCTATTAACCCCTAAACTGTCTCAACCTTCAATGTAAAAACATTCCACTATTAATTCCTAAACTACCACGCCCCTCAATACAAACCTCCTATGTTGTGGGATTTACCCCAGGTTGTGAGGCTCGCTATAATACTATTAAGATCATAAATAATAAGATCCCCTCTATATTCCTTGACATGAATGCAGAGAATGACTTTGATTAGCTTAACTGGTATTTCTTGCAGGTTACATTAGTGAAATTTGGCTTTGGAAACTGCTTGCGGGAAAATATATTTTCTTTATATTCTAACCCTTCAGGGGAAATCAGGCTCAATGACTCCCTTTCCAAATCCTTTACCATCAATAATGGAAATTTTCAGGGCTGTCCTCTCTCCCCTATACTTGTGTAGGTCAGATCCCCTACAAAATATGCTTATATGCAGATGACATCCTGCTGACATTATCCTCTCCTCTACGTTCTTTTTTGATGCTACAGCTAGAATTGCAAGATTATAATGCCTTATCTAATTTGAAAATCAACTCTTCAAAATCTGAGTTACTATGTATCAATAATTCTGAAATAGATCTAAACCAGAAAGAATCACTATATAAATACATTGTTAAGATGACTTCTTTAAAATATCTAGTTGTCTACATCTCTACAATCTTATCATCACTTATTTCCCTAAATCATCAACATTTTCCTAAAACAAATACAATCAGAAGTGAATAGATGGTAAATTAAAGGCTGTTCTGGTTGGGCAGAATACATGTAATTAAGATGTCTTTTCTATCAAAAATAATTTATATTTTTTAAACCCTTCCTATTCCAGTTCCAAATACTTACATCATCAGGCTACAAAAAAAAAATAACATCTCTCAAGTTTCTAAAGCTACCATGTACAGACTGAGGAATAAAGGTGGTTTGAGAGTACCTAACCTTGACTATTATAGGAAAGCCTCCTTTTTATTTAGAAAAGTAGATTGATGCAAGAGCTTGTTTAACAATGAATGGGTGTCTTTGGAACATTATCTAATGGATTCTGTACAACTAGGGGGATAATGTTGGTTACCTAATGTTAGTAGGAGTCTACTCTCTGGAGAACCTACCGTGATTCAGGAAAGAAATAATGTGTTGGATGCTTTGATGCCCCATGTTTCTGGCGAGCCTTCAGGCTCACCAGAAACAGCAGTTATGAAGCAGCGGTCACAAAGACCGCTGCTCCATAACCCTGTCCGCCTGCTCTGAGCAGGAGGAAAGGAAACACCACAATTTAACCCGATCGAGTACGATCGGGTTGATTGACACCCCCTGCTGGCGGCCCATTGGCCGGGAGTCTGCAGGGGGCGGCGTTGCACCAGCTGCTCTTGTGATCTGCTGGTGCAATGTTAAATGCGGAGAGCGTTTTGCTCTCCGCATTTAGCGAGGTCTTGCGGACCTGATCCGCACTGTCGGATCAGGTCTGCAAGACCTTTGATAAATAGGGGTCACAGTATAACACTTTATTAAATATGAATATTGCGTAAATATGCTTTAACATGTTTTCATCTACTTTACTGCAAAGTGCTTCAATGCACTTATATGTGTGTATATATGTATACATATGTATTTATGTGTTTATATATGAATATGTCTGTAAATACATATATACACATATAAATATACCAGGTGAGCGCGGATAATTCCCCCACTGTTATCTATGTATTATTTTTGAACGTATTACACGAAGTGTGCCCCTGTGCGCCTGTCTTCTTCTATACTTTTCCAGACAATTCGAGAGGAACCTCACCTTGCGGGGGATCATCTTCACATCAGACGGGCTGCACATACCTATAGCACACGGGAACTAATTGTGTGTTTTTCGAGTGACTATAATTACAAAATACTTCTGCCTATAAGACCCCCTAAGCACATAGACATTACTTCCAAAACAACACAAAATTGTTAGTTAGTTAATCTAGCGATATCCTGTGATTTCTTAATTAAATAATAAATTTGACACTTAAAGTTGAAAGTAAATGGGCTTGTTGTTTTAAAGCTTATATTCTAAACTAGCTGTTTGACATGAATTAGTTCTTTATAATTTATAGTAATTAAATCCTATTTTAAGGTCTTTAAGTAGAATCAGGTGTCTTTGTATTTTTGCATTAGCAAGCAAGATAACTGAAGTGCAATTATTAAGAACAGTGATGGCCAACAACCTAACACACGGGGACAGCAGATCAATATTTTAGAATCCTTATGGGATGTATATAAATGTATGACTATTAAACAAACAAATAATATAAAATGATATAATGATATAATAGATTTAGGTAAGATTGCAGGTTACTTTCTGTTCTTTCCTCCAGGTGGCTCTTCTGAGTTCTGGTTAACCGAAGTAACACATTTTTAGTTAAGGTTTCAGCTATGGTTTTCCACATGTAGCCCTTGGTATACCAATTGGCCACCTGATTTAGAAAATGAAATGTGAGTTGTATTCATTTTTTTTTTAACTGAGCAAATAATCTGAAATTAAATCATAATTATTTCATTTTATTTTCCTATCTGTTCTACTATTGGGCATATTTATCAAAGTGCGAGCGGACATGATACGCTGTAGCATATCATGTCCACTGCACATCGATAAATGCCGACAGCATATGCAGAACTGCTTGTGCAATACTGCCCCCTGCAGATTCACGGTCAGGTTGATTTCTGTCCGCCGCCTCAGAGCAGGCGGAAAAGTTATGGAACAGCGGTCTGTTTCCGGCGAGCTTGATTATCAAGCCATTCGGAGCTTGATAATTCGGCCCCTATAAATTAAAGTAGTATGGAGCACTAATACATATACAATAAAAAAAACATACTGCTTCCAATTTTGTTGTAATTACAAGTTATTTTTTTGTATCTCATAATAAATTAATGAGCAATATTTAATGCACTAGTGCAAAGTATTTTGTGCTAGCACAATTTTTAAGCTACAATGACCTCCAATGCAAACCCCATCTTCTATTAAACTCTAAAACACCTTAACCCCCAAAGCAAATCCCCTTTGCTATTAACCCCTAAACTGTCTCAACCTTCAATGTAAAAACATTCCACTATTAATTCCTAAACTACCACGCCCCTCAATACAAACCTCCTATGTTGTGGGATTTACCCCAGGTTGTGAGGCTCGCTATAATACTATTAAGATCATAAATAATAAGATCCCCTCTATATTCCTTGACATGAATGCAGAGAATGACTTTGATTAGCTTAACTGGTATTTCTTGCCGGTTACATTAGTGAAATTTGGCTTTGGAAACTGCTTGCGGGAAAATATATTTTCTTTATATACTAACCCTTCAGGGGAAATCAGGCTCAATGACTCCCTTTCCAAATCCTTTACCATCAATAATGGAAATTTTCAGGGCTGTCCTCTCTCCCCTATACTTGTGTAGGTCAGATCCCCTACAAAATATGCTTATATGCAGATGACATCCTGCTGACATTATCCTCTCCTCTACGTTCTTTTTTGATGCTACAGCTAGAATTGCAAGATTATAATGCCTTATCTAATTTGAAAATCAACTCTTCAAAATCTGAGTTACTATGTATCAATAATTCTGAAATAGATCTAAACCAGAAAGAATCACTATATAAATACATTGTTAAGATGACTTCTTTAAAATATCTAGTTGTCTACATCTCTACAATCTTATCATCACTTATTTCCCTAAATCATCAACATTTTCCTAAAACAAATACAATCAGAAGTGAATAGATGGTAAATTAAAGGCTGTTCTGGTTGGGCAGAATACATGTAATTAAGATGTCTTTTCTATCAAAAATAATTTATATTTTTTAAACCCTTCCTATTCCAGTTCCAAATACTTACATCATCAGGCTACAAAAAAAAAAATAACATCTCTCAAGTTTCTAAAGCTACCATGTACAGACTGAGGAATAAAGGTGGTTTGAGAGTACCTAACCTTGACTATTATAGGAAAGCCTCCTTTTTATTTAGAAAAGTAGATTGATGCAAGAGCTTGTTTAACAATGAATGGGTGTCTTTGGAACATTATCTAATGGATTCTGTACAACTAGGGGGATAATGTTGGTTACCTAATGTTAGTAGGAGCCTACTTTCTGGAGAACCTACCGTGATTCAGGAAAGAAATAATGTGTTGGATGCTTTGGTGAATAAAATGGATATGATCTTTTCATTGCCTTCCACTTTGACCCCCTTTCTTTTAAGCCCCAACTCACCAATCTCACATTGGTTTAACTTGAGTGATATAACAACACTTTAGGAATTAGTGCCTTGTTACATAATTATAACAGATGGCAAATAAAAAAAAAATCTGAAATTGCAGATTTCAACATTCCCACATTTGAAACCGGGCCCTCAAATTTTCAACATATCAAATGTATATTAGTCAATAGTGGGATTTCTCTCTAGCAATATACCTTCATATGTTAAGACATGGGGGGCGATTCATCAAGCTAACTCGATGCACGCAAAAAGACAAAGTTACGACAATTTGACTGTGTTAACGGATTCCCCCCATAGACGTCAATAGAGAAGGAAAAGTGAGAACAAAAAATAACACCCTACTCGCGTGCAAACCCAACATGAATCTATTAATATTTCACATTCCAATGTTCTATCTATTCTGAAAAACATATTCTACATATATCTGGTAGTATTTTGGTACAGTATGTATCTATCTATCTATCTATCTATCTATCTATCTATCTATCTAAATATATATATATATAGTTATAAATATATATATATATATATACAGTTTATGCACAGATATGTACAGCAATATCTATTTGATAATAATAAGAGCATATTCTGCTATGTGCAGAACATTGGATTGTGAAATATTTGCAGTAAATACACAGGGGCCTATCTATCAAGCTCCGAATGGAGCTTGATGCCCCATGTTTCTGGCGAGCCTTCAGGCTCACCAGAAACAGCAGTTATGAAGCAGCGGTCACAAAGACCGCTGCTCCATAACCCTGTCCGCCTGCTCTGAGCAGGAGGAAAGGAAACACCACAATTTAACCCGATCGAGTACGATCGGGTTGATTGACACCCCCTGCTGGTGGCCCATTGGCCGGGAGTCTGCAGGGGGCGGCGTTGCACCAGCTGCTCTTGTGATCTGCTGGTGCAATGTTAAATGCGGAGAGCGTATTGCTCTCCGCATTTAGCAAGGTCTTGCGGACCTGATCCGCACTGTCGGATCAGGTCCGCAAGACCTTTGATAAATAGGGGTCACAGTATAACACTTTATTAAATATGAATATTGCATAAATATGCTTTAACATGTTTTCATCTACTTTACTGCAAAGTGCTTCAATGCACTTATATGTGTGTATATATGTATACATATGTATTTATGTGTTTATATATGAATATGTCTGTAAATACATATATACACATATAAATATACCAGGTGAGCGCGGATAATTCCCCCACTGTTATCTATGTATTATTTTTGAACGTATTACACGAAGTGTGCCCCTGTGCGCCTGTCTTCTTCTATACTTTTCCAGACAATTCGAGAGGAACCTCACCTTGCGGGGGATCATCTTCACATCAGACGGGCTGCACACACCTATAGCACACGGGAACTAGTTGTTGTGGACTATATGGAATATTGTACATCCACAGACTGTCCATCTGAATAAGACTGCTATTTTATACTAACTGTAAATTGTTTCACACATAGATATATATCTATATACAAAAATATATCTATTCTTACTAGTGGATGAGAATACACATATATATTGTGAATAGCAGTTTAAACATCTACTTCAAGCGCTGATTATTTTCTTGTTTTTATTATCTGGGTATTCATTTTGACCACTTGTGATCAGAAGTGTTATATCATGTCATTAGCAGCTGAAGAATCCTCCACATGCAATTTTGGGATGTATTTTGATCCAAATAGCAAAAAAAGAACCTTGTCTGTAGATTTACAAGGGGATACCAGTACCAGTAATTTACAGAAACCAGTCAACCCTAGGGAACTATTTAAACAAGTGGAAAAATTAAGTAAAATACAGATTTAAAAACTGGTGCGATATAATAGGACTAGAAACTTATCTGAAAGCAGGGGTAATACCTAAAGGTCTGATGTTAACAAAAACAGCCATATTTAACAGTACAGACATAGAACTCATTACGGAGTGGGAAACAGTTTTAGAAGAGAGTTCAAATAAATTGATGCGAATTATAATCAGATTTAGAGAGGCTAACCTGGATAAGGTTACTGCAGAACTACACAAATTACGCACTTTACTGTTACCCTTTAAGGGAGACACATATTATGACAAATTAGATAGCGACATAAGGGAAAGAATGAGCAAATTAGAAAGAGATTTAAAACTCAAAAAGAAGAAAAAGTTGGAACGAGACCTACAAAATAAAGCTAGTGAACAAGCAGGAAATATCGAAATTGAGACTGATGTACCATTCACACCAAACACACCTGGGGGCAATGAGACACCCAACACTCCACTTACAACAACAAACACTCTATATAGTGATGTAATCAGGAATAATCATCTTAAGGAATCCAAGAAAACAGGTTTAAGAACCCCCAAACAAACAAATATAAAATTCAATTTCCCCTCTAGAGAGTATACTCCAAGACAAAATAGGGGTTACACTACAAACAGAGAGAACTACCATCAAAACCCGAACCATAGAAACGATTCTCATACAACGGAAAGAGAAAATAGAGAAGGAATATATTATTACTCCAGAGGTGGAGAACATTTTAGGGAAGGTAGAAGACACTACCACCACAATTATAACTATAATCCTAATTATAGATCTAACAGGAACAACCGGGATTCATATAGTAACCAAGGGTGGAATGATACAAGGGCAAACCAGAACTCTAATTGGGAACAACAGCCATATACCCATTCTAGAAATAGAAATAGCTATAATGATAAGGGTTTTCACGACAGACATCTGACAGACAAACCAAGAGCTGTAGAGGTACAGAGAGAAGTAAGACCCCCACCACAAGAACACATACCACTAGAATGGAGACAACCACAAACACATGTAGAAGGAAGAAGGGGAAAAAGACATATGGAAGAAGAAGAGGATGTAGAGCTGGTAGAAAATTCCAACTTAAAAAGACGCAGAGAGATGAGACAGTAAAAGAAGAAACCATAAAAATCTTCAATTTGTCCACACACAATTTAAGTCTAGATGAAACAAACCTATTAAAAAAAGGTTTGTCATTTGCGCCCACACAAAAACCAGATCCATTTGAATTATTCATTGATATAAACAAATTCATACGTAAACTAACACTGGTTAGACACTTTGAAAAAGATAAAAAGACACAAGATTCGGTTAGCCTCACACAATCTGACTTAGAAACACTGGAAGCCTTAATGGATCTAGAAAATGGTAATTACCATCACTCACAAACAGACTCTAATAATTATTTGGGACCAGAATTTTACTCAAATGAACTAAGTATTACCAATAGTGGCCTAAGACCCAAGTCCATTTTTTTCCCTGTTCAATCACAGGGAAAATATATAACTATGTTTAAGGATAAGGTCATTCAAGATTGTATGGAACTCTGCAGTAACTATAAAGTCCAGAAACACAACATGAGTATAAGAGAGAAAAATGTGTTAAAAACACTAATGGATAATGAACAGATTGTGATACGGGAGGCTGATAAGGGAGGAGGCATAGTCATTTTAGACAGGAAAGATTATTTAGAGGAAGCTAATCGCTAACTCTCTGATAGTAAGACATATGTAACCCTGAGAAGTGACCCTACACCCCTGTTTTTGAGAACGTATATGGAACACATAAATTCTGGCTACCAAAATAGAGTACTTACAGATAGAGAGAGAAAATATCTCTCAAATGATGAACCTAAAATGGCAATATTTTATTACCTACCAAAGATCCACAAGAGTCTGAACAAACCACCTGGAAGGCCTATTATTTCAGGTATAGATTCAATAACATCTAGACTATCTGAATATGTGGATCGGTTTTTAAAACCTATGGTACTCAATCTCAAATCATACCTTAGAGACACCCCCCATCTCCTCCAAATTATAGAAGGACTAGAATGGAAGCCCACTTACAAATGGGCGACGCTCGATGTTACAGCATTGTATACATCTATTCCTCACGATCAAGGGATAAGTGCTATCAAGAGATCACTAGACAATGCGAATCAGATTGCCCCTGAGCAGAGGAACTTTCTATTAGAATCCATTAGATATATCCTACAGAATAATTATTTCAAATTTGAAGGCACATATTACCTGAAAAGTACAGGAACAGCTATGGGTACAAAGTTTGCGCCCAACTTTGCTAACTTATATATGGGTATATTTGAGGAGGAGATGGTTTATAGTAATTCTGACTTTAAAAACAAAAATGTTGTATTTTGGCATCGTTTTATAGATGACATCCTAGTCATTTGGGATGGAGATATTAATTTATGGGACACATATGTACAAGAGTTAAACGCTAACTGCATGAATCTTACCTTTACACAAAGAATAGAAATCTCAGCCATTGACTTTTTAGATGTCACCTTATACGTATCAAACGGGAACGTATGCAGCAAGTTATATAGAAAACCCACTGATACTAACGGTTATTTAGATGCATGCAGCAGCCTTCACACAAAATGGATAGAAAATATTCTATTCGGGCAGTTTCAGAGACTGAGGCGAAATTGCTCAGATATGAGCAATTTTGAAATAGAGGCAAAAAATCTCAAAGATAAGTTTACAGAAAAACACTATTCAACTAAAACTATTCAAAATGCATATGATAAAGCAATTAAACTTAACAGAGAAACATTAGTACATGGCAATAATCAACAAATACAAATACTACCATCTGTAACACCAGAGACAGCAAGGGTGAAACAGAAAAGAGACACTAAAATTAATTTTGTAACAACATTCAATGAGGGCCACTGGAAGATTAAAAACATTTTACAGAAAAACTGGTCAATTTTGAAAAATGACCCCATACTAAAAGACACCATAGGTAATAGACCATTTGTTACGTACAAGAAAAACAAAAACCTAAAAATTTTTTTAGCACCTAGTGACATTCAGAAAACTAAAAAAACAGAGAAACAACTCAAAGGACAGATTACCAATCTACAGGGTTTTTTTAAATGTGCAAGAAAAAATTGCGTGTGTTGTGCACATACACATAAAAATAAAAATTTCAATAAATTTATAGACTGTGGAAAGGATGGAGATAAATATCCGATTAAAGGCCTACTAAACTGCAGATCCGATCATGTAGTCTATATGCTAGAGTGTACCTGCAGCACCCCAAAAAGGTATATTGGACGTACGACACGGGGTTTAAAAATCCGCTGTCTTGAACACATAAAAAATATAGAAGCAGGAACCCTCAAAAATCCTCTTATAAACCACTTTACAAATATCCACAACAAAAATAAAGATGAATTTTTTATTAAGGCTATAGAACAAGTACATAAAGGTAATAGAGGAGGTAGTAGACTTTTGGAGCTAAGAAAAAAAGAGACAGTTTGGATTCACAAACTGGGAACGCTAGAACCCAATGGGTTAAATAGAGATATTGACCTAGCAGCCTTTCTGTAATCCATGATATATCATTTGGAGAGTACTTTCTATTACTAACATGGTCCCCTTTCATCTGATTCCCATATATGTATTCTAAATATTTGGAGTCAGTTAACTGATGCTTTTATATATATATTTTTAAAAATAATAAGAGAGTATATATAATATATCCCTGTAATATTCTAAGTTTTAAACATTGTCTCATTTAGAATTTTATGTATAATATTATGTAATGTTCATGGTGTTTTTCGATTTACCTTGTTCTTTTAAGTATCCTTTGTTCATCAACAAATGTGAGGCAGAAATATTACTAGTATACTAGTACACATAACTTATCACAGTATTTCTATACCCAATTCAAACGACATTCCATTTAGAATGGTATCAATAACACATTGTGTAGAGTTCATTGTGTTTGTTTTCATACATCTTGTTATCCTGGGTATCGATCTTAACCAGACACTCGAAATTTTCTAAGTCGCAATCTAAATGGTAAATAAGTACACAAAAGTAGATTGCAGACTAAGAAACAGTATTATACTGGTTTATTCTAAAATATATGACTCGAAAAAGAGAATTAATAACACTGGGTTTTAGTAGTACATTACAATACTGTCACTTGCCCATAAACAAAATGGCGATCGAGGGGCTAGCATCTGGCCAATTAGCCACAGCCATACGCATTTATAGAGCTAGGTTGGGAGGCGGCCCACACCTCTGATGAAGTAACCCATTGGTTACGAAACGCGTTAGGCTCCGCCCCCGCCACACGTCACATTTGCACGCTTGGAGTGCACAACATACACGGAGCTGCATAAGGTAATCGGTTGCTACGCTACGAAATCAGCCTGAAAGCTCCGATTCAAACCTTTGGTGCTCCCTAATTGTGTATCTTTGATCTTTTACCTTTGAACATTTGTGGAGCAATTTAGTGCGTGAGTTTGGAAACTGACCTTTTGTATAAGGATCCAGCAACCTGTCAGCACTACGGCTCATTATTATTGTGTATATACATGTTTGTCTACTTATATAACTGTATACTTGTATTTTAACAAGACAAGAGTGTCTTTTTATACTATTGAAAATATACTTTTAAAAATAAATCTATGGTTCAAAAACTCTGCTATATATTGTATAGTGTGATCATATTGAGTGAGATATAGATTAGACACATACATCCTTACATATAATATCCCCTAACTCCCTATACCACTGAAAACGGACAACGGTGACCATCTGGAGATACACCATACACTGGAGGATCGCGGACAAACGAGAAGGGAGTAAAGGAACAGAGTATAACCATAGAAGTGCATTTTTAGTACCTCACTACTTGAGGGCACACCAGGTGAGCGCGGATAATTCCCCCACTGTTATCTATGTATTATTTTTGAACGTATTACACGAAGTGTGCCCCTGTGCGCCTGTCTTCTTCTATACTTTTCCATATATATATATATATATATATATATATATATATATATATATATATATATATACAAAAACAATTCTGATGGTGCACAAAAAAGGATAAAAGTCCCAGGTAATCCTGGTTTTAATGCTCAGCAGGTGAACCTCAGGAAAAAAAAAGAAGAAACACATAGGCCTCTATTTATCAAAGTCTGGCGGACCTGATCCGACAGTGCGGATCAGGACCGCCAGACCTCTCTGAATACAGAGAGCAATACGCTCTCCGTATTCAGCATTGCACCAGCAACTCACAATAGCTGCTGGTGCAATGCCGCCCCTGCAGAATCGCGGCCAATCGCGGCCGCCAGCAGGGGGGTGTGTTGTATTAATTGGTTTTGTAATTTTCCCTATGTTTCTTGCACCCAGAGCTGTCTGGGGTTAACTGCCTGTGACTCTGGGGACAGCACAGCTTCCTGTGAGTGCCCGTGAGCACCCAGGGCTGAGCATGTTACAGGGTCATGGGATGTGTACCTGGTCCGGTATGTGAGTGCAGTCCCCTTCCATGTTTTGTATATGTCTAGGGTGATTACATAAGTCTGTGCACCCTTCCCTTGTTCCCAGTTTGTTTGGATTTGAGAGCTTGCATTGTGTGGCTGTTTTAGGGTCCCAGGTATTGGAAAGGACCTTGATGTGGTACCTGGGCTTGTCCCATTTGGCCAAATGCGGTAACTAACCTTTACATTTTTGCTTTTAAATCTTAGCTGAGAGCTTGTAAGTGAGTGCTGGACTTTCTCTGTGTGTTGTATTAATTTGCTTTGTAATTTTCCCTATGGTTCTTGCACCCAGACCTGTCTAGGGTTAACTGCCTGTGACTCTGAGGACAGCACAGCTTCCTTTGAGTGCCAGTGAGCACCCAAGGCTGAGCATGTTACAGGGTCATGGGATGTGTACCCGGTCCGGTATGAGAGTGCAGTCCCCTTCCGTGTTTTGTATATGTCTAGGGTGATTACATAAGTCTGTGCACCCTTCCCTTGTTCCCAGTTTGTTTGGATTTGAGAGCTTGCATTGTGTGGCTGTTTTAGGGTCCCAGGTATTGGAAAGTATCTTGATGTGGTACCTGGGCTTGTCCCATTTGGCCAAATGCGGTAACTAACCTTTACATTTTTGCTTTTAAATTTTAGCTGAGAGCTTGTAAGTGAGTGCTGGACTTTCTATGTGTGTTGTATTAATTTGTTTTGTAATTTTCCCTATGGTTCTTACACCCAGACCTGTCTGGGGTTAACTACCTGTGACTCTGAGGACAGCACAGCTTCCTTTGAGTGCCCGTGAGCACCCAGGGCTGAGCATGTTACAGTGTCATGGGATGTGTACCCGGTCCGGAATGAGAGTGCAGTCCCCTTCCGTGTTTTGTATATGTCTAGGGTGATTACATAAGTCTGTGCACCCTTCCCTTGTTCCCAGTTTGTTTGGATTTGAGAGCTTGCATTGTGTGGCTGTTTTAGGGTCCCAGGTATTGGAAAGGACCTTGATGTGGTACTTGGGCTTGTCCCATTTGGCCAAATGCGGTAACTAACCTTTCCATTTTTGCTTTTAAATCTTAGCTGAGAGCTTGTAAGTGAGTGCTGGACTTTCTCTGTGTGTTGTATTAATTTGCTTTGTAATTTTCCCTATGGTTCTTGCACCCAGACCTGTCTGGGGTTAACTGCCTGTGACTCTGAGGACAGCACAGCTTCCTTTGAGTGCCCGTGAGCACCCAAGGCTGAGCATGTTACAGGGTCATGGGATGTGTACCTGGTCCGGTATGAGAGTGCAGTCCCCTTCCGTTTTTTTGTATATATCTAGGGTGATTACATAAGTCTGTGCACCCTTCCCTTGTTCCCAGTTTGTTTGGATTTGAGAGCTTGCATTGTGTGGCTGTTTTAGGGTCCCAGGTATTGGAAAGGACCTTGATGTGGTACCTGGGCTTGTCCCATTTGGCCAAATGCGGTAACTAACCTTTACATTTTTGCTTTTAAATTTTAGCTGAGAGCTTGTAAGTGAGTACTGGACTTTCTCTGTGTGTTGTATTAACTTGTTTTGTAATTTTCCCTATGGTTCTTGCACCCAGACCTGTCTGGGGTTAACTGCCTGTGACTCTGTGGACAGCACAGCTTCCTTTGAGTGCCCGTGAGCACCCAGGGATGAGCATGTTACAGGGTCATGGGATGTGTACCCGGTCTGGTATGAGAGTGCAGTCCCCTTCTGTGTTTTGTATATGTCTAGGGTGATTACATAAGCCTGTGCACCCTTCCCTTGTTCCCAGTTTGTTTGGATTTGAGATCTTGCATTGTGTGGCTGTTTTAGGATCCCAGGTATTGGAAAGGACCTTGATGTGGTACCTGGGCTTGTCCCATTTGGCCAAATGCGGTAACTAACCTTTCCATTTTTGCTTTTAAATCTTAGCTGAGAGCTTGTAAGTGAGTGCTGGACTTTCTCTGTGTGTTGTATATATATATATATATATATATATATATATATATATATATATATATATATAAGGGAAACCGGAGGCGTGGCTGGGCTGGAGGGGCATGGCTAGACTGGAGGGGGCGGGGCTGGGTCAGTCTATACAAATTTCCAGGGCCGGTCTGATTTCCCAGTCCGGCGCTGCTTTTCATCTGCTTTTCTTTGTCTTATTGTTTATTATTTATCTATGCTTCATCTTGTTTGTTGCAGTTCATTATGTTTTTACTTTAAAAAATTAAATAGAATTCTTTGAAGATAAAAAAGCATCCCCCTCTGCCAGTATCCCCTCTTCCAATAACCCCTATTTTAAATTGTAAATATTTAACCACTATGAAAAAGTACTCAGACATATTCTTGATTCTGTGGTGTGAGTTATTACTGTGGTGTGTACTGAGAACTGGGTTTTCATGGCCTCTCTGAATCCTATTTTGTTACACCAGTAAATCTATTGTCATTTAATTATCTGTGTTAGCTGGGATACAATACAAGAATTACCTCTTTCTCCTAACCAATCAGAGACTTGTTTTATTAGTTGACAAGCTCTCTAAGGACATAGTTATCAACTCTTGGCTTGTGGTAGATCTGATTCAGCTTTATATTGATAAAGGGTGTAAGTGCCTACACAATTTTTTAGGGGTCCTTTAGGGATGAATGTTGAACATTTGTCATTTAAAAAATGACTCATTGGCATGAACAGATTGATTCAAGTGGTTACTTATGATTAGCTGTAAGGAGCTTTCCCCTTGAACCCCTTAGATTGTAAGCCTATGGGCTCAGCTGTTTACAGATCGCTTCATAAGAGCCGACTACAACAGTGAAACTCTCGGCAGGGCCCTCTACCCACTTGACCCCTACAAAAGCTATCCTGTACACCGACTATGTTTACAGCGCTGCGGAATCTGTTGGCGCTCTACAAATACCCGATAATAATAATAATAATAATAATAATAAGGAGCCAAATCCCAAGGTTATCTTTGCCTCACACCCCTACCCAATACCACAAGGGTTAGGGTAGATTTTCTATAGGGTTTTTCATCTGTCCTGGGTGTTTTTAATGGAAAACAGATGCTATTTTGGCTATTTTCTCCTATTCTCTATAATACTTTAGTAATAGTTAAAATAAATGTATTCAATAAATGTAATAGTGCATCAGTAAAGGTATTCATTCTTATGTGGTTTCAACCACACATTTTGTACCATTTAAACTATATGCAAAATTTTATGTAAATAGAACATTTTACATGGATCACTTTGGCATATGCCTTATAATTGTTATATATAGTGTTTATCGATGAGAGAATCAGCACATAAGCACTTTTTTTTATCTTAGTGAAATTCTAAGTGCCTATTTAATAAAATTTAAACTGAAATGTTTTAAATTGAGGTGCTCAGTGTTTTAGTGATTATTTGTATCATCAAGCACTAGGGTGAATTTTTGTAAGTCGAAAGATATAGCATACTGGTGCAAACAAACTTGCAGGAGTGGAAGTGCTCCAATAAAGTGTTGAAAGATACAATATACTAACAATATATATTAAATAAAGTTTGTTTATTAAACTCTCTAAAATGCTCAAAGTCTAGATGTTAAATAGTTAAACGTGCATTTATACTATAATATTCTAGAGTGGATACACATAATTATACATAATCTAAAAAGATATGTATCTAAAAACTAGGAACGTCCCATAAAACTGTTAAAAAAATATCCAACCCTTTGTGGGTAAAAAGATCCTATTAGGCTCATATTGCAATACTTTAAATGACATATAGGGGCCTATCTATCAAGCTCCAAATGGCCCATGTTTCTGGCGAGCCTGCAGGCTCAACAAAAAGAAATTTCTCTAGCTAGTGGTCATCAAAAATTACCTTTATTGTGCATACAGGTTCCAAAATCAGCAACGTTTCGGGCAGACACTTAGCCCT
The DNA here is from genome assembly GCF_027579735.1 of Bombina bombina. Classification (NCBI taxonomy): domain Eukaryota; kingdom Metazoa; phylum Chordata; class Amphibia; order Anura; family Bombinatoridae; genus Bombina; species Bombina bombina. The sequence goes on from NC_069501.1 coordinate 812,514,830, forward strand.
TTTTCAAGCTGCAGGCTCACCAGAAACAGCAGGTGGACAGAGATTGCCACAATTCAACCTGATCGAGTAAGATCGGGTTGATTGACACCCCCCCCTGCTGGCAGCCAATTGGCTGCGAATCTGCAGGGGCGGCATTGCACCAGCAGCTCACAAGAGCTGCTGGTGCAATGCTACATACGGAGAGCGTATTGCTCTCTGCATTCAGCGAGGTCTATCGGACCTGAGCCGCACAGTCGGATCAGGTCCAACAGACCTTTAATAAATAGGCCTCATAGTGTGACATGAAATCCAAACAACATTTTCTGTGTTTGCACAAACTTACTTGATATGCATGCTTCTTGAAATAGTAACTGGCAGTACCTCTTAGAATGTTCTAATTGTCACTTAAGGGATATATGTTCACAAGCGTTCGTATTACTTTTAACTCTTGCAGTTATACTGGAGAAGCCCTCTTTGTTAATTCCTTACTCTGCTGAAAGGAGACTACAAGTGCTGATTTTTCTGCTGTTTCTTTGTTTCACTTCTGGTTCTCCACCATGCTTGCTATGAATGAGACTGCTGTTCCCTGGTGATCTAATATACCCGGTAAGTAGGGGGATACTCAACTTGGGTCTAAACTGGCAAAAGCTGAAAGAGGGATTTTCTTCTCTCCACCCCCTTCCAATGATGTTACTGTGTGTTTGGCTGGATCAGCTGGAGGAATCAGTCTTGTGCTTTATAACAAAATATAACACAAATATGGTTAAATGCTTATGCTCATAATGCACTGAGCTTCTCAGGAAACAATGTTTCATATCTCGTGTCCAAATCAGCAGAAATATTTAGTAAGCAGGAGATTAATTTCAGCTCTGTAATGAATGAGGAGTTCTCTCTGGTAGAGTGTTAGTCTGTGAGACACCTAGTCATCAACGCGTTTCACCCAAAAAAGGCTTTCTCGAGATAGGGTGTAGCCTCCTTCTGGTTATACTTTAACGAAGAAGGCAGTACATTAGTACACAATATAAATATAAATAATAACCCTCTATTACACATATGTTCATTGTATGAAATGGGTGGTTCACACCATTTATAACTAAAACTAAAGTGTATATAGTGAAATTCTGCACATAACAAATAGCAACATAAAAAAGAAAAGGCATTAAAACTTAGTCAGGTACTCCATTTAATTAAAAAATAATGTTTATGGTACAGAAGTCCATTGTATGAAGTATATGGGAAACACTATTTTAACTCAAACTCAAATTGTATATATTACAATTATGCACATAATAAATAACAACATAAGAGGAAAAAAGTCTAAGATTTAAAGTGGCATTACAACTTAATCAAGCATAAATTAAATATAATAATTCAGAGTTTAAACCCATTGGAAACACTATTTTCATGCTGTAAATCAATCCCGCCTCCTTTTTTAAAATCTCCACCTCTCAATTCTGGTTTTACATTAAACATACATCAAAAAAAAAATTTTCAGTTTATTTTGGTGTACTTCCCTGAAATGTTTATAGAGGTGAGTATCCTGAATTCCCTTTTCAATAATACATAGGTTTTCCCTAATTCTCTCCCTCGAGGATCTTAACGTCTCACCTATGTATTGCTTCTTACTTGTACATTCTATTAGGTAAATCACCCCTTTATCTGTGCACCTTATTGTGTCCTTTTTTTAAGGTTTCACCCGTGTAATTTTTGTTTTAGATTTTTTTAGAAGATTCCTGATTTCTTATGTTTCTTACATTCACACTATTTTTGAGAAGGTGTCTTAAGAAATATCTTTTTAATATGATTTTTTTCACAAACTGAAGAACATTTATCTAAGTTTTAAGTTTATTGTTTGATACAAATTACAATCCTAGACCTTGAAGTCTCTATTCATCATCAGATAAGATTTTACACATACAGATGTAAAACTAAAAATCACACTTTTATCCAACACATAAAAAAGAAAAAACCTAGAACTATTTGAAAAACTAGTTTTGAGGGATTTAGAAAAATGCAAAACAAAGGAAAACATACAACACAACATAAAAAAAAAAAAAAAAAAAAAATCCTAAATAGTCTACAGGATGATAACAAAATTATAATCAAGCCTGCAGATAAGGGTGGAAGGGTAGTGGTAATGGACAAAGAATACTACCTTTTGACACAAACAGGCTTCTAGGTGACAAAGACACCTAAAAAGAGTTGAGGTCAGATCCTACAAGATTGAATCTAATATTCCTAAGGAGAATTTCTAGTAAGGAGAAAGCAAAAGAAAAAGGTATATTAAACAAAAAGGAATACTAATTCTTGAATACAAAATTTCCCAGAATACCTGTCTTTTACTTTCTCCTGAAAATACATAAAACCTAGTAAAACCTCCAGGTCACGCTATAGTTTCAGCCATTAACTCCCTAATTTTAAATCTTTCACAATACGTAGAGAGATTTCTACAAAGATACATAAAAGAACTCACTTCATATCTAAAAGATTCAACCCAATTTCTACAAATTTTAAATATTTGACAATAGAAGATACTAGTGCTAGCCACCTGCAATGCAGCCTTGCTATACACATGCATAAAATATCTTAGGTTTGGATGCAATAGAATAAATCTTGGATATTGGACAGTATTAAAAATTTATTTTAGAGAACAATTTTCTTCTCTTTTAACAGAAAATTATATCTACAAACAACTGGTACAGCAATGTGCACGAGGTTCGCACCAATGTGTAGATGGGAACTTAATTTCATTGATTCTTGTGGCTTGAGTGAGAACCTCATGCTCTATAAAAGATTTACTGATGGTATTCTGATTTATATGGAAAGGTGGGGAAGAATATTTAAAACATTTTTTTGAAAAAAATAATGATAATGTCAGTGGATTCTCCTTTACCTACGAATGTACTGAAGAAAGAATGTCCTTCTTAGATCTAGATATTGAGAACAAGGAATGAGTTTTCAATAAAACATTTATTTTAAAAGGTAGATGCTAACAACTTTATTCATTCCAAAAGCTTTTATCTACAAAGATGGAAAGGAAACATACCAAAAGGTCTATTACTCAGAGTGAGAAAGATCTGCTCTAGAATTTTAGATTAAGAGGAACAAGCTAATTTACTGAAAATTTGCACAGAGAGGTTATAATAAACACATAAGTGATGAGGCTAGGGAAGAGGCAAAGTTGGAGAAAAAAGAAAACCTCTTGGTATACAAAATGAGGACAGAGCCAAATAGGGAGGAAAATAATTTGTAGTATAAACAAGTACCATTTATCTTAAACTGTAATGGACAACATAAAAATATTAAATAGATTATCAGGAACTGGCTCATAGGGAAGATCCAATCATTGAGGACAAAATAACTATAAATCCAAAATTTGTCTACACAAATGCAAATTTTAAAAAAAATAATCTCCTAGCCCCTAGTGAGTTTGGAGGGAAGGGAAAACATGTAGAACAACTTGACCTACATTGGAATGAAATATGTGGCTCATTCCCATGTTTTTGCTGTAGAACCTGCCATTACAGTAAAAAGTTAAGGAATGTGTTGCAAGTCAAACTGGTGAAACCTTTAAAATAAAGGACACATGTGCACAGATAAGGGGGTAATTTACCTAACAAAATAAATGAACATGTAAGAAGCAATAAATAGGCAAGATGTCAAGATCCCTGAGGGAGAGAATTAGGGAACACCTATGTATTATTGAAAAGGATAATCATGATACTCACCTCTATAAACGTTTCAGGGAAGTACAGCAAAATAAACTGAATGATTTTACCTTTTGGGGTATGTTTAAAGTCAAACTGGAATGGAGAGGTGGTGATTTTGAAAAATAAAAAAAAAACTTTAGAGAAAGGAGGCAGAATTAATTTACAACATGCAAGCATTCGGCTAGATTACGAGTTTTGCGTTAGAGGCTATGCGGTGCTAACGAGCAGTTTTGTGTCACCGCTCACTTACCTGCAGCACTGGTATTATGGCTTTTTCTAAATCCATCTTTAAAAAACAAGAAGTGAGGGTAGAGAAAAATTGTGCTCATTACCGCACTCCAATACCAGCGCTGCTTAAGTCAGCGGTGAGCTGGTCATACGTGCTTGTGCACGATTTCCACAGAGCCGGCTGAGAAACAGTCTAACACCTGCAAAAAAGCATCGTAAAACTCACTAACGCAGCCCCATTGATTCCTATGGGGAAACTAAAGTTATGTTTACACCTAACACCCTAACATGAACCCCGAGTCTAAACACCCCTAATCTTACACTTATTTACCCCTAATATGCCGCCCCTGACATCGCCGACACCTGCATTATATTTTTTAACCCCTAATCTGCCGTTCCGGAAACCGCTGCACCTACATTATACTTATGAACCCCTAATCTGCTTCTCTCAACATCGCCAACACCTACATTATATTTATTAACCCCTAATCTGCCGCACCCAATGTCGTCACAACCTACCTACACTTATTAACCCCTAATCAGCCACCCCCAACGTCGCTGCCACTATACTAAATGTATTAACCCCTAAACCTTAGTTTAACCCTAACCCCCCTAACTTAAATATAATTTAAATAAACCTAAATAAAATTACTATAATTAACTACATTATTCATATTTAAAGCTAAATACTTACCTATAAAATAAACCCTAAGCTAGCTACAATATAACTAATAGTTACATTGTAGCTAGCTTAGGGTTTATTTTTATTTTACAGGCAAGTTTGTATTTATTTTAACTAGGTACAATAGTTATTAAATAGTTATTAACAATTTAATAACTAACTAGCTAAAATAAATACAAAAGTACCTGTAAAATAAAACCTAACCTAAGTTACAATAACACTACACTATAATAACTATTTAATAACTATTGTACCTAGTTAAAATAAATACAAGCTTTCCTGTAAAATAAAATAAACCCCAAGCTAGCTACAATATAATTATTAGTTATATTGTAGCTATCTTAGGGTTTATTTTATAGGTATTTAGTTTTAAATAGGAATAATTTAGGTTATGATTTGGATGGAATTTTTATTTAGATTTATTGTAATTATATTTGTTAGGGGGTGTTAGGGTTAGGGTTAGACCTAGGTTTAGGGGTTAATAAATTTAGTATAGTGGCGGCGACGTTGGGGGCAGCAGATTAGGGGCTAATAAGTGTATGTAGGTGGCGGCAATGTTAGGGACGGCAGATTAGGGGGTTAATAATATTTAACTAATGTTTGCGAGGCGGGAGTGCAACGGTTTAGGGGTTAATATGTTTATTATAGTGGCAGCGACGTTGGGGGCGGCAGATTAGGGGTTAATAAGTGTAGGTAGGTTGCGGCGACATTGGGGATGGCAGATTAGGGGATAATAAATATAATGCAGGTGGCGGTGATGTTGGGGGCAGCAGATTAGGGGTTCATAAATATAATGTAGGTGGCAGCAGTGTCTGGAATAGCAGATTAGGGGTTAAAAATTTAATTTTAGTGTTTGCGATGTGGGAGGGCCTCGGTTTAGGGGTTAATAGGTAGTTTATGAGAGTTAGTGTACTTTTTAGCACTTTAGTTATGAGTTTTATGCTACGGCGTTGTACCATAAAACTACTGACTTTTAAATGCGTTAGGACTCTTGACAGGGTAGGGTATACCTCTCACTTTTTGGCTTCCCAGGACAGACTCGTAATACCGGCGCTATGAAAGTCCCATAGAAAAAAGACTTTACGAAGTTTACGTAAGTCGTTTTGTGGTAAGGCCAAAGAAGTGTGCGGTGACCCTAAACCTTCAAGACTCATAATAGCAGCGGTAATAAAAAAGCAGCGTTAGGACCTCTTAACGCTGCTTTTTTACCTTAATGCACAACTTGTAATCTAGCCGATTGTTTCCCACTTGTTTTAACTCAGAATTAAATGTTATCATATTCATGCTTTATTAAAGGGACACTGTACCCAAAATTTTTATTTCGTGATTCAGATTGAGCATGAAATTTTAAGCAAATTTCTAATTTACTCCTATTATCAAATTTTCTTCATTCTCTTGGTATCTTTATTTGAAATGCAAGAATTTAAGTTTAGATGCCGGCCCATTTTTGGTGAAGAACCTGGGTTGTCCCTGCTGATTGATGGATAAATTCATCCACCAATAAAAAAAGTTCTGTCCAGAGTGCTGAACCCCAAAAAAAGCTTTGATGCCTTCTTTTTCAAATAATGATAGCAAGAGAACGAAGAAAAATTGATAATAGGAGTAAATTAGAAAGTTGCTTAAAATTTCATGCTCAATCTGAATCACGAAATAAAATTTTTGGGTACAGTGTCCCTTTAATAAAGCATGAATATGATAACATTTAATTCTGAGTTAAAACAAGTGGGAAACAATTGGCTAGATTACAAGTTGTGCATTAAGGTAAAAAAGCAGCGTTAAGAGGTCCTAACGCTGCTTTTTAAAATTGCATGCTCTTTCTGAATTACAAAAGAAATAATTTGGGTTCAGTGTCCCTTTAAGTTATAATGTCTCTTTAACTCTCCGACTTAAGCTCTTTTTTCTCTTTATGTTGTTATTTATTATGTGTGAAAGTTTATTTAGTGTTAAAAATGGTGTTTCCCACATACTTCATACTTATGTACAAGAGCAAAATATTTTGATTTAAATAGAGTAGCTGATAAGGTTTTAATGTATTTTCCTTTTTATGTTGCTATTTATTATGTCCAAATTCCACTATATAATCTATAGTTTTAGCTATAAATGGTGTTCACCACCCACTTCATACAATGAACATATGTGTCATTAAAAGTTTTTTTTTTTTATTTAAATAGTGTACTGATTTACTGCCTTCATTATTAAAGTATAAAATCTGAGGAATTAGAGATCTAATATGAATTCTACTTTCTTAATTATAAATATACCACCTTAAATAAAAATATTGGAAAGCAGTGAACCAATTAGTATGAGTTAGAGAGGATTTAAGGAACCAGAAGGAGGCTACACTGTATCTTGAGAAAGCCCTTTTTGGGTAAAACACTTTGATGTTTAGGTGCCTCACAGACTGACACTCTACCAGAGAGAACGTCTCATTCATTACAGAACTGAAGCGCATAACCTGCTTACTAAAGATTGTCTGCTAATGTGGACATGAGATCAGTGTATTATGAGCATAAAGGTTTAACAACATTTGTGTTATTTTGTGTTATGAAACAAGTCTGATTCCTCCAGCTGATCAACGTCAACGTATGGGGTGGAAAGAAGAAAATCCCTGTCTCAGCTTTTGCCGGTTAGGACCCACAGAGAGATCCATGAGGCAAAAAGATGAAGTTGAGTATCCCCCTAACCACCAGGTATTTTATATCACTGGAGAAAGCTGCAGTCTCATTCATGATCAGCGGGTAAAGGATAATTACAATGATTGTCTCTAAGTGTGGGGGGAATCATTTATTTCAACTTCTCTTTGGAGAACCAGAAGTGAAACAAAGAAACAGAAGCTTGTGAACATATATCCCTTAAGTGGCACTCAGAACCTTCTAAGAGGTACTGCCAGTTACCATTTCAGGAAGAATGCATATCAAGTAAGTGTGTGGAATCACAGAGACTGTTTTTCATTTATAATTTAAAGTATTGTAATACAAACTTAATAGTATCCTTTTTACCCAGAAAGGGTTGGATATTTTTTGAACATTTTTAAAAAAAATGTTATGGGACGTCTCTAGTTTTTAGATATCTTTTAGATCATGTATATGTATGTGTATCTACTCTAGAATTTTTATAATATAAATGCACTTTTTAAACTATGTAATATCTAGACTTTAAGCATTTTAGATAATTTTATAAACACATTTTATTATTAATTATTATTAGTGTAATCGTATATTTCAATATTTTATTGGAGCACTTCCACTCCTACAAGTTTGTTTTTTTGCGGCAGTATACTACATCTTTTGACTTGTATTATATCATATCCTCACTATTTTGAGAGGTAGGGGTGTATATACTAGGCAGTGAGTGATGGGAAGCAGTAGGCACCATTGTGCAGAGAGGAGTCCCTTATTTTCGTTAAGTGTAGATATAGGGGCCCATTGTTAAATGGGCCTCTATATCTACACTTAATAGTGTATTTCCTGATTTGGTTAGATAGCACATTGAGGCTTCCATACAAACATGAAGTCATCAGGTGGGATGTGCAAAGAACAGGGCAGGGCAGGAGCCATCTTAAGACAGTTGGTGTGATGCAGTTATAGGGTGTCAGTGACAAGAGCAGCAAGTCAAAAACAGAAAAGTGCAGCTAAAAAAGCATAACGTCTGCTACAGACCAGAGCAGCTGGAAACAGCATCAGCTTGTCAGGAAAAGTAAAACCAGTCAGTTATAAATACAGTTAAACAGTTATAAGTTGTCTATTACAGTTATTCAGTTTATAACCACCCTGGATTACTACACAAAACTGACTATATACAGCTGGCCAGGTAGTTCCCTTGTCATGTTGCATACTACCTAATACTGAGGTTACTATAGTGCTGCATACACAGTGTTACAGGACTGCTAATAATAAGAGTGCAGCAGCCATTCATCATAGATGACTATATATGTGTGCATATCCATATGGAAAGACAAAACTGGGTTGAGGGTGTCAGGGTAAGATAACTCTCCCAAAATATATATATTACAGGTTTAATGTAAAAACAAATTCAGTCTCATGTGTATTTTTCCTTTTTTCTTAGAAAAGTCAAAAGTAGGGCACAACAAAACAAAACTTACACACACTTATGATATCACATATAGATACAGTGTTTGTAGAGAATCTCAATGTTTTCACTTCTTGTCTCCAAACAATTGTATTTCATGCTGCAATAGACATTGTTGCAGTAGACATTGTTGGCATAATAGACATATTTCACTGTGTCACTTGATCCGTCGGCAGAGATAAACCTGGACAAGATAGTGTAATACCCAATTCACATGCAACCACCTTATGGATAGAATATCCTCAAATCATATTAGGAATGTGCTATCCCTTAATTCTCACTGTGCAGTATACAGCCTGTTTAGTGCAATCCACTACTTATAATACAGTCCATTACTCATAATGCCATAGTGCTTGTTTTCACACAACTGTGGTGCTTACTTGACGCTTATACAAACGTGCAATTCTTTTATGCATCCAAACACAGTGTGTTTTTTTTTATAAATTCTTTTATTAAAACAGTTCACAGGACATAAGAGAAAAAATTACATACATTTCATGTCCAAAAAACAAATGTGATCCAATCAGCCAATCGGATTGAACTTGATTCTGATTGGCTGATTCCATCAGCCAATCAGAATATTCCTACCTTAATTCCTATTGGCTGATAGAATCCTATCAGCCAATCGGAATTCGAGGGACGCCATCTTGGATGACGTCATTTAAAGGAACCGTCATTCGGCTAGTAGGCGTCGGGAGAAGAGGATGTTCCGCGTCGGATGGAAGATGATGGCTCCCGAAGAAAGAAGATTGAAGATGCCGTTGATAGAAGACTTCATCCGGATCATGGACCTCTTCAGCTCCCGCTTGGATGAAGACTTCAGCCGGATCATGGACCTCTTCAGCTCCCGCTTGGATGATGACTTCAGCCGGATCATGGACCTCTTCAGCCCCCCGCTTGGGCTTGGATCAGGACATCGGAGGAGCTCTTCCGGATCGATCTGTGAACCTGGTATGGTGAAGATAAGGTAGGAAGATCTTCATGCGCTTAGTGTTAGGTTTATTTAAGGGGGGTTTGGGTTAGATTAGGGGTATGTGGGTGGTGGGTTGTAATGTTGGGGGGGGTATTGTATGTTTTTTTTTACAGGCAAAAGAGCTGAACTTCTTGGGGCATGCCCCGCAAAGGGCCCTGTTCAGGGCTGGTAAGGTAAAACAGCTTTGAACTTTAGTAATCTAGAATAGGGTAGGGCATTTTTTTATTTTGGGGGGCTTTGTTATTTTATTAGGGGGCTTAGAGTAGGTGTAATTAGTTTAAAATTGTTGTAATATTTTTCTTATGTTTGTAAATATTTTTTTATTTTTTGTAACTTAGTTCTTTTTTATTTTTTGTACTTTAGTTAGTTTATTTCATTGTAGTTATTTGTAGGTATTGTATTTAATTAATTTATTGATAGTGTAGTGTTAGGTTTAATTGTAGGTAATTGAAGGTATTTTATTTAATTAATTTATTGATAGTGTAGTGTTAGGTTTAATTGTAACTTAGGTTAGGATTTATTTTACAGGTAAATTTGTAATTATTTTAACTATTTTAGCTATTAAATAGTTCTTAACTATTTAATAGCTATTGTACCTGGTTAAAATAAATACAAAGTTACCTGTAAAATAAATATTAATCCTAAAATACCTATAATATAATTATAATTTATATTGTAGCTATATTAGGATTTATTTTACAGGTAAGTATTTAGCTTTAAATAGGAATAATTTATTTAATAAGAGTTAATTAATTTCGTTAGATAAAAATTATATTTAACTTAGGGGGTGTTAGTGTTAGGGTTAGACTTAGCTTTAGGGGTTAATACATTTATTAGAATAGCGGCGAGATTCGGTCGGCAGATTAGGGGTTAATAATTGAAGTTAGGTGTCGGCGATGTTAGGGAGGGCAGATTAGGGGTTAATACTATTTATTATAGGGTTAGTGAGGCGGATTAGGGGTTAATAACTTTATAATAATAGCGGTGCTGTCCGCTCAGCAGATTAGGGGTTAATAAGTGTAGGCAGGTGGAGGCGACGTTGAGGGGGGCAGATTAGGGGTTATTAAATATAATATAAGGGTTGGCGGTGTTAGGGGCAGCAGATTAGGGGTACATAGCTATAATGTAGGTGGCGGCGCTTTGCGGTCGGCAGATTAGGGGTTAATTATTGTAGGTAGCTGGCTGCGACGTTGTGGGGGGCAGGTTAGGGGTTAATAAATATAATATAGGGGTCGGCGGTGTTAGGGGCAGCAGATTAGGGGTACATAAGTATAACGTAGGTGGCGGTCGGCAGATTAGGGGTTAAAAAAATTTAATCGAGTGGCGGCGATGTGGGGTGACCTCGGTTTAGGGGTACATAGGTAGTTTATGGGTGTTAGTGTACTTTAGAGCACAGTAGTTAAGAGCTTTATGAACCGGCGTTAGCCCAGAAAGCTCTTAACTACTGACTTTTTTCTGCGGCTGGAGTTTTGTCGTTAGATTTCTAACGCTCACTTCAGACACGACTCTAAATACCGGAGTTAGAAAAATCCCATTGAAAAGATAGGATACGCAATTGACGTAAGGGGATCTGCGGTATGGAAAAGTTGCGGCTGAAAAGTGAGCCTTAGTCCCTTTTTTGACTGACTCCAAATACCAGAGGTAGCCTAAAGCCAGCATTAGGAGCCTCTAACGCTGGTTTTCACGGCTACCGCCAAACTCCAAATCTAGGCCTAAGTAAATACATAAACCACCGAAAAATAAGAGTAAACCATCCTGATTTCAAAGTTTCCAACACAAGTACAGGACAATTCCTGTATATTATCCTAATATCTTTTGGTACTATCATACCTGTGAACCATACAAATTTTTCTTTTATACCCCCAAAAACATAAAATAGACAAACAAAAAAAAAACAAAAACAAAAAAAAAAACAACATAACCATAAATAATAAATAAATCACTCCATACCTCTATAACATTACTCGCTTTAACACAGTCTTCAATTATGTTACTGATGAAGCTGTTATCCAGTTTTAGCAGCTGATATAAATCGTTTGGTGTTGAATAATGGAGATAATAGCTGTTTTTGAATCACCAATGTTTGAACTCTGATCATTGGTAGCCATTTATCAAAAAATACTGAGTCTTATTATCATTTAATAAATTAATATTCTGTATCTCAAATGTAATATGTTGTAGAAGGGTACTTATAAAACTAGTAAAACTAGGTGGAGAAGTAACCTTCCACTTCTTCAATATCATGTATCGCATTATCATTATCATTGTACAATAGGTATGGTAGTAGTTCGGTCTAATTATTGCCGAATCTGTCAGAAAAAATATATCTACCATTAATCTTGAAATGATCTGAAAAAAGTTTGTTATACCAAAAATTTAATTTGGACCATAATTGTGATATCTTTGGACATTTCCAGAACATCTGCTTTATCTAGATGGCATTTAGGGCAGTAAAAATCATTATTTGGAAAGAATTTTGCCAATTTAGAGGGAGAGAAATAGACATTGTGAATCAGTTTGACATGGGATTCTTTCCAACCAATGGGAATTGTAAGTTTTTGCATTAACATTAAACTGTGTCTAATATTAATAGAGTCTACTGCTGGAAAATGCAATACCCAGAAAGCTTGAATTTTATTTAAATAACTGACCCTGTTTAGAAAGCAAAATATCATACAATAATGATGCAGAACATTTGCCTACAGAAAATTTCCTAATGGATAGATTGATCTTAGACCATCGACACAGTAGCTCAATTTTCCAACTTTTAGAATTAATAAAATGACTATCTGAAAATATGCAAACAAGTCATTCCTAGATATTTGGAACCTGCGAATAAGGTTATTAAAGGATAGTAAGTGTCCGGTAGAAGAGAACAATTGATGCAAGTATATCAACCCCCTTTGGGACCATGATTTAAAAACTGCTTGTTGGATTCCTGGTATAAATTCTGGATTTCCACATATTGGCAGAAGGGAAAAGCATTTAAAATCTATTCCCAGATTGAAGCAAATATTCTGCCATGCAATAATAACATTCTTAAAAGTTATTAAATATGTTATAATACTAGGGAGATTCCCTATTGAACAATGCAAAATCGCCTTGAGAGAAAATGGTGAGATTATTTCTGTTTCAAGTTCATTAGAGGTGAATTTACTAAGATTCATTAGCCAGTCCTGGCTAACATTACAAAATCATACAGTTTAATATCTGGAAACGCCTCCCCAACATTCTCTTTTTTTTTGTTGTAAGTTTTGCTATTGATTTGCAGGCTTTTTGCTTTTTCCATAAAAATTGTGAACAAACTGAGTAGAATTTATTTATCTGCTGTTTAAAAATAAAAAGTGGTAAGTTCTGTAACAAATACAGAATTTGTGGAAATATAATTGTTTTAATCAAGGTGATTCTGCCTGACAGAGAAATGGGGAGATACATCCAGTTTTTAAGATCTGAGATAGATTTACTAAAAACCTGCGGAAAATTCTTCTCATACCAAAATTTCGGATACTTATGAAGTTGTATCCCCAAATATTAAAAGGATGATGTAAATAGCTATCTGGCTTCTTCATGATCCACATCAATTCACTTTTTCCCAGGTTAATTTTATAGCCTGAAATCGAGCTGAAGATAGTGAGCATGTCTAATAATAGAGGTATAGATTTTTTTGAGTTTTCCAAGAAAAACAGTAAATCGTCAGCATACAATAATATTTTAATCTTCTCAAATTTCAGCCATATCAATTCAGACCGAAGCCATATAGCGAGGGATTCTATAGATATATTGAACAATAACGGGGAAAGGGGACATCCTTGACGAGTCCCACGACCTAATAAAATTCTAGCTGAAGGGTTACAATTAATCAATAGATAGGAATAGGGATTTGTATATAGTTTCCGAATAAACCCTACAAAATTACCAATGAATCCAAACTGGGATAAAGTATTTAGCAGGTGATTCCAAGAAATGGAGTCAAAAGCCAGATCTGTGTCAAACAACTTCTTTTTATTAGATTTTTAGGTAATTGTTGAGGGATTGTATTCCAAAAATAATACATAGTGACTTCCACTTTACGCAAGTCTAAAGACATATTCCTTCCCTGTATGAAAACCGTTTGATCAGGATGTATTATTTTATGCAAAAATTTGTTTAACTTGTTCGCTAAAATAGTCGTGAGGATTTTATAATCAGCGTTTAAAACACAGATCGGCCTATAAGAAGCTGGCTCTTCGGAATTCTTGCCTTTTTTATTAATAAGATTAATATTAGCTGCAGAAAAGTAGCTTTATATTGGCATATTAGTAATATAATACGAATTAAAGAGTTTAGTAATTGTATACTTAATATCTTGTACGAAAATTTTATAAAACTCTGCCGGGAGCCAATCTGGGCCCGCCACTTTATTCAGTTTAGATTCACCGATAGCCTCACATATCTCATCTACTGAGAATGGTTTATTGATCAATTCAAGATCATTTTCTGAAACCTTGGGAGGTGAAAATTTGGACCAAAAAGTTTGTTCTGTTAGATAGATCTTCATCAACTTTTTTATATAAATTTTGATAAAATTTAAAAAATGCCTCCCTGAAATTTTCGTTATCAGTATGTCTATAACCCCCTTCCTTAATTGCTGCTATGTAGTTTTTACTCTTCCTATTCTTAGTTATTTTTGCTAGATATTTAGCTGAACAACCAATATACCCCTTATATTGATAGTTGATTTTTTTATCTTCCTCTAAACACTTTTGCTTTAAAAATAACTCCCTTTCGGTTCTAGCGTGGCCGTATTTATCCCAGTTAAACTTAGAGTTCTCCAATGTATATTGTAAAAATGCATTCCTGAGCTGATTAGATAGCTGTAGTTCCCTAGCTTGCTGTTTTCTTTTCCAGTTACACATATATACTTTTATCTTTCCCCTCAAAAACGCTTTTGCCGTTTCCCAGTATACTTCAATTTTATCATAATACCCTCTGTTATTATAATGGAAATATTTCCATTGACTTGACAACCAAGTATTAAATTTAGTATTCTCTAACATAAAATGTGGAAATGTGAAAAAATTATTTACGTGCTTTTCAGCTTTTATCAATTGAAATTTGATGGAAATTATTGCGTGATCCAAGACCAATATATCATGATTTTTGGGTTCTGAATGTAATAAAATGAGCTGTTCTGAAACAAGAATATAATCAATTCTGGAGAATGAACGATGGGTCTTGGACACACATGTATATTCATAGCTTTCTGGGTTTTTAATTCTCCAGATATCGTTCACTTTTAAAGCCATACAAAAAAAATTAAAATACTGAGCAATTTTTTTTTTTTTAAATAATTTTTTATTGAGGTTTTTGTATAACAAACATAAAACATAGTACACCTTTTTTTGTCAAAAGCACGAAATACATACAAGATTGACGGAAACATTTCGGCAGCTATATAATACATTGGTGAAAGGCTAATGAAACCTCAGTTTTTCAATAATATATCAGGAATGACTGACCAGTTGGGAATATAGTTTAAGGCCCTATGGGCCAAAAGTATAGAAAATAAGAGATATCTGATGGCCAGATGTCCAGCTCTTTAGGAGCTTCAAAGAGCGCGTGAATGCGTGTATAGAGAAGGGGGAGGGGGAAATTCAGCGGGTAAGCACCGCTATATATAGGGGGGAAAAGGTGGAGGGCGGAGCCATAGATATATGAAAGTATTTTAGGAGACTTTAGTGACATGAGGAATAAATTGATACCATACATGGGAGAGAAAGCAACAGTTAAAACATATCAATAAGGCTAAGACCATGTCTGACATATGTAACCTAGAGAGCCACTGAGCCTGACAGTGATAGGGTAATATCATAGTTCCTGAGTTTTGGTCGGTGTCTAAATGTCACTGTACTATTAATATTACTATGATCCCCACTAAACTGTGGAATGTTAAAGTGTGAAACTAAAAGTAGCAAATAAATGCATAAAAGAGTTTCTAGAGCCATAAGTTTCTAGAGGGTAAACCCTAGATATATCCCCCTACAAGCCTTACTTGTGTGTATCTTATAAACTAGGTAAAAAGATTACATAAGCATAACTATAATATATTTACAAGGCTTACTGTTAGCTATGTCATTTGCGCTGAGACCCCAGTGACACTATTGGGGACAGGCAAGGCATAAAATATATTTAAAGCATAAGTAAGGCGCAGTATAATACATAACATCAATATATTTCTAAGGTATCTCTAATGTCTTTCTAAAGACAAAAACTCAAACCTTAAATTGCAAACTATCTGTATTATTTTGTCTTTAATACATGCTCTGACCTTATAAGGCTGGATACAGAAATACAAAAGCAATGCCTCCTTTACCATTTTATATCAATGACTTTAAGTGTCAGCCAGAAAAGTATACCCAAGTATATAAAAAGCAGCTTATGAGCTATCAGTGGAGCTATAGTAATCTTAATATGGCTATATGCAAAGGGTCTAGATAGCAAATTAGGGGTGGTACAGCAATAGATTATAGAATGAGGGATGATCCCACGTATAATGTCTCCAGGCCATTTAAACTAGCTTATATTTACACCCTTGAGGCTCAGACTCCAGAATTAGGCAACATGTATAAAGATAATGTCAACATGTGGAGCTCTAAAACCCGCTAACATCAGCATTCGCATCAGTAAACTAAATCCCGCTAACTCAGTAGTATGTATATCCGTTACAACAGGGTAAAGGATATCTGTGTATAGTAGCTGTAGGTGGTGCCCTAGCACATATATAGCAACTTGATTTCTACAGCAATATATCTTGACATGTAGATAACATAATAATAACATAATATAGCTGCCAAGATTTATCAATAGGAGACCCTGCGACAATATTTTAAGGTGTATGGGCTGCTGGGGATTCCTGTCTTATAATGTATAGTGTTTTATAGGGACTACAAGATCATGTCTAGAGGCTTAGTCAATATAGAGACTGCAGAAATGATAGGTTTTGTGAAAAATATATCTTTGCTATCTCCTCTAATTGTAAATATGGTAGGGAAGATTTACCAATAGTCATATGGGTGTTTAGACATAAAATTGCAATAATTCCTCAGCCCCCTATTCATGTTCCAGGGCATAGCTGATCTCAAATATAAATGTTAGTAGGCCTAGATGCATATGTAGTACATTGTTGTAGATATGGGACATGTTGGAGTATACAATTCAGTCGCTATGTTACATCTCTCTTTTTTAGTTGGCTATAAGTAGTAAAGGACAATCTAACACATGGATTACTTGGCTGCTATCAGAATCACCTCCACAACATTCAATGTAACATATACACTATATTAAGGTTCTGGGAGTGTTGCAGTGAAGAGGTAAAGGTTATGCTCATGTGGAGCTAACCAATAAGGTGCCAATATTTAAAATAAAAGCTCAATAACATAGAAGATAGGAAATTAAAGAAGTTTCACACAATGCAGTGTAAACATTTCGTTAGGACAGGGAAATTATCAATACCTATGATCTATATTATGCAAACGGTAATTAGCTCACTTAAACTAAGAAACATATCCAGTACCCTAGGGTAACAAGTCTACTATAGGGTATTCCAGTATATATATATTTATGTTAAGCTAAATTAATGTTAGTAAATTAGTAAAATCTAGTAGGTAAAACAGAAGACAACTGACTATAGAGTGCTGCTAGTAGATAAAGTAATCACAATGCCATTTAGAGCTTTAGCTGTTAGGTGAACCTATTGCGCTCGTATAGCTGATAAAGGACAATAACAACTGCATCCAACAAAACATAACCCCACAGAGTAAAGATCAGTAACATCCATTCTCAGAATATGAAAATATTTGAGCTAAGTTTATAAGTTTATAGGTTAGCGATGAGTAGTTGTTAATATAAGTTTTTCAAACACTGTAAGTAAGGGATAGCATGAGAGCAAAGTGAAATTGAGACCATATGCACATAATAAATCACCACATCCGACATGTTAATCATATCACCATTAACAATAATCAGTGGAGCTGAGAAATAACTAAAATATCTTGAAAAGCCATGTTAAGATTTTAAACAATAGTAGGTGAGAGAACAAACATCAGTAATGCAACAGTAATGAGGTTTTTTAACTAGAAAATGAACATATAAAATCAAATAGAGAAACTAACATCATTTGCTAAAGTAGATGTAAGCGTTCCTGTAGTCCACTATATCTAGTATAGGAGTACAACCACAATGTCAGCCTTGATCCGGGGTAGCATAGGTACATGAGGAGAATGTGCCTTTAATTAAAACAAGTGCAGAAGATCTCATGTTAAGGATTGTATTTTCGCAATAGCAGTGTGTTGCCCCTGGACACTGCTGCGCTATACCCCATGCATAGTACTGACCAACTCCCTGTTTGTCCAGATTACCTCTGATAGTATAGGTTGACAGATGATAGTCTCTATGTAGATAGGGGATCAGACCAGACCTTAGCCAATGCCCGGTAAACAGTAGCACTGGCCCCCTGGATCATAAGGGCCTTTCAGTATGCTGCTGCAAAATATGTCATCCAATCTGAGAGTCCCGTATGGGGGTTTGCCTTGAGTCGCAGGATCAGGTCCACTAGGCAGGTAAGGGTACGGATAAAAAGACTGTCTTGTTTGCTGGTCGAATCCACTGCTATTACCGCTGCTCCCCAAAAAACACATTCCGCTCAAAGTGTTGTGCGCTTTAGCCCGTTGCGGCCCAAAGTGAATACTGCCTAGTCGGTGATCTCGTGCTCCGTGCTCTGTTTGTAGCCGTCCGCCTGCCTTCACAGCATTAAAGGTTATCTGCATTAGCCCGGGACTCACACCATCTAGTTGTTCTGCCGGGGGTAAAGTTATATAAGGGTAGTGCAATTTTACTGATGGCTCGCCGCCAATTAGGTTATAGTTAGTACTCGATTCCTCAGTAGGTGATGGCACATTAAGATCAGCCTCAAGTATCCCAGGCTGAGTCGGGTAGCGTTCAGAGTTAGAGATTGTGCAGTAGTCGATTTCCACAGGAGCAAGTGGTTTCTCAACTAGTCCTAGAACAACGCGGTTCTCCGCCATTTTAATTGCTGTGTAACCCTCTTTGGCGCGTGTATCTCTAACGAGAGAAGTAAGTTCGGCAAAGTGATTAGTCATCTGTTGATCAAGCTTGTAGAGGAGTGCTCGTATTGCTCCCATGATCGATTAGAGCAGACACAGATAACTGATTATCTTTCAAACTTCAGGCTTCTTGCAGCAATGAATCGCTACTCGCAACACGGAGGCTCTCTCCTGTCCAATTTGTTAATCTTTGTGTTATTGAGTTTGTTCAAAGCCCACAGCGGTTATGAATCAATTGTTGGTATTATATGAGCGAAATTAATCGCCTAATTAGCAAAAAAGAATGTTTTATGGAGCCGTGCTCCAGGAGCTCAAAGAATATGCGACCATTAGCTTCGGCTTCAGGCTCCGCCCCCCAAATACTGAGCAATTTTATCATTCTTAACCATCTCTTTAGTTGAGGATCTGTCTAACTTAGGACATAATGTCATGTTGAAATCGCCAGCAAGATTTAATCTTTCACTAACAATTGAGTATAGCTTACTTTTAATCGTGTCCCAGAACTGTGGAGAAAACACATTTGGCCCATATATATTACCTATCATATATTGTGTATCACCAATTGTTAAGTGAACAAATTTATACCTACTATTCGGATCATGCTCCACTTTTAATACTTGATATTCTAATTTTTTGTGTATTAAAATTGAAACACCACAGCTCCTTTTAGTGGAAGGTGTGGCCAATACTTCCCGAACCCATCAAGTGTTTAACTTGCTTAACTCACTCTCCTTAAGATGCGTTTCCTGAATCATGGTAATGTCGGGGGCGTGTCTACCCAACTGTGCTATTATTTGCTTATGTTTTATTGGGGACGAAATTTCCCCGACATTCCATGACAGGATATTCATCAGTATACCTATTTAAAGATACTCTGTATACCTAAATGACACATAGAGCGATGGAGCAAAAAAAAAAAACAAAAAAAAAAACACCACACATATCATACAACAAAAACTCCTAACATACCCCTACTGAGCGAATATACTATGGTGGCTGACCTTTGGTCACTCGGGTAACAAAAAAGTACAAATTTTATGAACCCTATTTTCCATAAGCGTGAGCTTTGGTTCCATAAAAAAATGATTTAAATAGCGGCCAGCAATTCCTGCGCTTCTTGGACATTATTTAATATGTTAATTTTTCTCTTAACTTCCACCCATAGTTTGGCTGGATATAACATTCTAACTTTACAGCCTTTTTCGGTAAATTGAGAAAAATAGGGGGACATACTTTTCCTTTTTTTCAGAGTTTCATTAGAGATATCTTGGAACATCAGTATTTTATGATTATTTATAGTTAATGTACCAAGTTCCCTATAGAGTTTAAACATTTCTAACTTGTCTTGATAATACAGGACTCTAAATATGAGTGTTCTATTAAATCCTGTATCCTCCGGTTTAGATCTAATAGTACCCACCCTATGATCTCTCTCTATTTTTAACAGAAGATTTTCCTCAGGTATACCAAGAGCTTGTGGTAGTATTAATGAGGTAAATTTGATTAAGTCTGAGTAATTTGTATTTTCTGGAAGGCCTACAATACATACATTGTTACGTCAAGACCTATCCTCAAGGTCTTTGTGTCTAGTATTGATCGACTGCATATACCTTCCCTGTTCCTGGATTAAATTATTCTGGGTACTAACCTGATCCTCCAGTTCTGAAAATCTGCTCTCTGCTTCTGTCACCCTTATCGCAAATTGCATAATTTTGTTGGATAATATGGATACTTCAGAGGTGATAGAACCCAGCTCTTTCTTAATTGCATCCAATTGGGGAGTGAAAAAAGCAGAGAGCTGAAACATAAGGTGGGAGTAATCAGTGATCTGAGGCTGTATTTCAGATGAGGATTCAATACTAAGATCGACACTCTTGGGTTTCCTATCCTTACCTTTAGCCGGCATTATGGGTGAATGTGTTTTCACCTGTGACATAAATTTTTCCATAGGCATATACTTGTGTGGTAGCTTCTAAGTATCATCTACTAATTAAATTTTTTAAAGTTTAATAAGTGATAAATCCACTAAATAAAATAAATTAGAGGCTTAATCAGCCGTGACCACACAAAATTGTGTATAAATCAAAAAAATAAAAGTGGGATAAGAAAAAAAATAAAAATAAAGGTGTAGTAGTGTAGTAAAGATTTAGTGCTTTAAGAGCCTGAGATAGATTTGCAACCTAGGAATTAACCCTTATAAATTAATAACCTTCCTCTCCAACTATTTACTTACACCAAGATTACGAGTTTTGCGGTAACTAACGCTTAGTTTCAGCTCACCACTCACCTAAATTAACGCTGGTATTACAGGTTTTTTTTTAACCCGGCGTTAGCCGCAAAAAGGTGAGCGTAGAGCAGAATTTAGCTCCACATCTCACCTCAATACCAGGGCTGCTTATGGTAGCGGTGAGCTGGCTAAACGTGCTCGTGCCCAATTTACCCATAGGAATCAATGGGAAAGAGCCGCCTGAAAAAAAACCTAACACCTGCAAAAAAGCAGCGTTCAGCTCTTAACGCAGCCCCATTGATTCCTATGGGGAAACACATTTTATGTCTACACCTAACACCCTAACATGAACCCCGAGTCTAAACACCCATAATCTTACACTTATTAACCCCTAATCTGCCGCCCCTGACATCGCCGACACCTACATTATATTATGCCGCTCGGGACACCGCCGCAACCTACATTATATTTATTAACCCCTAATATGCTGCCCCCAATGTCGCCGCAACCTACCTACACTTATTAACCCCTAATCTGCCGCCCCCAACGTCGCCGCCACTATAATCAAGTTATTAACCCCAAAAACTAAGTCTAACCTAACCCTAACACCCCTAACTTAAATAGAAATTAAATAAATATAAATTAATATTCCTAGCATTAAATAAATTATTCTTATTTAAAACTAAATACTTACCGATAAAATAAACCCTAAGATAGTTACAATATAACTATAGTTATTTTTATTTTACAGGCAAGTTTGTATTTATTTTACCTAGGTACAATAGTTATTAAATAGTTATTAACTATTTAATAACTACCTACCTAAAATAAATACAAATTTACCTGTAAAATAAACCCTAACCTAAATTACACTAACACCTAACACTACACTATCATTAAATTAATTCCCTAAATTACCTACAATTAACTACAATTAAATAAAATAAAATAAAGTACGAGAAAAACCCCCCACTAAATTACAGAAAAATATTAAATAATTACGATAATTTTAAACTAATTACACCTAATCTAATCCCCCTAATAAAATAAAAAAGCCCCACAAAATAAAAAAAATCCCTACCCTATACTAAATTACAAATAGCCCTTAAAAGGGCCTTTTACGGGGCATTGCCCCAAAGTAATCAGCTCTTTTACCTGTAAAAAAAAATACAATAACCCCCCAACATTAAAACCCACCATCCACACACCCAACCCTACTCTAAAACTCACCCAATCCCCCCTTAATAAAACCTAACTAACCCCTTGAAGATCACCCTACCGTGAGACATCTTCACACAGCCAGGCACAAGTGGTCCTTCAGAGGGTCAGAAGTCTTCATCCGATCCGGGCAAAAGAGGACCTCCAGAAGGGCAGAAGTCTTCATCCAGGCGGCATCTTCTATCTTCATCCATCCGGAGCGGAGAGGGTCCATCTTGAAGCCAGCCGACGCAGAGCATCCATCCAGACCGATGACTACATGACAAATGACGGTTCCTTAAAATGACGTCATCCAAGATGGCGTCCCTTGAATTCCGATTGGCTGAAA
The DNA here is from genome assembly GCF_027579735.1 of Bombina bombina. Classification (NCBI taxonomy): domain Eukaryota; kingdom Metazoa; phylum Chordata; class Amphibia; order Anura; family Bombinatoridae; genus Bombina; species Bombina bombina. Next base: position 812,537,365 of record NC_069501.1, read on the forward strand.
GAATTCTATCAGCCAATCGGAATTAAGGTAGGAAAAATCCTATTGGCTGATGCAATCAGCCAATAAGATTGAAGTTCAATCCTATTGGCTGATCCAATCAGCCAATAGGATTGAGCTTGCATTCTATTGGCTGTTCCTACCTTAATTCCAATTGGCTGATAGAATCAGCCATTCGGTGTGTGGGTGGTGGGTTTTAAAGTTGGGGGGTATTGTATTTTTTTTTTTACAGGTAAAAGAGCTGATTACTTTGGGGCAATGCCCCGTAAAAGGCCCTTTTAAGGACTATTTGTAATTTAGTATAGGGTAGGGCTTTTTATTATTTTGGGGGGCTTTTTTATTTTATTAGGGGGATTAGATTAGGAGTAATTAGTTTAAAATTCTTGTAATTATTTTATTTTTTTCTGTAATTTAGTGGGGTTATTTTTTCCATACTTTAGTTTATTTTATTTAATTGTAGTTAATTGTTGGTAAGTTAGGGAATTAATTTAATTATAGTGTAGTGTTAGGTGTAATTGTAATTTAGGTTAGAATTTATTTTACAGGTACTTTTGTATTTATTTCAACTAGGTAGTTATTAAATAGTTAGCCTGAATAGCCAGGTCAAAAAAATGTCTAAAAGTGGAAATTACAAATCTAAACTTTACTTGACGATAAATGAATTTTAAATGATAATTAAAGAGAGATAGAGTGGATTTAATTAAAATATAATTTATTAAAAAATATAATTTATTAAAAATATATTATTAAAAATCCATATGAATTAATAGTGATCCTTTAATACATTTCAATATGACAGATCTCAACTGTTACATAGAATAATACAGACTATAACAAGGTTTAAAAAATAAGATAAAATATGTAAAAAAGTAGATTGGCCAATCAGAAAAAAGTGCAATATAAGATATATTTTAAATAAATTGGACACATTGCATCAGTAACCTAAGGGAACCATTCGAGCAATATCTTCAATAAATAAAAAATATATATATATGTATTCTAAAATAAAATCTGTAGTGTGTTATATGTAATATGGTATATGTAGGTGTAAATTGTGTATATTGGAATATGTAGATAGTTATTATACTATTAGTCTCAAAATATTTTTATAACTATCCTTAAAACTTATATAGTTAATATCTAAGATGAACTATGTTCACTGTGGATCTCCAAATATTTATGGATGATCTTATTCGTATCGTATTGTCCACTTTGTGACAAGATAAGGCAAAAGTTACTTTTCCAATGTTAATATGATATCCAGATAGGAAAAAGTTATATGTTAAGTCCCAGACGGTGTGTTCTGCTAATACCGGTAAAAGCTATCTTTACAATGTGATCCTTTATTTAGGGTAAAATCCAAGTTGAAGAAAAGTCTTACTTTTTTAAGTTTGGAGCAGGACGTGATCCTAGGTTTTCATGGGCTTTTTGAAACACCCGCTCTCTTTTTCGGCAGCGTCTAAACTCACGCTGGCGGAAGTGTGTGTCACAACCCAGGATGGTCCGTCCTTAGCAGTCTTCCGTCACTACCTTTTTCACAGTGACTCGGTATCCTCAAAGTGGATATCCTCAGACACTGGTTTCTTGCGGATTGGAAAAGAATAAACGCTACACGTTTCAGCTGCTACTGCAGCCTTTCTCAAGCGATATGTTTTTTGCCCTATCTGTCTTGTACTTATAAGTTTCAGTCTAGTGTCTAATTGAATAATTATGTTTGTGATATTTACCAAAAATATAAAAGCGTCAATAGATCAGTGTGATAGAGGAAAAATAACTAACAGTCAATGTTATTCCAACACTTCTATCAAATTAATAAAATCGTTAAAACTTTTATTGATAAAAAGTTGTCAAAAAACATTTATCACAAATGTTTATCAATCATTTATCAAAAACATTTTCCTAGGTGGGTTTCGAACTTGTGGTCTTTTGGTTGGGAGGGGAATGTTCTCTCCATTATGCTATACCTAAGTCAATTGTAAGTTGATGGTTTTCAAAATACTTAAAGTTTTAATTCTGTTATTTTTCTACCAAACTTGTTCAACGTTTGTTCAAAAGTTTATTCTTTTCCAATCTGCAAGAAACCAGAGTCTGGGGATATCCGCTTTGAGGATACCGAGTCACTGTGAAAAAGGTAGTGATGGAAGACTGCTAAGGACGGACCATCCTGGGTTGTGACACACACTTCCGCCAGCGTGAGTTTAGACGCTGCCGAAAAAGAGAGCGGGTGTTTCAAAAAGCCCATGAAAACCTAGGATCACGTCCCTGCTCCAAAATTAAAAAAGTAACGGCTAGATTTGGAGTTTTGTCGGTAACGACCCGAAAAGCTAACGCCGGCTTTTTTCTGGCCGCACCATAAAAATCTACTTCATCCGATGACGAGCGGCTCCATCCTGAAGACCTCCACCGCGGACGCATCTTCTTCCGGCGACGTCCAACTGAAGAATGACGGTTCCTTTAAGGGACGTCATCCAAGATGACGTCCCTCGAATTCCGATTGGCTGATAGGAATCAGCCAATCGGAATTAAGGTAGGAATATTCTGATTGGCTGATGGAATCAGCCAATCAGAATCAAGTTCAATCCGATTGGCTGATCCAATCAGCCAATCAGATTGAGCTCGCATTCTATTGGCTGTTCTGATCAGGATGGAGCCACTCGTCATCGGATGAAGATAGAAGATGCCGCTTGGATGAAGATGGTTGCCGGTCCGGATCGCCTCTTCTTCCCGGATAGGATGAAGACTTTGGAGCCTCTTCTGGACCTCTTCAGCCACCGGATGATGGATCGCCAGCCCCCACTTGGGTTGGATGAAGATTTTGGAGCCAGGACGGATCGGTGATACCTGGTGAGGTGAAGACAAGGTAGGATGATCTTCAGGGGCTTAGTGTTAGGTTTATTTAAAGGGGGTTTGGGTTAGATTAGGGGTATGTGGGTGGTGGGTTGTAATGTTGGGGGGGGTATTGTATGTTTTTTTTTACAGGCAAAAGAGCTGAACTTCTTGGGGCATGCCCCCCAAAGGGCCCTGTTCAGGGCTGGTAAGGTAAAAGAGCTTTGAACTTTAGTAATTTAGAATAGGGTAGGGCATTTTTTATTTTGGGGGTCTTTGTTATTTTATTAGGGGGCTTAGAGTAGGTGTAATTAGTTTAAAATTGTTGTAATATTTTTCTTATGTTTGTAAATATTTTTTTATTTTTTGTAACTTAGTTCTTTTTTATTTTTTGTACTTTAGTTAGTTTATTTCATTGTAGTTATTTGTAGATATTGTATTTAATTAATGTATTGATAGTGTAGTGTTAGGTTTAATTGTAGGTAATTATAGGTATTTTATTTAATTAATTTAATGATAGTATAGTGTTAGGTTTAATTGTAACTTAGGTTAGGATTTATTTTACAGGTAATTTTGTAATTATTTTAACTAGGTAGCTATTAAATAGTTCTTAACTATTTAATAGCTATTGTACCTGGTTAAAATAATTACAAAGTTGCCTGTAAAATAAATATTAATCCTAAAATAGCTACAATGTAATTATAATTTATATTGTAGCTATATTAGGATTTATTTTACAGGTAAGTATTTAGCTTTAAATAGGAATAATTTATTTAATAAGAGTTAATTTATTTCGTTAGATTAAAATTATATTTAACTTAGGGGGGTGTTAGTGTTAGGGTTAGACTTAGCTTTAGGGGTTAATACATTTATTAGAATAGCGGTGCGGTCCGCTCAGCAGATTAGGGGTTAATAAGTGTAGGCAGGTGGAGGCGACGTTGAGGGGGGCAGATTAGGGGTTAACAAATATAATATAGGGGTCGGCGGTGTTAGGGGCAGCAGATTAGGGGTACATAGCTATAATGTAGGTGGCGGCACTTTGCGGTCGGCAGATTAGGGGTTAATTATTGTAGGTAGCTGGCGGCAACGTTGTGGGGGGCAGATTAGGGGTTAATAAATATAATACAGGGGTCGGCGGTGTTAGGGGCAGCAGATTAGGGGTACATAAGTATAACATAGGTGGCGGTCGGCAGATTAGGGGTTAAAAAAATTTAATCGAGTGGCGGCGATGTGGGGGGGCCTCGGTTTAGGGGTACATAGGTAGTTTATGGGTGTTAGTGTACTTTAGAGCACAGTAGTTAAGAGCTTTATGAACCGGCGTTAGCCCAAAAAGCTCTTAACTACTGACTTTTTTCTGCGGCTGGAATTTTGTCGTTAGATTTCTAACGCTCACTTCAGACACGACTCTAAATACCGGAGTTAGAAAAATCCCATTGAAAAGATAGGATACGCAATTGACGTAAGGGGATCTGCAGTATGGAAAAGTCGCGGCTGAAAAGTGAGCATTAGACCCTTTTTTGAGTGACTCCAAATACCGGAGTTAGCCTAAAACCAGCGTTAGGAGCCTCTAACGCTGGTTTTCACGGCTAACGCCAAACTCCAAATCTAGGCCTAAGACTTTTCTTCAACTTGGATTTTACCCTAAATAAAGGATCACATTGTAAAGATAGCTTTTACCGGTATTAGCAGAACACACCGTCTGGGACTTACCAGTGTCTGAGGATATCCACTTTGAGGATACCGAGTCACTGTGAAAAAGGTAGTGACGGAAGACTGCTAAGGACGGACCATCCTGGGTTGTGACACACACTTCCGCCAGCGTGAGTTTAGACGCTGCCGAAAAAGAGAGCGGGTGTTTCAAAAAGCCCATGAAAACCTAGGATCACGTCCTGCTCCAAACTTAAAAAAGTAAGACTTTTCTTCAACTTGGATTTTACCCTAAATAAAGGATCACATAAAGGATCACATAAAGGAACCGTCATTCTTCAGTTGGACGTCGCCGGAAGAAGATGCGTCCGCGGTGGAGGTCTTCAGGATGGAGCCGCTCGTCATCGGATGAAGTAGATTTTTATGGTGCGGCCAGAAAAAAGCCGGCGTTAGCTTTTCGGGTCGTTACCGACAAAACTCCAAATCTAGCCGTTACTTTTTTAATTTTGGAGCAGGGACGTGATCCTAGGTTTTCATGGGCTTTTTGAAACACCCGCTCTCTTTTTCGGCAGCGTCTAAACTCACGCTGGCGGAAGTGTGTGTCACAACCCAGGATGGTCCGTCCTTAGCAGTCTTCCATCACTACCTTTTTCACAGTGACTCGGTATCCTCAAAGCGGATATCCCCAGACTCTGGTTTCTTGCAGATTGGAAAAGAATAAACTTTTGAACAAACGTTGAACAAGTTTGGTAGAAAAATAACAGAATTAAAACTTTAAGTATTTTGAAAACCATCAACTTACAATTGACTTAGGTATAGCATAATGGAGAGAACATTCCCCTCCCAACCAAAAGACCACAAGTTCGAAACCCACCTAGGAAAATGTTTTTGATAAATGATTGATAAACATTTGTGATAAATGTTTTTTGACAACTTTTTATCAATAAAAGTTTTAACGATTTTATTAATTTGATAGAAGTGTTGGAATAACATTGACTGTTAGTTATTTTTCCTCTATCACACTGATCTATTGACGCTTTTATATTTTTGGTAAATATCACAAACATAATTATTCAATTAGACACTAGACTGAAACTTATAAGTACAAGACAGATAGGGCAAAAAACATATCGCTTGAGAAAGGCTGCAGTAGCAGCTGAAACGTGTAGCGTTTATTCTTTTCCAATCCGCAAGAAACCAGTGTCTGAGGATATCCACTTTGAGGATACCGAGTCACTGTGAAAAAGGTAGTGACGGAAGACTGCTAAGGACGGACCATCCTGGGTTGTGACACACACTTCCGCCAGCGTGAGTTTAGACGCTGCCGAAAAAGAGAGCGGGTGTTTCAAAAAGCCCATGAAAACCTAGGATCACGTCCTGCTCCAAACTTAAAAAAGTAAGACTTTTCTTCAACTTGGATTTTACCCTAAATAAAGGATCACATTGTAAAGATAGCTTTTACCGGTATTAGCAGAACACACCGTCTGGGACTTAACATATAACTTTTTCCTATCTGGATATCATATTAACATTGGAAAAGTAACTTTTGCCTTATCTTGTCACAAAGTGGACAATACGATACGAATAAGATCATCCATAAATATTTGGAGATCCACAGTGAACATAGTTCATCTTAGATATTAACTATATAAGTTTTAAGGATAGTTATAAAAATATTTTGAGACTAATAGTATAATAACTATCTACATATTCCAATATACACAATTTACACCTACATATACCATATTACATATAACACACTACAGATTTTATTTTAGAATACATATATATATATTTTTTATTTATTGCAGATATTGCTCGAATGGTTCCCTTAGGTTACTGATGCAATGTGTCCAATTTATTTAAAATATATCTTATATTGCACTTTTTTCTGATTGGCCAATCTACTTTTTTACATATTTTATCTTATTTTTTAAACCTTGTTATAGTCTGTATTATTCTATGTAACAGTTGAGATCTGTCATATTGAAATGTATTAAAGGATCACTATTAATTCATATGGATTTTTAATAATATATTTTTAATAAATTATATTTTTTAATAAATTATATTTTAATTAAATCCACTCTATCTCTCTTTAATTATCATTTAAAATTCATTTATCGTCAAGTAAAGTTTAGATTTGTAATTTCCACTTTTAGACATTTTTTTGACCTGGTTATTCAGGTTAAATTAAATAGGCGCAACCTTGCTTTTTGTATTTTCTATTGTATCTATCCATTATCAATTTTTAAAGATTTTATTGATATAGCTGAGTTGCTTAGTGGAAATACATTTTATCACTAATATTAATATCTTACACCTGCTTTTAGTTATTAAATAGTTAATAACTATTTAATAACTATTGTACCTAGTTAAAATAAATTCAAAGTTGCCTGTAAAATAAAAATAAACCCTAAGCTAGATACAATGTAACTATTAGTTATATTGTAGCTATCTTAGGGTTTATTTTATAGGTAAATATTTAGTTTTAAATAGGAATAATTTATTTAATTGTAGTAATTTTATTTCTTTTATTTAAGTTATATTTAAGTTGGGGGGGTTAGACTTAGGGTTAGACTTAGGTTTAGGGGTTAATAAATGTAATATAGAAGCGGCGACATTGGGGGCGGCAGATTAGGGGTTAATAAATGTAGGTAGGTGTCGGCGATGTTAGGGACGGCATATTAGGGGTTAATAATATTTAACTAGTGTTTGCGAGGCGGGAGTGCGGCGGTTTAGGGGTTAATATATTTATTAAAGTGGTGGCGATGTCCGGTCGGAAGATTAGGGGTTAAAAACTTTAAGTGTTTGTGATGTGGGGGCTCGGTTTAGGGGTTAACCCCTTAATGACCACAGCACTTTTCCATTTTCTGTCCGTTTGGGACCAAGGCTATTTTTACATTTTTGCGGTGTTTGTGTTTAGCTGTAATTTTCCTCTTAGTCATTTACTGTACCCACACATATTATATACCGTTTTTCTCGCCATTAAATAGACTTTCTAAAGATACCCTTATTTTCATCATATCTTATAATTTACTATAAAAACAATTATAAAATATGAGAAAAAAATGGAAAAAAACACACTTTTTCTAACTTTGACCCCCAAAATCTGTTACACATCTACAACATCCAAAAAACACCCATGCTAAATAGTTTCTAAATTTTGTCCTGAGTTTAGAAATACCCAATGTTTACATGTTCTTTGCTTTTTTTGCAAGTTATAGGGCCATAAATACAAGTAGCACTTTGCTATTTCCAAACCATTTTTTTTCAAAATTAGCGCTAGTTACATTAGAACACTAACGCCTAGATTTAGAGTTTTTCTTTAGCCGTCAAAACCAGCGTTAAGGGGTCCTAATGCTGGTTTTGGCCGCCCGCTGGTATTTAGAGTCAGTCAGGAAAGGGTCTAACGCTCATTTTCCAGCCGCGACTTTTCAATACCGCAGATCCCCTTACGCCAATTGCGTATCCTATCTTTTCAATGGGATCTGCCTAACGCCGGTATTTAGACTCTTGGCTGAAGTGAGCGTTAGAACTCTAACGACAAAACTCCAGCCGCAGAAAAAAGTCAGGAATTAAGAGCTTTATGGGCTAACGCCGGTTCATAAAACTCTTAACTACTGTGCTCTAAAGTACACTAACACCCATAAACTACCTATGTACCCCTAAACTGAGGTCCCCCCACATCGCCACCACTCTAATACATTTTTTTAACCCCTAATCTGCCGACCGGACACCGCCGCCACCTACATTATCCCTATAAACCCCTTATCTGCTGCCCCTAACACTGCCGACACCAACATAATATTTATTAACCCCTAATCTGCCCCTCCAAACGTCGCCGCTACCTACCTACACTTATTAACCCCTAATCTGCCAACCGGACCTCGCCGCTACTCTAATAAATGTATTAACCCCTAAAGCTAAGTCTAACCCTAACACTAACAACCCCAGTTAAATATAATTTTTATCTAACGAAATAAATTAACACTTATTAAATAAATTATTCCTATTTAAAACTAAATACTTACCTGTAAAATAAATCCTAATATAGCAACAATATAAATTATAATTATATTGTAGCTATTTTAGGATTAATATTTATTTTACAGGCAACTTTGTATTTATTTTAACTAGGTACAATAGCTATTAAATAGTTATTAACTATTTAATAGCTACCTATTTAAAATAATTACAAAATTACCTGTAAAATAAATCCTAACCTAAGTTACAATTAAACCTAACACTACACTCTCAATAAATAAATTAACTAAACTACCTACAATTACCTACAATTAAATCAACTAAACTAAATTACAAAAAAACCCAAACACTAAATTACAAAAAATAAAAAAAGAATACAAGAATTTTAAACTAATTACACCTACTCTAAGCCCCCTAAAAAAATAACAAAGCCCCCCAAAATAAAAAATGCCCTACCCTTTTCTAAAATAAAAAGTTAACAGCTCTATTTACCTTTCAAAGGATATTATGGATGTTCAGCTAAACATCTTGCAAATTTAGTAAAGTGTAGAAAAAAGAAAAATCTTATATTAGCTATTAGGGATCAAGATAAGAGATATACTGAACCAACAGATATTAGTAAGGTCTTCTTTACTTATTACCAAGAGCTATATACTCGAAGTTGTAATTACAAACAGAATCAAGAGAAGTTTTGGTCACAAGTAAAAATCCCTCGAGTAGCAGAAAATCTTCTTGAGAATCTTAATGCACCTATTACAGCTAAAGAAATAGGGGACGCAATTGAGAAAACTAAACTAAATAAAGCTGCTGGCCCGGACTGCCTCCCGGCAGAATACTATAAAATTCTAGCGGAAGAAATCACACTTTCTCTTGAAAAACTCTATAATAACTATTTTATCAATAGTAATCCACCTTCAGAATATTTCGTAGCGGCTAATATCTCATTAATCCCTAAAAAAGATAAAGATTTAGAGGATCCAGCTTCCTATAGACCTATTTCGGTCCTCAATGTAGACTATAAGATTTTGACTTCTATATTGGCATCTAGATTAATGAAATGCCTTGATCAAATTATACACCCCGATCAGTCGGGATTTATGGCCTTAAGGAATCCATCTAAAAACATGCAGAAAATTATTACTCTTTTAGATTATATTTGGAGTTTAAAAAAGGTACTTGTAAAGATTTTAAAAATGACATGGCATTATTAACTCTTGATGCAGTTAAGGTATTTGACTCTATTGAATGGGATTATTTATTTCAAATGCTGGAAAAGTTTGGATTTAAAAACCAATTCATGCAGTGTGTGCATAATATCTATCAGAGTCCGATATCTTATTTGTTGATCAATAACTCTCTAACACCTGGGATAAGACTTAAAAAAGGTACTAGACAAGGGTGCCCATTATCCCCCCTCCTTTTCAACCTAGCAGTAGAACCGCTGGCTATATGGCTAAGGGAAGTGCTGGAAGGGATTTCTATAGGTGGAACGGTGCTTAAAATCTTTTTATATGCAGACAACCTTTTAATTAGTTTGTATAATACACCCAAGTCTATCCCTAAAGTATTAGAGTGTTTAGATCTTTTTAGTTCTTTCTCGGGATATAAAGTAAATTATAATAAAAGTGAAATAATGTGGATCGATAAAATCGGCCCGAAGATAGTTAATACACCATTTAAAGTAGTTGACTCTCTAAGATACTTAGGGATTTTTTTACATAGAAATCCAGAAAAGTGGTATGATCTTAATTTTCAGCCGCTGTTGCAGAAAATTTTTACAGATTTGAAACTATGGGTTGTTTTTCCGCTTTCAATATCTGCCAAGGTCAGCCATATAAAGACAATTATCTTTCCGTGATTACTTTTTCCATTACAGAATTTACCTTTAATGCTAAAAAAAGAAGATCTGAGGAAATTAAACTCAAGCTTCTTGCAATTTATCTGGCACGGAAAGAACAAATCACGAATTGCGTTAGAAAAACTGATGCAAACTCACGAATTCGCGGGACTAGCATTACCTAATATAAAATTGTATAATCTGGCTGCCTTGGGAAAAATTGCGTTAGACTGGCTTGCTGAAACAAGCTGGTTTTCCACTAAGGATATTGAAAAAATTTTAGTTTTCCCATTTTCAGTTAAAGCTTTATTACACGTTCAGATTAAAGATTTGCCTAGTAATATTAAGAGTCTAAGCTCGGTTAAAAATATAATTCAAGCCTGGCAAAATCTATGCTCTATTATAGGCCTGGATTACTCTTTTTCGGAATATTTACCCTTAATGGGTAACCCTGAGTATATTCCTGGGATTAATCAGAAGGTATTTAGAGTTTGGTCTACGAAAGGATTGAAGTCAATATATAAATTTTTTATAGAAGGTGAAGGAATAATTTCCTTTGATAGCTTAAAGAGACAGTTTGATCTCCCGAGCAATAATCTGTTTCCATACCTAGAAGTATGTCATTACATCAAATTTAAGAATTGGGATGGTGGCGGAGCGGTCGCATGGTTTGAAATAAGACCCAGTATCACCATTGCTGGAGTTAAGGCCCCTTCAATATCACTATTGTATAGTATTATGCTTGCCAAGCAAAGTAATACATGGATAGAAAATCTCCATGGTAAATGGAGTTTAGTGACTCCGGGGATTGATCAAGAAACAATTAGGGTTAGTTGTAAAATAGTTAATAAATGCAGGATACCAATGAGCTGGAAAGAGAGCCATATGAAACTTATTAACAACTTTTCTCCAACATTGGTGTGTCCGGTCCATGGCGTCATCCTTACTTGTGGGATATTCTCTTCCCCAACAGGAAATGGCAAAGAGTCCCAGCAAAGCTGGTCACATGATCCCTCCTAGGCTCCGCCCACCCCAGTCATTCTCTTTGCCGTTGCACAGGCAACATCTCCACGGAGATGGTTAAGAGTTTTTTTGGTGTTTAAATGTAGTTTTCATTCTTCTATCAAGTGTTTGTTATTTTAAAATAGTGCTGGTATGTACTATTTACTCTGAAACAGAAAAAGGATGAAGATTTCTGTTTGTAAGAGGAAGATGATTTTAGCAGACAGTAACTAAAATCGATTGCTGTTTCCACACAGGACTGTTGAGATGAAGTAACTTCAGTTGGGGGAAACAGTTAGCAGACCTTTCCGCTTAAGGTATTACTAGCCATATTTCTAACAAGACCATGTAATGCTGGAAGGCTGTCATTTCCCCTCATGGGGACCGGTAAGCCATTTTCTTAGTTAAACATAAAAGAATAAAGGGCTTCAAAAAGGGCTTAAAAACTGGTAGACATTTTTCTGGGCTAAAACGATTGCTTTACTAGGCATATTATGCAGATTCTAACTAATAATTGTTATTATAATCTTGGGGAACGTTTAGAAAAACGTCAGGCACTGTGTTGGACACCTTTTTCAGATGGGGGCCTTTTCTAGTTATAGACAGAGCCTCATTTTCGCGCCATTAATGCACAGTTGTTTTTGGAGAGCAAGGCATGCAGATGCATGTGTGAGGAGCTAAGAATCACTGAAAAAGCTTATAGAAGGCGTCATTTGGTATCGTATTCCCCTCTGGGCTTGGTTGGGTCTCAGCAAAGCATATAGCTGGGACTGTATAGGGGTTAAATGTAAAAACGGCTCCGGTTCCGTTATTTTAAGGGTTAAAGCTCTGAAATTTGGTGTGCAATACTTTTAATGCTTTAAGACACTGTGGTGAAATTTTGGTAATTTTTGAACAATTCCTTCATACTTTTTCACATATTCAGTAATAAAGTGTTTTCAGTTTGAAATTTAAAGAAACAGTAACGGTTTTATTTTAAAACGTTTTTTGTGCTTGATTGACAAGTTTAAGCCTGTTTAACATGTCTGTACCTTCAGATAAGCTATGTTCTATATGTATGAAAGCCAATGTGTCTCCCCATTTAAATTTATGTGATAAGTGTGCCATAGCGTCCAAACAAAGTAAGGACAGTAATGCCACAGATGATGATATTGCCCAAGATGATTCCTCAAATGAGGGGAGTAAACATGATACTACATCATCCCCTAATGTGTCTACACCAGTTTTGCCCACACAGGAGGCCCCTAGTACATCTAGTGCGCCAATACTTATTACCATGCAACAATTAACGGCTGTAATGGATAACTCCATAGCAAATCTTTTATCCAAAATGCCTACTTATCAGAGAAAGCGCGATTGCTCTGTTTTAAACACTGAAGAGCAGGAGGGCGCTGATGATATTTGTTCTGACATACCCTCACACCAATCTCAAGGGGCCATGAGGGAGGTTTTGTCTGATGGAGAAATCTCAGATTCAGGAAAAATTTCTCATCAAGCTGAAACTGATGTTGTGACATTTAAATTTAAATTAGAACATCTCCGCGCACTGCTTAAGGAGGTGTTATCTACTCTGGATGATTGTGACAATTTGGTCATTCCAGAGAAATTATGTAAGATGGACAAGTTCCTAGAGGTTCCGGTGCCCCCCGACGCTTTTCCTATACCCAAGCGGGTGGCGGACATAGTAAATAAAGAGTGGGAAAGGCCCGGCATACCTTTTGTTCCCCCCCCTATATTTAAGAAATTATTTCCTATAGTCGACCCCAGAAAGGACTTATGGCAGACAGTCCCCAAGGTCGAGGGGGCGGTTTCTACTCTAAACAAACGCACTACTATTCCTATCGAAGACAGTTGTGCTTTTAAAGATCCTATGGATAAAAAATTAGAGGGTTTGCTTAAAAAGATTTTTGTACAGCAAGGGTTCCTTCTACAACCAATTTCATGCATTGTTCCTGTCACTACGGCAGCGTGCTTCTGGTTCGAGGAACTAGAAAAGTCGCTCAGTAGAGAATCTTCGTATGAGGAGGTTATGGACAGAGTTCAAGCACTTAAATTGGCTAACTCTTTTGTTTTAGATGCCGCTTTGCAATTAGCTAGATTAGCGGCGAAAAATTCAGGGTTTGCTATAGTGGCGCGCAGAGCGCTTTGGCTAAAGTCTTGGTCAGCGGATGTGTCATCCAAGACAAAATTGCTTAACATTCCTTTCAAAGGTAAAACATTATTTGGACCAGATTTGAAAGAGATTATTTCAGACATCACTGGAGGAAAGGGCCACGCCCTCCCACAGGATAGGTCTTTTAAGGCTAAAAATAAGCCTAATTTTCGTCCCTTTCGCAGAAACGGACCAGCCTCTAATTCTGCATCCTTTAAGAAAGAGGGTAATACTTCACAACCCAAACCAGCCTGGAAACCAATGCAAGGCTGGAACAAGGGTAAGCAGGCCAAGAAGCCTACCACTGCTACCAAAACAGCATGAAGGGATAGCCCCCGATCCGGAACCGGATCTAGTAGGGGGCAGACTCTCTCTCTTTGCTCAGGCTTGGGCAAGAGATGTTCAGGATCCTTGGGCGCTAGAAATAGTTTCTCAAGGTTATCTTCTGGAATTCAAGGAACTACCCCCAAGGGGAAGGTTCCACAGGTCTCAATTATCCTCAAACCAAATAAAGAGACAGGCATTCTTACATTGCGTAGAAGACCTGTTAAAGATGGGAGTGATACATCCAGTTCCAATAAAAGAACAAGGAATGGGATTTTACTCAAATCTGTTCGTAGTTCCCAAAAAAGAGGGAACATTCAGACCAATTTTGGATCTGAAGATCCTAAACAAATTTCTCAGGGTTCCATCGTTCAAAATGGAAACCATTCGAACGATCCTTCCCACCATCCAGGAAAGTCAATTTATGACCACCGTGGATTTAAAGGATGCGTAACTACATATTCCTATCCACAAGGAACATCATCAGTTCCTAAGGTTCGCTTTTCTGGACAAGCATTACCAGTTTGTGGCACTTCCATTCGGATTAGCCACTGCTCCGAGAATTTTCACAAAGGTACTAGGGTCCCTTCTAGGGGTTCTAAGACCAAGGGGCATTGCAGTAGTACCTTACTTGGACGACATCCTAATTCAAGCGTCGTCCCTGTCAAAAGCAAAGGCTCATACGGACATCGTCCTAGCCTTTCTCAGATCTCACGGATGGAAGGTGAACAAAGAAAAAAGTTCTCTGTCCCCGTCAACAAGAGTTCCCTTCTTGGGAACAATAATAGATTCCTTAGAAATGAGGATTTTTCTGACAGAGGTCAGAAATTCAAAACTTCTAAGCTCTTGTCAAGTACTTCACTCTGTTCCTCGTCCTTCCATAGCACAGTGCATGGAGGTAATAGGTTTGATGGTTGCAACAATGGACATAGTTCCTTTTGCACGAATTCATCTAAGACCATTACAACTGTGCATGCTCAAACAGTGGAATGGGGATTATACAGACTTGTCTCCGATGATTCAAGTAGATCAAAAGACCAGAGATTCACTAAGTTGGTGGCTGACCCTGGACAATCTGTCACAGGGAATGAGATTCCGCAGACCAGAGTGGGTCATTGTCACGACCGACGCCAGTCTAGTGGGCTGGGGCGCGGTCTGGGAATCCCTGAAAGCTCAGGGTTTATGGTCTCGGGAAGAGTCTCTTCTCCCGATAAACATTCTGGAACTGAGAGCGATATTCAATGCTCTCAAAGCTTGGCCTCAACTAGCAAAGGCCAAATTCATAAGGTTTCAATCAGACAACATGACGACTGTTGCATATATCAATCATCAGGGGGGAACAAGGAGTTCCCTGGCGATGAAAGAAGTGACCAAGATAATTCAATGGGCGGAGGATCACTCCTGCCACTTGTCTGCGATCCACATCCCAGGAGTGGAAAATTGGGAAGCGGATTTTCTGAGTCGTCAGACATTCCATCCGGGGGAGTGGGAACTCCATCCGGAAATCTTTGCCCAAATAACTCAATTATGGGGCATTCCAGACATGGATCTGATGGCGTCTCGTCAGAACTTCAAGGTTCCTTGCTACGGGTCCAGATCCAGGGATCCCAAGGCGACTCTAGTAGATGCACTAGTAGCACCTTGGACCTTCAACCTAGCTTATGTATTCCCACCGTTTCCTCTCATTCCCAGGCTGGTAGCCAGGATCAATCAGGAGAGGGCCTCGGTGATCTTGATAGCTCCTGCGTGGCCACGCAGGACTTGGTATGCAGACCTGGTGAATATGTCATCGGCTCCACCATGGAAGCTACCTTTGAGACAGGACCTTCTTGTTCAGGGTCCATTCGAACATCCGAATCTGGTTTCCCTCCAACTGACGGCTTGGAGATTGAACGCTTGATTTTATCAAAGCGTGGGTTTTCAGATTCTGTAATAGATACTCTGATTCAGGCTAGAAAGCCTGTAACTAGAAAAATTTACCATAAAATATGGAAAAAATATATCTGTTGGTGTGAATCCAAAGGATTGCCATGGAACAAGATAAAAATTCCTAAGATTCTATCCTTTCTACAAGAAGGTTTGGAGAAAGGATTATCTGCAAGTTCTCTAAAGGGACAGATTTCTGCTTTATCTGTCTTACTACACAAACGACTGGCAGCTATGCCAGATGTTCAAGCATTTGTTCAGGCTCTGGTTAGGATCAAGCCTGTTTACAGACCTTTGACTCCTCCCTGTAGTTTAAATCTAGTTCTTTCAGTTCTTCAAGGGGTTCCGTTTGAACCCTTACATTCCGTAGATATTAAGTTACTATCTTGGAAAGTTTTGTTTTTGGTTGCAATCTCTTCTGCTAGAAGAGTTTCAGAGTTATCTGCTCTGCAGTGTTCTCCTCCTTATCTGGTGTTCCATGCAGATAAGGTGGTTTTGCGTACTAAGCCTGGTTTTCTTCCTAAAGTTGTTTCTAACAAAAATATTAACCAGGAGATAGTTGTACCTTCTTTGTGTCCGAATCCAGTTTCAAAGAAGGAGCGTTTGTTACACAATTTGGACGTTGTCCGTGCTCTAAAATTCTATTTAGAGGCTACTAAAGATTTCAGACAAACATCATCCTTGTTTGTTGTTTATTCTGGTAAAAGGAGAGGTCAAAAAGCGACTTCTACCTCTCTTTCCTTTTGGCTTAAAAGCATTATTCGTTTGGCTTATGAGACTGCCAGACGGCAGCCTCCTGAAAGAATCACAGCTCACTCCACTAGGGCTGTAGCTTCCACATGGGCCTTCAAGAACGAGGCTTCTGTTGACCAGATATGTAAGGCAGCGACTTGGTCTTCACTGCACACTTTTGCCAAATTTTACAAATTTGATACTTTTGCTTCTTCGGAGGCTATTTTTGGGAGAAAGGTTTTGCAAGCTGTGGTGCCTTCCGTTTAGGTGACCTGATTTGCTCCCTCCCTTCATCCGTGTCCTAAAGCTTTGGTATTGGTTCCCACAAGTAAGGATGACGCCATGGACCGGACACACCAATGTTGGAGAAAACAGAATTTATGCTTACCTGATAAATTACTTTCTCCAACGGTGTGTCCGGTCCACGGCCCGCCCTGGTTTTTTAATCAGGTCTGATGAATTATTTTCTCTAACTACAGTCACCACGGTATCATATGATTTCTCCTATATATATTTCCTCCTGTCCGTCGGTCGAATGACTGGGGTGGGCGGAGCCTAGGAGGGATCATGTGACCAGCTTTGCTGGGACTCTTTGCCATTTCCTGTTGGGGAAGAGAATATCCCACAAGTAAGGATGACGCCATGGACCGGACACACCGTTGGAGAAAGTAATTTATCAGGTAAGCATAAATTCTGTTTTATTGTACACCTCTAAAATTGTCTAAAATGTTTACTAGTCAAACTTTCTCATGTCCACGATGTCTTTATATTAATGCAGACATTTTACATATGTTCTTTGGGTGCCCCAAGGCCGGACAATTCTGGAAGAAGGTCGCTTATTGGATTAACAATATTTATAAACTAAAGATCTGCTTAGATGCAGATTGTATTTTTTTCCTCAATTATGCCAATCAGGATGTATTACTACAGAAAAAAATTCTAAATATAATTATTTTGTTGGTTAGACAATTGATAGTGAAAAACTGGAAAGCTAATAAAATGCCTAATTTTTCAGTGTTCATTAAGGAAACCCAGATGCATATAATGTATGAGTCTTTTCATCTTAGAGAAGCAGGAGAAAAGGAAGTAAGGAAATTCTTATTAGGATGGCTGCCAATAATCAAGACATACTCGGAAAGTATTCAAAAGTCTATATTATATCCATTTTTTAGTTCAGAGTGTTTCTGTGATTTGGCGATATTAGGTGAATTTCCAGCAGAATGGATTAGGAATTACAGAGACATGTAACATGTTACTTTCAAGTGGCGTGGTGGACCGAACTCTGTCCCCAGATTAGTACAGTGGGAGCGTGAAGGGGGAGCGGAGCTCGTGAGAGAGACGGTAACTTCCTTTTTTTTTTTTTTCTCTCTCTCTCCCTTCCCCCATTTTCTTATTTTTTGATTTTCCTTCGTTTTTTTATATTTTGTGTGTTAAGATAAAAAGTGCTTCAGTGTAAAAGTAGAAAAATTTGAAAGATTTTTTTTCTCAGTATCCAGCATATGGTCATAAGGTAATGAAGAGACTAGGTATTTTGTTTCAGTTTTATTAAACTACTTAGATAAGTTCTCTTATATAAGGAAGACATATAAGTTCATGTACTTTGAAGGTTTATAACATATGTAGTAGATGTTAATTTTCTGTATTTTGCCAAAATTGAAAGGGATGGTATGTGAAACCTTTAAAATGCCTGGTATGGTTTTTTTTTTTTTTTTGCTTTTATGTTGTCTTCATGGCTGTACAATATTTAACACCCTGCGAGGTGGTCTTATTTTTGTAATATGTTTTAAGTTGATACTGTGTGTTGTTTTTCTTTTACACTGTTGGCACGTATAAATAAATAATAAAAAAAACCCAGCTCTATTTCCTTACCAGCCCTTAAAAGGGCCTTTTGCGGGGCATGCCCCAAAGAAAACAGCTCTTTTCCCTGTAAAAAAAACATACAATACCCCCCCAACATTACAACCCACCACCCACATACCCCTAATCTAACCCACCCAAACCCCAATTAAATAAACCTAACACTACCCCCCTGAAGATCTTCCTACCTTATCTTCACCCAGCCGGGTATCACCGATCCGTCCAGAAGAGGGTCTGAAGTCTGTTCCGATCAGCCAATAGAATGCGAGCTTAATCTGATTGGCTGATTCAATCAGCCAATCAGATTTTTCCTACCTTAATTTCGATTGGCTGATAGAATCCTATCAGCCAATCGGAATTCGAGGGACGCCATCTTGGATGATGTCATTTAAAGGAACCTTCATTCGTCGTTAGTCCGTCGGTGAAGAAGGATGGCTCCGCGTCGGCTGCTTGAAGATGGTCCCGCTCCGCGCCGGATGTAACAAGATAGAAGATGCCGCCTGGATGAAGATGTCTGCCGGTCCGGATGTCCTCTTCTGCACGGATAGGATGAAGACTTTGGACCCTCTGGAGGAGCTCTTCTTGCCGGATAGGATGAAGACTTCGGACCCTCTTCTGGACGGATCGGTGATACCCGGCTGGGTGCAGATAAGGTAGGAAGATCTTCAGGGGCTTAGTGTTAGGTTTTTTAAGGGGGGTTTGGGAGGGTTAGATTAGGGGTATGTGGGTGGTGGGTTGTAATGTTGGGGGGGTATTGTATGTTTTTTTACAGGCAAAAGAGCTGTTTTCTTTGGGGCATGCCCCGAAAAAGGCCCTTTTAAGGGCTGGTAAGGTAATAGAGCTGTTAACTTTTTATTTTAGAATAGGGTAGGGAATTTTTTTATTTTGTGGGGCTTTGTTATTTTTTCAGGGGGCTTAGAGTAGGTGTAATTAGTTTAAAATTCTTGTATTCTTTTTTATTTTTTGTAATTTAGTGTTTGTTTGTTTTTGTAATTTAGTTTAGTTGATTTAATTTTAGGTAATTGTAGGTAGTTTAGTTAATTTATTTATTGAGAGTGTAGTGTTAGGTTTAATTGTAACTTAGGTTAGGATTTATTTTACAGGTAATGTTGTAATTATTTTAACTAGGTAGCTATTAAATAGTTAATAACTATTTAATAGCTATTGTACCTAGTTAAAATAAATACAAAGTTGCCTGTAAAATAAATATAAATCCTACAATAGCTACAATATAATTATTCGTTATATTGTAGCTATATTAGGGTTTATTTTACAGGTAAGTATTTAGTTTTAAATAGGAATAATTTATTTAATAAAAGTTAATTTATTTAGTTAGATTAAAATTATATTTAATTTAGGGGGGTGTTAGTGTTAGGGTTAGACTTAGCTTTAGGGGTTAATACATTTATTAGAGTAGCGGCGAGGTCCGGTCGGCAGATTAGGGGTTAATTAGTGTAGGTAAGGTAGCGGCGACGTTGGGGGGGCAGATTAGGGGTTCATAAATATAATATAGGTGTCAGCGATGTTAGGGACAGCAGATTAAGGGTACATAGGTATAATGTAGGTTGCGGCGGTGTACGGAGCGGCAGATTAGGGGTTAATAATATAATGCAGGTGTCAACGATAGCGGGGGTGGCAGATTAGGGGTTAATAAGTGTAAGGTTAGGGGTGTTTAGACTCGGGGTACATGTTAGGGTGTTAGGTGCAGACTTAGAGAGTGTTTCCCCATAGGAAACAATGGGGCTGCGTTAGGAGCTGAACGCTGCTTTTTTGCAGGTGTTAGGTTTTTTTTCAGCTCAAACTGCCCCATTGTTTCCTATGGGGATATCGTGCACGAGCACGTTTTTCAAGCTGGTCGCTACCGTAAGCAACGCTGGTATTGAGAGTTGAAGTGGCGGTAAATTATGCTCTACGCTCCCTTTTTGGAGCCTAACGCAACCCTTCAGTGAACTCTAAATACCAGCATTATTTAAAAGGTGCGGGGGAAAAAAGCACGCGTAGCTAACGCACCCCTTTGGCCGCGAAACTCTAAATCTAGCCGTAATATCTTTCAGGAATCCCTGAATATCCATTGAAATGTATATATTTTTTTAGTAGACATCCCAAAGTATTGATCTAGGCAAATTTTGGCATATTTCATGCCACCATTTCACCGCCAAATGCGATCAAATACAAAAAAATAGTTCACTTTTTCACAAATTTTTTCACAAACATTCGGTTTCTCACTGAAATTATTTACAAACAGCTTGTGCAATTATGGCATAAATGGTTGTAAGTTTTTCTCTGGGACTCCCTTTTTTCAGAAATAGCAGACATATATGGCTTTGGCGTTGTTTTTTGGTAATTAGAAGGCCGCTAAATGCCACTGTGCACCACACGTGTATTATGCCCAGCAGTAAAGGGGTTAATTAGGGAGCATGTAGGGAGCTTTTTGGGGTAATTTTAGCTTTAGTGTAGTGTAGAAGACAACCCCAAGTATTGACCCCAAGTATTGATCTAGGCCTATTTTGGTGTATTTCATGCCACCATTTCACCACCAAATGCGATCAAATTAAAAAAAACTTAAAATTTTTCACAATTTTAGGTTTCTCACTGAAATCATTTACAAACAGCTTGTGCAATTATGGCACAAATGGTTGTAAATGCTTCTCTGGGATCCCCTTTGTTCAGAAATAGCAGACATATATGGCTTTGGCGTTGATTTTTGGTACTTAGAAGGCCGCTAAATGCCGCTGCGCATCACACGTGTATTATGGCTAGCAGTGAAGTGGTTAATTAGATAGCTTGTAGGGAGCTTGCAGGGTTAATTTTAGCTTTAGTGTAGAGCTCAGCCTCCTACATGAAACATTAGACCCCCTGATCCCTCCTAAACAGCTCTCTTCCCTCACCCACCCCACAATTGTCCCTGCCATCTTAAGTACTGGCAGCAACTCTGCCAGTACTAAAATAAAAGGTATATTTAGGCTTTTTTTTGGGGGGGTTAAGCATATTTACATATGCTGCTGTGTAGGACCCCCCCTTAGCCCCCATCCTGACTGATCCCCCACCAAACAGCTCTCTAACCCTCCCCCTCTGCCTTAATGGGTGCCATCTAGGGTACTGGCAGCTGTCTGCCAGTACCCAGTTTAGAATAAAATTGTTGCATTTTAATTTTTTTTCCCCTTTTCTGTAGTGTAGCTCCCCCCCCACCAAAGACCAACCCCCACCCTCTCCTAGATACCTTCAATTTATTTATTTTTAAATTAAAATACCCCTTTCTCCCACTTTTATAACCAAATGTTTTCTGTAGTGTAGCGGTTCCCACCCACTCCCGCCCCGTGCACGCGCCCGCCCACCGCCCCCCGTGCATGCGTGCGCACCCATGCGCGCCCCCATTGGCCCGCCCCCGATCCCGCCTCCCTCCACATTACCCGGCCCATCGATGGCCGCCCACCCGCCTCCCAAGTCGGCTCCCACCCACCAACGATACCGGCCATCGATGTCCGGTGCAGAGAGGGCCAAAGAGTGTCTCTCTCTGCATCGGATAGCCAAGGGATGTTATTGCAGGATGTCTCGATATTGAGGCATCACTGCAATAACGGGAAAGCGACTGGAAGCGAGCAGGATCGCTTCCAGCCACTTTAAACCCCTAATGTCGTACAGGGTACGTCGCTGAACTTTTAAGACCAGGTTGTGTGCGACGTACGACATGCGTCGTTAAGGGGTTAATAGGTAGTTTATGGGTGTTAGTGTACTTTTTAGAACTTTAGTTAAGAGTTTTATGCTATGGTTTTAAATGCGATAGGAGTCTTGACAGGAGAGGATCTACTGCTCACTTTCTCCAAGACTCGTAATACCGGAGTTAGGCAAATCCCATTAAAAAGATAGGATACGCAATTGATGTAAGGGAATTTGCGGTAAACTCGAGTCGCGGAATAAAAGTGAGCGGTACACCTGTACTTGCCAGACTCGTAATACCAGCGGGCGTTAAAAAGCAGCGTTGGGACCTCTCAACGCTGCTTTTTAAGGCTAACGCAAGACTCGTAATCTAGGTGTTAGTTATTAAAAGGCAGGGGAAAGAATAATCCCCTGGGATCCATTACCTTCAGACTGTTCCTATGCAATAGAGGGAACCAAGACCCCTATGCAATTTACATGGTTCTTCTTAAGAAAATGTGCAGATAGTCATATAATTACCTTAAACCACAGAGTTTCAAATTTCTATACAGCTCAAGTTGTCATATTTGTAGTTCTATACGAGCAGTAGTAACTATTTAGAAAGATAAACCAACATGCAACATGACATTTTTCAGGCAACCATTATGACTTTTGCAATTTTTGACTCTGCTCACAACTTAATTCTTCACAGATTGCATCATAATATGCCCCATTCAAGGTTTAACCAAAGATTTACAAAGAATTCTGATTCCACTAAATATGTTACACAACCAGGATACAATTTTTACTCCCAAACTCTATTTGCTCTGTATTTCAGACTTTTGAGTCTGCTCACTACTATTTCCTTATAGGATTACTATTCAGCATATAATAAGATGTACCCAATACATAAAATGTCTTAATAGACGCTGTATTTGCTTATAAAAAATAGAGATTCTGAATCGATGGAGATGATCTATAATCAATTGTTTCCAGCTGACCGGAGGGAATATCTCTTTGGGGGAATCCTTGTATATATGTCCTAGTCCCTTAACCAGGATTCATCTTATATTCCAAAGCTCTTTTTGCCTTGTAGTTGAAGCTTTTAAATCTGCTCACTGCCACTTTTTTATAGAATTACTGCTCAACATATACCAAGATTTATCCGTTAAAGAAATCTCCAACTATAGCTATGTGCAGATATAGCAGACAAATATTCCATCTACCAAACAGGTATGAGATTGGCCACATCAAATCCAAAGAGATGGATTTACCCAGATATATCATAGCCAATCAGACAAAGTTCAGTTAATTCTCCAAAGCAGCTCTGTTCCAAATATTTTTGGGTCAGCTCATAGCCAATCTCTTATGATGTTACTGCTCAGCGTATACCAAGATGTACCCAAAACAGAGATTCCTAGCAAGTGCTATGTATGTAGATAGCAAACAGATACTGCAGGTATGACGATTATGAATTATTTACAATTAACAATGGAGGTAACTCTTTCAGCAGGAGCCACATATATATATAATAAATCAGTCGATATCCAATTTTTACTCCAGCTACTCACTGCAGCTTTATTATGGGGTTAATACCCAAGATATAACAAGATGTACCCAATACTGAGATTTACAGCATAGAATGTGTGTATATATATATATATATATATATATATATATATATATATATATATATATATATATATATATGAAAAGCAAAATACTCCAAGTACAGTTAAACGGTACTGAATTGCTCTCAGCTTGATTTATGTGGGACAGATTTCAGCCATTATATTAGTTAACTTGTCCAGCAGGGATTCAGATTTTTCTACACAGCTCTAATTGCCTTTTGAATAAAGCTTTAAAGTCTGCTCACAGCAAATTTCTTATGGGGTTGCTGCCCAAAATATACCAAGATGTACCCAATATAAAACAACCCAATACAAAAGTGTTTCAACTGAAGCTGGATATGCATATAAAAAAATAAATGAACCACATATGGTGATGTAGTAGGTTATTTCCACTGAATCTTATAGGTAACAAGTTTGAAATATTATATCAAATAGGGATAAGCTGGTTGTTTCAGCCTCAGCAGCACGTGTTGGTTATAACATTGTCCCTTTTTTAATGTATTGACACTGTATCCTTTTTATCTTGTGACCGAATAAGATTATAATCCACCAGGGGGAGAGGGGGGGGGGGGCTGGTCACTAATTGCTGCGTTTCTGGTACCAAGGAGATAGCGTGTTATACCTGGGAGGCCCCTGGGTCTATATTTAAAGATGGTAGTTAGGGCAAACCATGTGGAAGGGATTAAACCCACATTCTCTGGTATCCTATGCTCCTGCCTCCTAAGGCAGTAATCCACTTTGGCCCATCCTCCCGGTACACACATACACAGAAGCTCTTACCGTCCTCTGTCTCCCAGGGTTCCGGCAGGTTCTTCAACCCACTCCTCTACCTTACCTCTTCACTCTGATGTGCGCCACTATGCCTGGATAGGCTTGACTTCCTCCAACAAGCTGCTCACAGCTCAGTGCCTCTGGCCCACAGATATCACCCTGTGCCTCGAGGCTGATTGATAGGGGAACACTGAAATCCATGCAGTATCCTCCCTGCATGCGCAAGCAACACTACCTGCTCCTTGCTCCGCCCCAAACGGAAGTCCAGCTATGCTATTTGTTTCATCATTCATCTGTGAAATCTCATAGTTGTAATGTTTAACCCTTCCTACTATGCAAACTCACCTGCGGCATTCAGAGTGCAGTATGCAGTATTACAATTTAACAGCATTAGCAACATGTGTGTTGACAGTCAGTGAAAATTCCAGGAAGACTGGTAATCTCTCAATGTCTATGTGAACAAAGGTGTAGGTTGCAGATAAAGATAATGCAGTCTGTCTTACCCAAATTCTTAGGGTTGTTTAGTTTTGGGATACCGGACCTGCCAGATACTACCGCTCAGCTCCATGTGACCGTTCTGCTATTCGGCTGTGTGGCGTGTGACATGTCCTCACTCAGAAGCTGGTCCGTGTTCCCATTGGGTAATCCTGGAGGTGTGTGTGTGAGTGGCCCTCTAATCAAGAGCAGGAACTTCGCTCTGAGATCCGTGCTGCACTGTGCGGCCCAAACTTGCAGGAATCAAAAATGAACATGTACGAAGGAGCACCAGATCCGCAAATAAAAATCCAAAAAGCTTTATTATTATAATTTAAAAATTGCTCATAGCATTCAAACAGGAAATAGCAGGGTAAACTCCCCAGCTAGTCAGAACAACTGCTGACGTGTTTCGGCTTTACGCCATACTCCAAGCCACTTGAATTTGTGCAAATCTACAGGAGCCACCTTGTTATGTAATCTTGGTAAATTAAGTGCTACATTCAGAAGTTGCCAGTGCATCATTCATATAAACAGCTAATGTTTGCTATGAAAGGACATTACAACATTCAGTTTTAAAAATGTATCAAAGGAAAAAAATTCTCATACTAAGTTTTTAATAGTGAAATTTATGAAAACAATTACGGAAATGAAGGATACATTTTCTCACCTTTTCACCTCCTTGCTGTCATATTTCCAATTATGTCACTTTATCTTTACTCACCCTAACAAGAAGAATTTGATCAAACCACAAACCCTATTTAATGTTTTATTTTCCAAACCACTGATTAGAGGCACAATTTCTTTTGGATCAATCTCTCTTATCTTATACTTTCTACTGGGAGAATAGAATCAACCAAATCAATCAAATACTGATCAATGGAAAAATATTCCTCTCCACCAAAATGTCCTCCACTGCTATGTTTATATTGCAAACTAATTATGAATTATAAATGAAGCAGTATGTCACTTCTACCTGCCTCTGTCCAATGTGGCCATTACAATCAAAAAAATGTTGGAGGGGATATGGAGGACAGGGCTCTCTTTGTCACATCTAGTGGGTCTGTGTGGTGATAAAAGCCCTACTGGGGCAAGGTGATCTACTCTATGGAACAGGCCCTTGGCTGCCCAATAGAGAAAACCCTGTTAATGTTCTTTCTTTTTTTTTTTTTTTGCAAATACAAATTAGCTTTATTCAAAGTAGTGTCAAACTGTGTCAAACTCCTTAGTTCTCTTCATTGGAAAAAGACAACTTGTCCCTCCATCTTTATTTGGAAGTGACACATATGCTTATTATGAGAGGGGGGGCAGAGAGAGAGCAAAAGAGGGGGAGAGAGAGAGCAAAAGAGGGCGGAGAGAGCAAAAGAGAGGGGGAGAGAGAGAGAGCAAAAGAGAGGGGGAGAGAGCAAAAGAGGGGAGAGAGAGAGAGCAAAATAGAGGGGGGGAGAGAGAGCAAAAGAGAGGGGGAGAGAGCAAAAGAGGGGAGAGAGAGAGAGCAAAATAGAGGGGGGGAGAGAGAGCAAAAGAGAGAGGGGAGAGGGGAAGAGAGAGAGCAAAAGAGGGGGGAGAGAGCAAAAGAGTGGGGAGAGAGAGAGCAAAAGAGAGTGGAGAGAGAGAGAGCAAAAGAGAGCGGATAGAGAGAGCAAAAGAGAGAGGGGAAGAGAGAGCAAAAGAGAGGGGAGAGAGAGAAAAAGAGAGGGGGAGAGAGATAGAGCAAAAGAGGGGGGAGAGAGAGAGAGAGAGCAAAAGAGGGAGGAGAGAGCAAAAGAGGAGGAGAGAGAGAGCAAAAGAGGAATAGAGAGCGCAAAAGAGGGGGAGAGAGCATAAAAGACGGGGAGAGAGAGCTCAAAAGAGAGGGGCGAGAAAGAGCGCAAAAGAGAGGGAGAGAGCTCAAAAGAGAGGGGGGAGAGATAGAGCAAAAGAGGGGGGAGAGAGAACGAGCAAAAGAGGGGGGGGAGAGAGAGAGAGAGCAAAAGAGGGGGAGAGAGAGAGAGCAAAAGAGGGGGGAGAGAGCAAAAGAGAGGGGGAGAGAGGGAGAGCAAAAGAAAGGGGGAGAGATCAAAAGAGGGGGGGGGAGAGAGAGAGCAAAAGAGAGTGTAAAGAGAGCAAAAGAGAGGGGAAGAGAAAGAGAGAGAGATCAAAAGAGAGGGGGAGAGAGAGAGCAAAAGAGAGGAGAGAGAGAGAGCAAAAGAGGGGGGAGAGAGCAAAAGAGGGGGGAGAGAGAGAGCAAAAGAGAGTGGAGAGAGAGCAAAAGAGAGGGGGAGAGAGAGCAAAAGAGGGGGGGGAGAGAGAGAGAACAAAAGAGGGGGAGAGAGAGAGTTTAAAAGAGGGGGAGAGAGAGCAAAAGAGAGGGGGGAGAGTGAGCGCAAAAGAGACGGAGAGAGAAAGCAAAAGAGAGGGGGAGAGAGAGAGCAAAAGAGGGGGGGAGAGAGAGAGAGCAAAAGAGGGGGAGAGAACAAAAGAGGAGGAGAGAGAGAGCAAAAGAGGGGGGAGAGAGCAAAAGAGAGGGAGAGAGAGCGCAAAAGAGGGAGAGAGAGAGAGAGCGCAAAAGAGGGGGAGAGAGAGCACAAAAATGGGGGAGAGAGAGAGCACCAAAGAGGGGGAGAGAGAGCTCAAAAGAGAGGGGGGAGAGAGAGCGCAAAGGAGAGGGAGAGAGCTCAAAAGAGAGGGGGAGAGAGTTTAAAAGAGAGGGGGGAGAGAGAGAGCGCAAAAGAGGGGGGAGAGAGAGCACAAAAGAGGGAGAGAGAGAGTGCAAAATAGAGGGGGAGAGAACACAAAACAGAGGGGGAGAGAGCACAAAAGAGAGGGGGAGAGAGCGCAAAAGAGAGGGGGAAGAGAGAGCAAAAGAGAGGGCGAGAGAGCAAAAGAGAGGGGGATAGAGAGCAAAAGAGAGGGGGTAGAGAGAGAGAGTGCAAAAGAGGGGGGAGAGAGAGCAAAAGAGGGGGGAGAGAGTAAAAGAGGGATAGAGTGAGCAAAATAGGGGAGAGAGAGCAAAAAGGGGGGGAGAGCAAAAGAGGGCGAGAGAGAGCAAGGATGGAACCGCAGTACTTAAAAAATTGGCCCGTGTACACTGGCTTTAGGACTAATAGGTTAATAATAGTATTACTGAGTGCTCTATCTGATCCCTCCCTTTCTTCTTTATAATTTCCCTTGTTTATTCCTTTATTCACTCAAATGGTATTGTCTCTAAACTGGGCATTTATATGTTATAATTTATTTTTGTTTTACTGTTTGTTCTTATCACAGTGGAACATCAAGACATATTTTAACAATAACCATGTGTATTGGCAACACAGAAATGAATCCAAATGCAGTTCAAAAGCCCCTAAGTAATAATTCAAATATTTTAAACCATTACAGTGTGAACACTGCTTTTGGCATTGTGAATGCTTTTTTTTATGTCCAGATTTTGTTCAACTCTTTCGATAAGTGTTAAAAGTATCTCCTTGTCAAATGGGAAGCTGAAATATTAGCTTTTAAGGAATATCCTCTGCTTTTTTGTTTTACTTCTTGGTTAGTGTTTCTTAATTTCCCTTTTGCAAATCAGCATTGGTGACAATTAGTAGCAACAATCATATTATGACAATATCTTGGCAGTGTTTGGTTAACAAATAAGACTGTCCAAAGATAGGAATTACTATTTCAACTTGCTCCCATCCTCCAGAATAATTTCCATCTGCATAGTAATAATGCTCAAGATGAAATAAATCACTCTATTTATAGGAGAGTCCTGGTGGATTAAAGGAGGAACGTCAGCAAGGGGGCAGCAGTTAGTCTGCAGTAAGGAACCCTCATGTTAGTTAATATTTCAGTTTAAATGGATATACCTTGGGGACTGTTTGGGCACATTTTGGTTTCCTATCTGCACGTATTGATTGGTTGCACTGGGATATTGACTGCACAAGTTTTACTATGGCTAATGGCAATGAAGAGGACATAATAACTAACGAAACTGACATTAAGGGGGTTGAAGAATTCTTCTTCACAGAGGAGGACACCTCTAGAATTAGGTTTGCTGCCATCCCCCAGAAGGCTCTGCTGGATCAAACATCCCAAATATATACCAAGTTGGCAAAACTAAAGAAAAAATAAAAATATATAATCCTACTTGGCTCATATTTATCTGAGTACCACCGCAAAAAGTATATACTGCGGGGATTTAGGATAAAGAACACCCCCACTATAGGGAGGAACAACCTTACGGCTAGATTTAGAGTTCTGCGGCCAAAGGGGTGCGTTAGCTACGCTGGCTTTTTTTCACCCGCACCTTTTAAATACCGCTGGTATTTAGAGTTCACAGAAGGGCTGCATTAGGCTCCAAAAAGGGAGCGTAGAGCATATTTACCGCCACTGCAACTCTAGATACCAGCATTGCTTACGGACGCGGCCAGCTTCAAAAACGTGCTCGTGCACGATTTCCCCATAGGAAACAATGGGGCTGTTTGAGCTGAAAAAAAACCTAACACCTGCAAAAAAGCAGCGTTCAGCTCCTAACGCAGCTACATTGTTTCCTATGGGGAAACACTCCCTAAGTCTGCACCTAACACCCTAACATGAACCCCGAGTCTAAACAGCCCTAACCTTACACTTATTAACCCCTAATCTGCCGCCCCCGCTATCGCTGACCTCTGCATATTATTATTAACCACTAATCTGCCACCCCGTACACCGCCGCCAGCTACGTTATCCCTATGTACCCCTAATCTGCTGCCCCTAACATCGCCGACCACTATGTTATATTTATTAACCCCTAATCTGCCGCCCCCACTATCGCTGACCCCTGCATATTATTATTAACCCCTAATCTGCCGCTCTGTACACCGCCGCCAGCTACGTTATCCCTATGTACTCCTAATCTGCTGCCCCTAACATCACCGACCTCTATGTTATATTTATTAACCCCTAATCTGCTGCCCCCGCTATCGCTGACACCTGCATATTATTATTAACCCCTAATCTGCCGCTCCGTACACCGCCGCCAGCTACGTTATCCCTATGTACCCCTAATCTGCTGCCCCTAACATCGCCGACCCCTATATTATATTTATTAACCCCTAATCTGCCGCCCCCGCTATTGCTGGCACCTGCATATTTTTTTAACCCCTAATCTGCCGCTCCGTACACCGCCACAACCTACATTATCCCTATGTACCCCTAATCTGCTGCCCCTAACACAGCCGACCCCTATATTATATTTATTAACCCCTAATCTGCCTCCCCCAACGTCGCCTCCACCTACCTACAGTAATTAACCCCTAATCTGCCGACCGGACCACACCGCTACTATAATAAATGTAATAACCCCTAAAGCTAAGTCTAACTCTAACCCTAACACCCCCCTAACTTAAATATAATTTAAATCTAACGAAATAAATTAACTATTATTAAATAAATTATTCCTATTTAAAGCTAAATACTTACCTGTAAAATAAACCCTAATATAGCTACAATATAAATTATAATTATATTGTAGCTATTTTAGGATTTATATTTATTTTACAGGCAACGTTGTAATTATATTAACCAGGTACAATAGCTATTAAATAGTTAATAACTATTTAATAGTTACCTAGTTAAAATAATTACAAAATTACCTGTAAAATAAATCCTAACCTAAGTTACAATTAAACCTAACACTACACTATCAATAAATTAATTAAATACAATACCTACAATTATCTACAATTAAACCTAACACTACACTATCAATAAATTAATTAAATACAATACCTAAAATAAATACAATGAAATAAACTAACTAAAGTAAACTAACTAAAGTACAAAAAATAAAAAAGAACTAAGTTACAAAAAATAAAAAAATATTTACAAACATATTACAACAATTTTAAACTAATTACACTTACTATAAGCCCCCTAATAAAATAACAAAGCCCCCCAAAATAAAAAAATGCCCTACCCTATTCTAAATTAAAAAAGTTCAAAGCTCTTTTACCTTACCAGCCCTGAAAAGGGCCCTTTGCGGGGCATGCCCCAAAGAATTCATCTCTTTTGCCTGTAAAAAAAAACATACAATACCCCCCCCAACATTGCAACCCACCACCCACATACCCCTAATCTATCCCAAACCCCCCTTAAATAAACCTAACACTAAGCCCCTGAAGATCTTCCTACCTTATCTTCACCACGCCGGGTTCACTGATCGATCCAGAAGAGCTCCTCCGATGTCTTGATCCAAGCCCAAGCGGGGGGCTGAAGATGTCCATGATCTGACTGAAGTCTTCATCCAAGCGGGAGCTGAAGAGGTCCATGATCTGGCTGAAGTCTTCTATCAAGTGGCATCTTCAATCTTCTTTCTTCCGGATCCATGTTCATCCCGCCGACGCGGAACATCCATCTTCACCGACGACTTCCCGACGAATGACGGTTCCTTTAAGGGACGTCATCCAAGATGGCGTCCCTCGAATTCCGATTTGCTGATAGGATTCTATCAGCCAATCGGAATTAAGGTAGGAAAATTCTGATTGGCTGATGGAATCAGCCAATCAGAATCAAGTTCAATCCGATTGGCTGATCCGATCAGCCAATCAGATTGAGCTTGCATTCTATTGGCTGATCGGAACAGCCAATAGAATGCGAGCTCAATCTGATTGGCTGATCGGATCAGCCAATCGGATTGAACTTGATTCTGATTGGCTGATTCCATCAGCCAATCAGAATTTTCTTACCTTAATTCCGATTGGCTGACAGAATCCTATCAGTCAATCGGAATTCGAGGGACGCCATCTTGGATGACGTCCCTTAAATGAACCGTCATTCGTCGGGAAGTCGTCAGTGAAGATGGATGTTCCGCGTCGGCGGGATGAACATGGATCCGGAAGAAAGAAGATTGAAGATGACGCTTGATAGAAGACTTCAGTCGGATAATGGACATCTTCAGCCCCCCGCTTGGGCTTGGATCAAGACATCGGAGGAGCTCTTCTGGATCGATCGATGAACCCGGCGTGGTGAAGATAAGGTAGGAAGATCTTCAGGGGCTTAGTGTTAGGTTTATTTAAGGGGGGTTTGGGTTAGATTAGGGGTATGTGGGTAGTGGGTTGTAATGTTGGGGGGGGGGGTATTGTATGTTTTTTTTTACAGGCAAAAGAGCTGAATTCTTTGGGGCATGCCCCGCAAAGGGCCCTTTTCAGGGCTGGTAAGGTAAAAGAGCTTTGAACTTTTTTAATTTAGAATAGGGTAGGGCATTTTTTTATTTTGGGGGGCTTTGTTATTTTATTAGGGGGCTTAGAGTAGGTGTAATTAGTTTAAAATTGTTGTAATATTTTTCTAATGTTTGTAAATATTTTTTTATTTTTTGTAACTTAGTTCTTTTTTATTTTTTGTACTTTAGTTAGTTTATTTCATTGTATTTATTTGTAGGTATCATATATAATTAATTTATTGATAGTGTCGTGTTAGGTTTAATTGTAAATAATTGTAGGTATTGTATTTAATGAATTTATTGATTGTGTAGTGTTAGGTTTAATTGTAACTTAGGTTAGGATTTATTTTACAGGTAATTTTGTAATTATTTTAACTAGGTAACTATTAAATAGTTATTAACTATTTAATAGCTATTGTACCTGGTTAATATAATTACAAAGTTGCCTGTAAAATAAATATAAATCCTAAAATAGCTACAATATAATTATAATTTATATTGTAGCTATATTAGGGTTTATTTTACAGGTAAGTATTTAGCTTTAAATAGGAATAATTTATTTAATAATAGTTAATTTATTTCGTTAGATTTAAATTATATTTAAGTTAGGGGGGTGTTAGGGTTAGAGTTAGACTTAGCTTTAGGGGTTAATACATTTATTATAGTAGCGGTGTGGTCCGGTCGGCAGATTAGGGGTTAATTATTGTAGGTAGGTGGAGGCGACGTTGGGGGCGGCAGATTAGGGGTTAATAAATATAATATAGGGGTCAGCTGTGTTAGGGGCAGCAGATTAGGGGTACATAGGGATAATGTAGGTTGCGGCGGTGTACGGAGCGGCAGATTAGGGGTTAAAAAAATATGCAGGTGTCAGCGATAGCGGGGACGGCAGATTAGGGGTTAATAAATATAATATAGGGGTCGGCGATGTTAGGGGCAGCAGATTAGGGGTACATAGGGATAACGTAGCTGACAGCAGTGTACGGAGCGGCAGATTAGGGGTTAAAAAAATTTAATAGAGTGGCGGCGATGTGGGGGGACCTCGGTTTAGGGGTACATAGGTAGTTTATGGGTGTTAGTGTACTTTAGAGCACAGTAGTTAAGAGCTTTATAAACCGGCGTTAGCCCAGAAAGCTCTTAACTACTGACTTTTTTCTGTGGCTGGAGTTTTGTCGTTAGATTTCTAACGCTCACTTCAGCCACGACTCTAAATACCGGCGTTAGAAAGATCCCATTGAAAAGATAGGATACGCAAATGGCATAGGGGGATCTGCGGTATGGAAAAGACGCGGCTGCAAAGTGAGCGTTAGACCCTTTCCTGACTGACTCCAAATACGCTGCTTTTGACGGCTACCGCCCAACTCTAAATCTAGGCCTTAGTTTCTGCACCAATTGTGTAATATTTTAAATAAATGTTCATTAGACCTAATTCTGTTGGTGGTGGAAGAAGTAACAAGACTTCTGGAAATTAACAGAACTGAAGTTAAAAAATATGAAGAAATACACCTGGATAAGCTGGAAGCTGATAAAGATAAGCATTGGATTAATAAATTAAAAGAAGAAGTAGAGAAATTTGAAAATGAACTTATTACCTTTAAAAACAGAAAACTGGAAGATGTCACAAATGACTATAAAAACTAAACAGTATACAGATGGCAATTAAGCCCAGAGGAATTGTCATGCTTTAATCTTCTGTGCATACCCCTTTAAGGCTCTCACTATTTAGTCCCACAATCCTCTTCTCAACTCGTCAATTATTGTTTAGATGTGTAGCAACTGACTTCGTCTGCAACACCTCTCCTAAACTTTGCTGACTAAATTCAAGCCAAATTACCGTACCCTTCTTTAACAGTACTATTACTAAATCTCCTGGTTTTGCTGTTTTGACCTGTTGGTTCAGGCTACCTGTATCTGGGACTTTTTCAAGCTTTTACACTCTGGATATCTATGCAACAATGCTGCTTCCAATCCGCTCTGCAGCTCCCCAGACGTATTTTACACAGAGGCTGCTTATTCAAACCTCCGTACTTACCTGGGGCCAGACGAACCAATTTTGGCGAAAACCCTCTGGAAACTTATCCACTACTAAATGCGGCTCAACCGCTACAAACAGAAACCTCCGGAAGCCTTTTCCTCTGATCACGGAGCTGACGATATTCTATGCACCCGATTGGTGCTCAGACACACACCCCCTGTGCAACGTCAACTGCTACAAAGAGAAACCTCCAGAAGGCTTTTCCTCCAATCTCGAAGCTGCCGATATTTCACCCACCCGATTGGTGCTCAGACACACACCCGTTGTGCAACATCACCTCTGACAGCACGCAGCGCTCTCACTCTGCTCATTCCAATCCTGCTCAATCCAAGGTTCAGCTGTCAGGCAAATAGCCAGCAAAGGGACATACTTTTGTTCAAGAAAAGAAGTGTTCAGCTAGTAGTTTCGACCTACTTAATATCACTGCCAACTTGTACAGGATATCTCTGGGGATACTCTCCTGTAACCAAATAATCAACATAAACAAGGAACTGTTCCTCATAATAGTTTCTATTTCCTTACCACTAGGTATACATTCTGCAGTTGTGATCCTCACAGTAAATCTCTAATACCATAGCAAGGCCGCTGCATTACAGGAATGTACACAATATCTTTACAATAGACCATGGAGGCAAAGATACTCTAGAAGAAGACCAATGGGCACTGCTGACAGCTCTTGGAACAGTACAGATTCTGATAATACTAACATAACAACATCTTCACAACATACCAACAGAGGAGGAATGACCACTCATTCAAAAAATGAGGAAGGAGGTGGATTCCCACCAGGATGGGGGGGGGGTACAGGCAGACCACCAAGACCATTCAGGTGGGGGAACAAAATGTGAACCTAATAATATATTTAAGTGAGCATGTCCTAACTAATGACAAAATATCTGTTCAAAGGACTTTCTTTTATACCTTCCACAAAAACGGACGTATATGATTTATATGTTGATATTCAAAAACTAACTAGAAAATTACGACTTAAAGAATTCTTCAAAGAACAAGAGCAGCAAAGAGAATTGGAATCATTCAAGAAAAAGAGGTCTTTCAATCCCCAGAGCAACAATGCATCTATAAAAACATTCACCCGTCTAATGCTACAAAAAATTTAATGATACCAACAAAGGTACTGAGAACTATAGAAACAACTTCTCAAAAAAAGAAAAAGAAGCATTGAAGACCCTACAGGGTGACAACAACATAGTCTTGAGAGAGGCTGACAAGGGCGGTGCAATTGTATTGCTGAACTACAGGGACTATCGAGAAGAAGTAATACGTCAAATGGATGACCAAACTACTTATAGGCGATTGAGGGGAGACCCCACAATGACCTTCAAGAAACAATTGGACAACCTAACCAAGGATTTGATGGAGGGTGGCTATATTTATAAAGACCTACAGACCTATATGATGACTGAGTTTCCAAGACTACCTGTTCTATACATGCTACCTAAGGTCCATAAGAGCCTCGAAGCTCCACCGGGTAGACCCATTGTGTCTGCAATAGGCTCATTGCTTCAACCTATCACTACTTATCTAGAAAGGGTACTACAGCCTCTGGTAAGAGCTATGGAATCATTCCTTTTGGATTCCACAAGTATGATCAAATTACTTCTCGAACAGTCATAAATTGATGATGAGATGATTCTGGTGACATTGGATGTTACATCTCTTTTAACCGTTATCCTTCATGATGAGGGTATAATGAAGGTGAAGAATCAGCTGACTAGACATCCTTATGTAGGACCTTCAACAGAAGTTCTGATAGAACTTCTCAGAGCCTGTCTGGAACTGAACTACTTTCGTTTTGAAAGAGAGTTTCATCTCCAAACTGCTGGGATGGCTATGGGGTCCAACGTGGCCCCGGCCTACACAAATCTGTTTATGGTGGAATTGGAGACCATGGGCACAGACGTATTCAAGGACAACAGAATCTCAATATTTCGTAGATATATTGATGACTTGTTCTTACTGTGGGGGGGGGGATGGAGAAGGATCTCTAAGAATGGGCTGATGAACTCAATAATGTACACCCCACAGTAAAATTTAAATTAACATATGATAAAATGTCTGTGGATTTTTTAGATCTTCGGATCTATAAAAAATACAGGAGGATATGCACCACACTATACAGCAAGTCTATAGACAAGAATTCATTGTTACATGCCACAAGTTGCTATCCCCCCAGCCTGAAGAGAGCACAACTATCTCTCAGTTCAAAAGAACAGTTAGAAACAACACTGATGTAAGCCTTAAAAACTACAACTGCAAGAGATGGAGGAGAAATTCACCAAGAGAGGCTGTCAAAAAGGGCTACTCAAGGACTGTAAGGGAAAGGTTGCACATCTCACACAAAGTGAGGCACTAAAACCAAGGGACAATACCAAAGAGGACAACAGAATGACATTTACGACCTCCTTTTGAGAAAAGAAAGTGTGATCAATACCATGAATGGAAATTGGACACTGATAACTACGGATAAAGATCTACCATTTCATAAATCCGACATACCCAGGGTGGGATATCACAGGGCCCACTGTCTGAGAGATCAGTTGATTAAGACTGACCCAGAAACTGTTACATCAAAGAAACATGGTTACAGAACAAACACGGTTGCTATAGATGCCTTAGATGCACCACCTGCGGTGGACTCATGACAGGCAGTAGCTTCAGTCACCCCTACAGCACCAGAAGATTTCCAATAAAATACAGGGTCACTTGTACAACAAAGTTCATTGTATACCTACTCCACTGCATGTGTGGTTTATTTTATGTAGGCAAGACTGTAGATGATCTTAGGACCAGGATGGCGAATCATCGCTCTGCAATCAGGACAGTGATTGACAAGGTGTATTCTGAGCAACCGGTAGTGAGGCATTTTGCCCAAGCAAATCACTGCACAAAAGAGCTGAAAAATATAATAATTGACCATGTTCCTCCCCTATCACGCGGTGGGGATAGGGCTAAATTGCTATTGCAGTGTGAGGTCCAGATGGATCCATACCCTGGGAATTATGACACCACAAGGACTAAATGTATACCTAGATTGGCATTGTTTCTTGTAAGGTGGATCTATTAGTATAATTTTAAGTAGTAAGAATTTTAATTGGTTAGAGTAACTTTAACTTTTACTAGTCTGGGTAGCTCTAAACAACCTGAGTAATACTAATCAGTCTGATTAGACCTTTAAACTGAAATATTAACTAACATGGGGATTCCTTACTACAGACTAACTGCTGCCCTCTTGTTGATGTTCCTCCTTTTAATCCACCTGGACTCCCCTATAAATAGAGTGATTTATTTCATCTTGAGTGTTATTACTATGCAAATTGAAATTATTCTGGAGGATGGGAGCAAGTTGTACATAATTTATAAGCATAAGCTGTTACTGCTTAGTGTATTGTTTCATATACTATACATTGTGCCATGCCATAATTGATATGTATATATTTTCTGTAGGCGCTACTGATTTAGCGTCCGGTTGACATGGTTACGGCCATTACGTAACGCAAGTCATGAGGGAGGATCCACTTCCGGGAACGCCGTCAGTAGCGCCGCTCTGGGTTCTGAGGGTTTTTAAACATGGGTGAGTAGACTGCTTTATCTCTTATGTCTGTTTGAAAACGGGGGCGACCCCGAAACGTCACAGATTAAAATGGTATATTTTATGATAAAGACCCAGTGAGTGCCTTCCTTTCTTGCTGATATATATATATATATATATATATACACACACACACACACAGAGAAATGCACTCACAGGAACGAACAACCAGCTCAATACCATTGTTAGCCTGTTCTATGGCGATTTACCACCTGGCTGCAACTTCTTTTAGCTCAGCAATGCTTTTCACAGAGTAGAACTTTCCTGTAGTATATCAGTCTGATCCCGCCTATTACGGTCAGTCCAGCACAGAAATACCAGGCAATTCCTATCTGAACAAGGAACACAGCATCCTCAGACAATCGTTTCGGCCTTCATTGGGCCTCGTCAGTGAGGTGTAGCAGTATTCCTCTAAGCACACTGAGCAAGGAGTCCACGTCTGGTTGCCCCTTTTTCCCATAGGGAGACTAAATACACACAGAGAGAAATGCACTCACAGGAATGAACAACCAGCTCAATACCATTGTTAGCCTGTTCTATGGCGATTTACCACCTGGCTGCAACTTCTTTTAGATCAGCAATGCTTTTCACAGAGTAGAACTCTTCTGTAGTATATCAGTCTGATCCCGCCTATTACGGTCAGTCCAGCTCCGAAATACCAGGCAATTCCTCTCTGAACAAGGAACACAGCAACCCCAGACAATCGTTTCGGCCTTCATTGGGCCTCGTCAGTGAGGTGTAGCAGTATTCCTCTAAGCACACTGAGCAAAGAGTCCACGTCTGGTTGCCCCTTTTTCCCATAGGGAGACTAAATACACACAGAGAGAAATGCACTCACAGGAATGAACAACCAGCTCAATACCATTGTTAGCCTGTTCTATGGCGATTTACCACCTGGGTGCAACTTCGTTTAGCTCAGCAATGCTTTTCACAGAGTAGAACTTTCCTGTAGTATATCAGTCTGATCCCGCCTATTATGGTCAGTCCAGCGCCGAAATACCAGGCAATTCCTCTCTGAACAAGGAACACAGCAACCCCAGACAATCGTTTCGGCCTTCATTGGGCCTCGTCAGTGAGGTGTAGCAGTATTCCTCTAAGCATGCTGAGCAAGGAGTCCACGTCTGGTTGCCCCTTTTTCCCATAGGGAGACTAAATACACACAGAGAGAAATGCACTCACAGGAACGAACAACCAGCTCAATACCATTGTTAGCCTGTTCTATGGCGATTTACCACCTGGGTGCAACTTCCCATTGAGCCAGTTGTTCGTTCCTGTGAGTGTGCTTCTCTCTGTGTGTATATATATATATATATATATATATATATATCTATATATATATCCCTTCCAATTCAAGTCAGGTACTTCGACTAATTAGAGCTATAACTCAGCTCTAAGTGTGATTACAGGTAGGTTTTAGCCCCTCGGCTTCCCAGTCAAGACAGGTTTAAAATGGTAAAATACAGCTTTATTAAAATACACAGGACTAAGACTAGACACTGTTACAAATAAACAAATTCACAAAGAGACTGCTAAGCCCTGCTAAGTGTGTAACGGCACAGTGCTGTTGAGACTGATAGCAGTGCATAAGTCCTTAGCAGCAATAACTGTGAAGACAGTCTATAATGGTCCTTAACCCCTTGAGGATCGGGCATTTCAGACTAAGGGACCGGTTTATCAAACAGTCAGTCGTCCCCAATGCATCTGTTTCTGCCCGAGCCTTAAGGCTCACCGGAAACAGGAGTTAACTTGTACGCCTCCTCTGATGGGGTTGATGGACACCCCCTGCTAGCAGCCGATTGGCTGTAAATCTGCAGGGGGTGGCATTGTACAAGCAGTTCACCAGAATGTTTATTTATTTATTATTATTATTATTATTTTCTTCAGTGTCTGATTACCCCCCTTACCTTCCCTCTAAAAAGCTCTCTAGCCCTCCCCCTTCTAACTAGTTTCCACCATCTTAGGTACTGGAGGCTGCCAGTACCCAGTTATCTATCTATTTTTTTTTTAAATTTAATAATAATAATAATACACTTTTTTTAGTGTAGCTGCCCCCCCCCCCTCATTACCCTCCCCCTCCCAGATTGATTTCCCACCCTCTAATCCCTCCTCCACTATAGGGGCCCCCTCTCCCTCCTTCCCCCTCCCTGCCGTTCTAAACATTTTTTCCTGTAGTGTAGCGGTATCACACACTCCCTGCCCCCTTCCAGCGATGGGCCACCTACCCACCTCGCTCCTAACCCTCCCACACCACCAACGATCGACACCATTGCTGCCCGATGCAGAGAGGGACAGAGTGCATTGTTACCTCTGCAAGTCTATTTCTGCACTGACCCACTCTTTAGGCATGCAGAAATAGCACAATCTCACCACTTTTAGCAAGATCACAGCAGATAGAGGCCCAGGGTACATTGCTGGTCCTTAAGGGCTTATCGACCAGCGTCGTACAGGGTACGGCACTGTTCGTTAAGGTGTTAAAAACAGTAAATCCACCTGTGATTGCAGTTAGAGGTCAGCATCACACAGCCTGCATTTATCATGCTCATACAATGCTACACCCTGCTCTTGCACAACTAATCACATGAGAGCAGGGGCTGTCAATCACCCTAGTCAGATTAGTCTGAGGTGAATTTAGCTGGTGGAGAGATAAATGGACATGAAACCTAGTTTTTTTTCTTTCATGATTCAGATAAAGCATATGATTTTAAACAACTATCCATATTGCTTTTATTTTCTAATTTGTTTTGTTTTCTTGGTATCCTTTATTGAAATTGAAACCTAGGTGGGCTCAGGAGCTGCTGATTGGTGGCTGCACATATGCCTCATGTTAGTGTCTCACTTGATGCATTCAACTAGCTTCCAGTAGAGAACTGTTGATTCTTCAACTCAGGATACCAAGAGAATAAAGCACATTGGATATTAGAAATAAATGATAAAATTGTTTAAAATTGTATTCTCTATCCGAATCATGAAAGAAAATGTTTGAGATTTTATGTCCTTTTAAGAAATAGTAGGAGCTCCAAAGCTGCATCTGTAGCTTGATAAATGGAGCCCATAGGCAAAAGCCTGGTAGAAATATTAACAGTAATATTAAGATTTTTCATTATTAAAATACCATAGGTGCCACATACGTTTTAAAATTCAACAAAATAAGGCATAGAAATATTGGTAATTTGAAAATGAAAAGAACAAATTGTAGTTAAGAATCAAGTACAGTAAAAATCCCTAGCTTCATTGAAAATCTAGCCTTAATGAGAAAATATCTGTACTTGACTAGGAGCAACATGTTTAAATAATTATTTTGCTGCAAAGCCTTAAGCAGCTATTATGAATCCCTAATACATAGTTTGGAAAAAAAAATGAAACACTGCAATGGGTGAAACATTTTATTGGAATTTGCTTTTTTTTCTAGCTTTAGGAGATTAAACGGTTGTATTGTTCTATACTCCAGCAGGCCAGTTTGAATATGTATTTGCATTTTAGTTCTAATGTGGAATTCTTTTAACATGATTCAATCTCATTCTCCCAGTGGTACCATTAATATTTTAATTTAATCAGAATTTCAGGAACTTGTTTGCCATCCAGAGCAACTTGGTTACCTGTCAGCCTATATCAGCTTGTCATATTAGAGGTGATTGTTCCCTGAATCTAATCTACTTTAAATGATTTCATTGGTTAGAGGTCTATAAATCATCTCAGAATGGGCCTGACAGATGAAGGCTTCAGTAAGTAAACAAATCAAGCTTGCTTTACTTTAGGCAGCAATGAACTTGGCTTTATCTACTTCTTATTGATTCTTGTACTATAAAAGGTCATACAAATCTCTTTAACATGGGAGCATTATTAATATAAGTACTGTATCACAGCTAGCTATAATTAAGATAGCTTCCAATATTCATGGGTGAGGTTAGTTTTAGATTATCTCAAAGTGCATTTTAATGCAGATGATAATGTAGACTGAAACAATGAATTCATTTGATTGCTTCTCTCTTTTCAGTCAAATAAAAAAAATTAAAAGAAATTCAGATAGAGATGATTCCATCTAGAGTTTAAAGTAACATAAAATTAATCTACACGATTTGCCATTCGATTTATTACTAATGTCTATTAAAATTCAGCCACATTTAAAATCTGTTTATGTTCCATGAGAAAGAAAAATCTATCTAACACATGTTAAACATATTTTAATTCTTTATAAAAATATAGATGTAACTCTGATTTTAATTATACATTACTAATTATTTTACTCATAATATATGTTATTATTTTGTATTATTATACTTTATTTATAAAGCACCAACAAATTATGCAGCACTGTCCATGGGTAGAAAAGATTAAAGTACAAAGATGATACAATAATTGTGAGAAAGAGGACAAAATTTATCAAACAAATACAAGAGGAATTGAGAGCCCTATTCCTGAGGCAACTTATAACATACAAAAATGCAAAATTAGAAATATAGTTTAGAAATAAAGTGATGGTAATAGTACAAATGATATAAGAACTATACATAGGGCTAGATTACAAGTGGAGCGCTATTAATGTGTGCCCCTAAAGGGGAGCACTTTGCACTCAGATCTCTGGTTAATTAAAATAATGTGCCCCAATTGCCCCCAAAATAAAGAGGATGGTTTCTTAAAAAAAATGCAATATGAGCACCTTTATTTTTTAAAAAAAACCTGCAATATGCAGCTATAAGGGGTTAAAGTAAGGGGTAGGGGATGTGGGTTGTTAGAAAAGAAAGGCACTAAAATGTGCCTTTATATTGAAGTCTATGGGAACTGTGTTATTACTTTAAATATATATATGTATATGCTTATATACATATATATATATATATATATATATATATATATATATATATATTTGTTAATATGTGTATATACACATATAAACACATAAATATGCATATATATATTCATATACATTATATTTTTAATTTGCTGGGGCCAACGTTACTCAACTTACCCCCTGCACTGTGCTAGGTTCTTTGTTGTGTTGTCTCACGGCATGAGAACGAGGCTCCCTCTTGTGAGTGCAAGGCTTTTAGGCAATGTGAACACTCCACTCGTAATCTAGGCCATAATTTGTAACTTGTTCATTTACCTCTAAATGTTAAAACCTACTAAATCAACTTTCATACTCTACATAGATAAACCGTTTTTTGTCAAACCATTATCTAGAAAAGCAAAATCATTATAATTTTCAATTGTATTTTGATAGCATAACATTTCAAATATATTACAGCAATTGATTTTTCTTTCCATAACACCAAAACATGCTGGCATACTTTAGAGATAAATAATTAAAAATATTAACAAAGTTTTATTTTGTTACCTTGCATTATTCTGAAATACGTCAACAAAAGAAATAAATCTCATATATAGAAAGGATTACTTTGCTGCAAATATTGATAATAAAGAATGCTTTGCATATATAAAATGTTTCTAGAGGTAACTTATGCATGTGGCAAATATTTATAGAGCCTTCATGATTCTTTTCCAATATTTTTTTTTTTACCTCATCAATATAGAGCATGACAGGGTGATCAATGGTATGCATGTGCCATGTGTTAAGAACCCAACAAATCTTGAGGGATAATATTACTATTATGAGTTATTTGTAGAGCACCAACAGATTCTGTAGCACTATAAACATAAAGCTAATATGAAAGGTAGCATTTATGGGAGACAAATGGGTAGCGAGCAAAGTTGCACTGTTTTAAATCAGCTCCCATTTAGGTGATCTAAAAAACAGATTGGCTCATAGGCTTACATGCTATGGGGGTTCAGTGGATGAAAAAAAGAGTGGGGGGGACTGATGTAAGTAAAGGTTAGAGTATATTGTATGCATCCCTGAACAGAAGAGTCGTTAAGGAGCAGTTGAAACTTTGAAAACTAAAGGAGAGACTTGTGGAGTGATGCAGAGAGTCCCACAAAATAGGGGCCAACCTGGAGAA
Organism: Bombina bombina; assembly: GCF_027579735.1. Classification (NCBI taxonomy): domain Eukaryota; kingdom Metazoa; phylum Chordata; class Amphibia; order Anura; family Bombinatoridae; genus Bombina; species Bombina bombina. Next base: position 812,580,922 of record NC_069501.1, read on the forward strand.
GTCCTGTAGACAGGGAAGTGAAGAGATAACAAGAGATGAGGAAAGAAGGCAGTCATGAGCAGAACAAAGGGATCAGGACGGAGAGTATCTGGAGATGAGATCTCAGAAATAGGTGGAGCTGTTTTATTGAGGGCCTTCAATGTCAGAGTCAGGATTTTGTGTTTTATTTTGGAGGTTAGAGGAAGTCAGTGAAGGGATTGGCAGAGAGGTGCAGCAGATGAGGAGTGACATGTAAGGAAGAATGACATGTAAGGAAGATCAGTCTGGCAGAGGCAATCATTATGAATGTAAAAGGAGATAGAAGGTAGTTAGGAAGACTAGAGAGGGTGGAGTTGCAAAAGTCAAGATGGGAGACAATGTATCTTGTGTGAGACAGTGGCAAATTTTGTAAATGTTTTTAAACTGGAAACTGCAGGAAGACTGGGGAGTGATATATATATATATATATATATATATATATATATATATATATATATATATATATATATATATATATATATATAGTATTAGAAGAAAGAAAAAACGAGGAACTGCAGACTCTATTTCCAAAGTAGTTAGTTTAATGAATATATATATATATGTATTTATAGTTAATGTGACCTGTGTCCAATCTGCTAAATGCAGAGCAGCTTGAAGATCATGTACTAGGGAGCTTAGGGCTATTTATATTTAAACAATGTAATATGAAACAAGAAACTAAGTTTAAGTATAATAGCAACAACTGCTCAAAAGTTATAAAGAACTCACTCTGTCTTAAAAAAATGTATAAAGGATACTCCTCGTTCCCAAGTATTTTGAATAGCAATAAACAATAACATTATTACATAACCAAAGAATAGCTAGGTAAAGAGCATGCACCAGTAATTACATATTCAACAACTCCAAAGTAGAAGGTTACAAACTGATTTATTATGCTAAACCAAGGCAACAACCCAGCTATTCAGCCTACCACTTCTTGCCATCTTATAAAATTGTACTACAAAGGAATTATATATTTTTTATTTAAAAAGGAATAAAAAATAAGTAAATAAGAACTAAAGAAAATATTTACTTTTATTAAAATCCAAAAATGTTTCATCATTGAGAACAAACAGATTCTAGAACGTCCATATTCCCAATTCTCTATGAACATTTCATACTATATTCTTTTTTGAGACATTGTGAATCATAGCCATTCAATCTCTCTGTGTTACCTGGTAAAGCTGTAATACTTTACAGAAGCTTTAAAGGGACAGTCTAGTCAAAAATAAACTTTCATGATTCACATAGTAGATGTAATTTTAAACAACTTTCCAATTTACTTTTATCATCAATTGTTCTTTGTTCTCTTGGTATTCTTAGTTGAAAGCTAAACCTAGCAGGCTCATTTGCTAATTTCTTAGCCCTTGAAGGCCACCTCTTATCTTCATTTAAGTGAATTTTTGCAGCAAGTGAATTTCTGGGAGGGAGGCTACTAGATAAGGTATCATTTTTTTAACTAAATTCTCTTTTGCTTAATATTCTAACCAGAGAGGTCTGCAAAGCATTTCAAGTGATATGATTCTGTATTATCTGATTATATAATTTGAATTATGCAGAGCCACAAAAAAACTAGAACATATAAAAAAAAAATAAAAACAGTATCCTGTATGACAAAGTATAGGATATTCCCAAATGGTTCATATTCATGCTAATTTTTATCATGTTGATTGTTCTTCCCACAAAAAGCTCAAGAAGAGGAGAATCTCTATCCATAAAGGATAAGTTATTCCTAGGGCCCTTAATGATTAGTTTTGGTTTATAATTAGATTGGGATACCTTTGTAAAAATTGTATTTAAACATAAAAAGTTAGAGACTAAATCTAGTTACTAAATGTAGGTTTGACATCATATGAGTTGATAAGTCTATATATGGCATGAATTCTTCAGGCTGGAATTAAATGTTCAAATGTTTGTAATCATATTAGTATCTGACACACATTTAGTTCAATAGTGTAATGTTAATTACATTTACATTTTTAAACATCTAGTGTATCCTATATTAAAAGCTCAGCAATGGTTTTATTTATTCAACTAGGGTTATGCATACTTACAGACTAAAAATATGTCACTATTAGTATCAAGTATCTAAGTCCACATAAATCCCTTCCATTATCTATTACTATTTACTAATAAAACATGCGCCATTTGATTATTTTTTATGCATATTTAATGACAGCACCGCTCCAATATGCTCCAGAGATTCATGAAGACCTGACAAACTTAATTCTCACTGTAATTTGTGCATTTATAAATTACATTATTTATATATATATATATATATATATATATATATATATATATATATATATATATATATATATATAGAGAGAGAGAGAGAGAGAGAGAGAGAGAGAGAGAGAGAGAGAGAGAGAGAATATACAGTGTAGCAGTGGAATTGTAGAATTTATCACAGCAAATAAATCTTATGAGCAACACAATATAATAATCATGAAAGCAAGTGAAATCCTTTAGTACCTTGAAAATGATCTTTATTTGTTTTAGATAAAATACACTATGAAAACAAAGTAGTCTAGCTAGTTACCATTGTAGAAAATTAAGATTTTAAAATCAAATTTTGCTTTTTAGCAGTCAGCTTAATTTTTTTTTTTATTACAGCCATAAGTATAAAACGGCATAATACCTTGTAATGTTACTACATACTACATAAATCAAGATAATACAGTCACATCCATTAATACAAACTTATTATATCCCATACAAAAATACCAAAAAGATTGTCACTGGGAATTTATAGTGAGGTTTGTATTTCAGCTAATCTCAGTGGAACAATTTGTTTAATTTATGTTTGATTGTACATTTCCATTAATAAATGTGTATGCTACATATAAAGAAGACCACACACAGAGATTATCACACATCACCATAATTTATTAGATGTAAAATTAAACATTTAAATTTAATGAAAATAACATTTTTGTATCTGGAACTCACATTGTGAATCAGCCATTAGTCTCTAATTTCACAGAAAGAATCAGAACCAAATTTGAGCTAAATTTATTTTTTTTCATGTAATGCACAAGACAATTCATAATTTAAAAATAATATTTTTATTGAAATGTACAACTTTTCAGTATTTAAAGTTAAAGGGGGATATTTATCAAAGGTATGTCAGACGTGATCCGAAAGTGCGTATCAGGTCCGACATACCTCGCTGAATGCGGAAAGCAATACACTCTCCTTTATCATCATTGCACCAGCAGCTCTTGTTAGCTGCTGGTGCAATGCCGCCCACCTGCAGACTCATGCCAATCGGCTGCCAGCAGGGGGTGTCAATCAACCTGATCGTACTCGATTGGTAGAATTCTGGCGATCTCTATCCGCCTGCTCAGAGCAGGTAGACAGCATTATCGAGCAGCGGTCTTTAGACCGCTGCTTCATAACTGCTGTTTCTGGCGAGTCTGAAGACTCGCTAGAAACACGGGCCTTCAAGCTCTATTCGGAGCTTGATAAATGGGCCTCTAAATCTCAAAACTTGTGCACATTATTGGTAGTGTTATATAAAAAATATGTCGTTATTTTTTACAAACTTAGGGCTAGAATATGAGTGGAGCGGAATTTTGCAATCCTGCTTGTGGTATTTTTGCTATACGGAGGCTTTCTGCTTGCATTGGGTAGCAAGCATATTTCAAATTATTCAAACGTATTCAAACATATTCCCCAATAGACTTCAATGGGAAAAAAGGGGGGGACTAACACCCTTACTTAAGTGCAAACCTGATCACATTTTCTCAAGTGTGCTAACCTGACATGAGAATATGTTCAATTTATTGGTAAATACATACACACACACATATATATATATATATATATATATATATATAGATAAGTATAAAAAAGGGGGTAAAACCCCGAAACATTAAAAATAAAGAGGTGACTGTGATAAAAATCCAGGAGAGTGCATCCGTTTTTTGATAATTGTGGATTCCCTTGGAAGCACCCTGGTTAGTTGTTTGGAGGTCTTGTGAGTGATGACCAATGTTTACTTTATATTTAAATATATATATTTATATATAGATGTAGGGTAGTATTTTAGTACAATATCTATCTATATATATAATTATATATACAGTAGATGAATATATGTACTGATATATATATATATATATATATATATATATACATATATATAAATAAATAGCTATTTAAAAATAATTAGAACATTTTATCCTATGTGAAGAACATAGGAATGTGAATTATTTACAGTAAATACACAGTTAATCACATTTTAAATATGAATATTGTATAAATAGGATTTTACATGTTTTCAGCTACTTGACTGCTAAGGATTTACCATCACTTTAACATAATCATTTTAAATATAACATATTTTAAATATGACTGCTTATAAAATAGCTGGTATTTATGCCTACAACGATTCAAACACTTTAAAAAAGATTCATGCAAAAGATGAAGACGTAAAAAGTATTTACCTGTCAAAGGCATAAAAAAATATATTGTATGAAATATAATAAATGTAAGATCTAGGATCAATCATCACATAAACAAATCTTCTCTGAGGATTTATAAACTGTTTCTCAGATTTGTAATCCAGTGGTAAAGTTTTCTATTAACATCAAAGCAATGAGAAAATGCAAGCTACATTATTATTATTTTTTAGAGAATATGCAAAAATAGCTTAAACTAATGTTTCTTTGACAGACAAAATTTGGGTGATAATCTGATACAGGAGCTAGGTAAAAGGCTGGGACTGTGATATATATTTTTAAAGGGACACTGAACCCAAATTTTTTTCTTGTGTGATTCAGATAGAGCAGGCAATTTTAAGCAACTTTCTAATTTACTCCTATTATCAATTTTCTTCGTTCTCTTGCTATCTTTATTTGAAAAAGAAGGCATCTAAGCTTTATTTTCGTTCAGGACTCTGGATAGCACTTTTTTCTTGGTGGATGCAATTTATCCACCAATCAGCAAGGACATCCCAGGTTGTTCACCAAAAATGGGCCGGCATATAAATTTACATTCTTGCATTTCAAATAAAGATACCAAGAGAATGAAGAAAATTTTGTAATAGGAGTAAATTAGAAAGTTGCTTAAAATTCCGTGCTCTATCTGAATCACAAAAAAAATTGTGTTCAGTGTCCCTTTAATAGAAGTGAGTTTTTCTATAATTTAAGATGAGTGTTTTAAATATTAGATAACACAACTGGGTGCCACAAAAAAAAAGACGGGCAAGGGAACGTTATGTAATTAAACAACAGTACAAAACCAGTGTAGAAAACGTAACTAAAAAAAATGCAAAGATTTTTTTCTGAATTTTCATACTCATATCCATAAAAAGAGAACTTCCTCTGCAGCTCTGTCTAAACCAGTAACTTCCAAAAGACAAATAAAAAGCTTGCTAAGTAGTTCTGTATAAGAATGTAACTTCCAAAAGGCAACCAGTTAATAGAGAGAAAACAATAAATTCCCATGTGCTACCAAATAAGGATGGAAGAGAAAATGACAAAGGAATACATTTAGATAATTGTATTAACATATCTGCTTATGACATGCAAGCTATAGAAATGGAAGTTCTTGGCTTTTGGGTGGATTTCTCTCCAACCACATATTTAAGATATGAATAATTTTGCTTTTTTGGTGTGGAACAAATTGTGATATCCTTAATTGTCCAGTTTTAACACAAGTGCACTTTCTTGGATCTAAAATCCAAATTTTAATGAGTGGAATTAGTTAAAAAAACTTAGGGCCAGATTTGACGCTGCTAAAAGTATGTTTGTTGCGCTTGGAGATTCAGGCTCATTATATGAGTTGAAAGTAAAAAGTGTATGCTCGGTTATTTAAAAACCCAACATAAGAAGATAATATTGCATATGTCATAATCCAATGTTCTGCACATAATAGAATATGTTCTATTTATCCTTAAAGATATATTTAAATATACATCTGATGTTTTTTGCACAGATATATATTTATGTCTATATATATATAGATGATTATGAATAGGTATATATATATATATATATATATATATATATATATATATATATTTCATAATACATAAAACATATTCTGCTATGTGCAGAACATTGGAATGTATATTTACTCTAAATACATAGTTAAACACTTTATTAAATATGAATATTGCATAAATATGATTTACATATTTTCATCTACTTGAATGCTAAGGGCTCCAATGCACATATTACACATATAAATACATAAAAACACCTTCACACACATATAAACATATACATACATATAGACATTTGTGTATGTATCTCTAGGTTAAAGTCCTTTGTCTGCTTTTTTTTCTAAAACCTTAGACCTCATATCTTTGCGCCCTTAAAACTTTTTATTAGTGTAACTGTACTTTTAAATGTAATTTTGATGTGGTTTTTGACAATTTTTTGACTTGTGTAACAGTTAACCAGAGCTCTGAGGTCTCGGTAATCATTCTAGCGTAAATCATGCATTTACTATCAATTTTTTAATTCAAGCAGAATTTAACTTGCGCACAAGCTGCCGTGAAAACCTGATATTGCTTGGGCGCAAACAATAGCGCAACAGTCGTAATCTAGCCCTTATTGTCAGATAATTATATTGACCAGACCAAATGTAAGTTAAAAAGTTATTTTTATCCAATAGAAACTACAATGTGGTGGATAATTTTTGCAGAGAAGAGAAACTTAAAAAAAATGTTAGTGAGAAGAAAAGTTAAAAAACTAACAAACAACAAACATACTTCTGTTCAAAACTTAACTGTTAATCAGGGACAGACTTTACAAATTTACAGTATAATGTGAACTCTGTCATAAATCAATCTGATTTCTTAAGGGGGTAAGAGAGGAAAGAGAAGAAATAAAATCATAATAAAGATTCTCCCCCATCCAGCCACTAATCCCTTCTATCCTAATGATCTAAATGGTTAAGACCTCATGTTGTTAGGCTAATGAGCAACTAAGATAATCTCAGGATCCACAAATCATAGAGAACAACTCAATCTGCTGTTTAGAACAGAAAAAAGACTCCTACATAGTTTTGACATTCATATAGTTCTGTTTTTATCCAAAAAGGTCTAATATTAGGACAGGCCCACCAGATATGGAGGGGGTTCCTAATTCCCTACAGTTTTTCCAGCACAATGGGAAGTGATCAGGAAATATTTTATGTAGTTTAGAAGGGATTATACCACCTGCTTAGCGACTCATAATATCATTCATACAAAGTAACACAGTGTATTGCTAATTTGGTCCTGTGGATCGCTATAGATCACTGTGTCACCATGTACTCCTGCTCACAGTACACCTCCCAAGTCTTAATATATTTAGTTTTAGGGAGATCAGGGCAGTTTAAGAGGCACGTGTAGTGGGGAGACAGTGGTTTATAAAACTGGGAACCCATATTCCACCTAATTTCCCACATTATCAAAGGACATATTCCACCAGTTATTCCCTGGATAGAAGTCACAGTAAATAAGTAGATTTCCAACATTGTAAGAAGAAGTCTGACAGCCCATGAGTCAAACCTTTACCTGAATGCATCAGGATGGGACATGGGGTTACTAAGGGGTTATGCCTGAGTCTCAACCACTTGCGCTGGCACCCCTGAATAAGACCATTAGAAATCATAATCCACTTGACACAAAGTGGGGGATCCAAAGAATGTCCTCCAGGGCAACATAGGTCGTGGAGAGAAGCATTTGCTAAAGCTACCTCCATCATGTAGATGGAATATTGGAGCCCCAAGCTGATAATAGAGGTGTACATTAGATAACTCTAATCCACCTGCTTTAACTGGATTTTAGAGAATGTGAGCTGCTACCCAGGGTTTCTTATTATACCAAATGTTTCTATTAAATAGAGATTGGAACTTTTTAAGTAGGGGCACTGACACTTTTAGGGCCCAGCATCTAAACACATATGCTAACTTTAGCAGGAGGATCATATTCACGGCCACAATTGGTCCCACCAAGGAGATCTCATCATATTGTCTCCAATATAATAATTTCTTCAAATATTTGAGCAATGAGACGTAATAATCCTTGAGAAGTCTGGTGGGTTTATGTGAGAGAATACACCCAAATGGCAAATACCCTTAGTTGACCATTTAAAGGAGTAATCTATATGAATTTCTTGAAGGTCTTTTTGTGGCAACCCTATGGTATATCCAAACAAAAAATGCAAAAAAACAGGCGAGTCTCCAGGCACTGTAGAATAAAAGTTCAATATTTATTGGAAACCAAATAGGAAAATTTAAGACATAGTGAGCATAAAATAAGAAGGCTGGGCTGTCTTACGCGTTTTGGCTACAGTTAGCCTTACTCATAGCCTATGGTATATGTCTTAGTTTTATTAAAATTAATTGAGTAATAAGACATTGTCCCAAAATATTCAAGGAGATTCATTAAGGGTCTCAGAGAGAAGATGGAATCTGTTAAAAAGATCAGATCATAAGCAAATAAGGCTAATGTTTGTATAGTATCAATAAAGATAAGTCCCTAAATTTCAATTGATTGCCTAATTGCTGCTGCAAATAACCAGTGCAAACAAGAAGGTGGGGCAATTGGCATCCCTGCCATGTACCATTATGAACTTCAATGCTAGAAAAGCCAAAGCTCACTCACTTGACTCTGGCTGAATGGACTATGTATAATGCTCTTACCACATTATTTAAAGATTTCGGGATCTCAAAAGTCTTTAAGTTCTGAAACATACAGAGATCCATTTAATAATTGCCAAGTGGATGAGGTTTGCAATCATGAATTTGTCTGCCCGTTCTCGGGGGAATGGGGCAGCATTTGCTGCTTGTGCAATGCCACCCCCTGCTCACATATGGCCAATCACGTACAAGTGGGGGCTGTCCATCATTCTAATCTGCCGCACTTTACATTGCAGAGAGGTTAAGTAGCAGCAGTCTTAAAACCATAGCTACTTAACTAGCGATTCTTTGAGCAAGCCTGAAATGCTGGACAAGGGGAGAGTTAATTTATTGTGCACCCGTAAATGGGCAAATTCACCCATTTATGGGTACATGATAACTATTAGTGCTCCAAAATGTCCCCCATTTGCCCCCCAAATAAACTGTTTAGTTCCTGTAATAAAAAAAAATATGGGAACATCTTAATTTTTTCTAAAAATGACCGCACAAACCAATTTTTAGGGGTTAAAGTGAGGGGATGTGAGGTGTAAGAAAAAAAATTGCAATGAAAAGTGCCTTTACATAGCAGTCTATGGGGACTGTGTGTTCCCTGTAAATATATATGTTTATGCTTATATACATATATATTTATGCGTTAATATGTGTATATACACATATTAACACATAAATATATATGTATATATTCATATACATTTATATTTACACTTTTCTCCTCTAGGTTCCCTTTGCTGCACTAGGTTCTCTGCCATGTCTCACGGCATGAGAACAAGGTTCCTATTAGAGCCTATGGAAGTACACTCTCATAAGCGCTAAACTTCCATGCAATGCGAACACGAGGTCGTATTCGCATTGCGCTCAACTTGCAATACCAGTGCACATTTGTGTGTTCTGGTATTACTGAGTTGAGTGCAAATATCGAGCTCTCGTAAGCCAAGTATATTTTAACACTAGCTTTCACATAATATGTAGTCTCTGCCTTCCTTAGGGATTGTCAGATTACTACTTCCAGGAATTCACTTGGAAAGAATCCCTCTTGCACAGCAGAGTTATAGGGGCCTATTTATCAAAGCATCAACTGAAAATACGCTGGAATTCTGAATCTTATTTGTCGCAAGATTGATCTGCCGTAGTTTTCAAAGCGTCAAGATCGGCAAATGTTGAAATTTGTGACGTAAAATACGATCCCGAGATCTCAATCTGACGCAGATCGATGCGAGTTGAAAACTGTGTTATTCAAGCGGAATTGTGTTAATTCGCCCTCCTAATCAACATTATTTGAAGCTCTCACTGTTATCAAAAATTCTACATTTACGCTCGCGTCTTTTACAACTCAGCATACCTAGTTTTCAATCTGTCACCCTTGAGGTCACGGATGACAAAGAAGTCCATGGGAGTCTGAAAACACAGAGAGCTTATGTTCGATGTGGCAAGAGAATTAGGTATATGACATAATAAAAGTAAAATAAAAACTTTATTAAATTTGTATACCCTTTCTAAATCAAACAATATTATTGCTACACATTTGGTGCACTAGTAGATATAGGGATAAAAATGAAAAATACATTACTACTTATGGATTATGTTACAACTTTGTCTCTCATTACAAAGCAAGGCGACAATATTATTTCTACAAATTTGGTGCAAAGTTTTGCTCCAAACTTGTTGCACTAATAGATATAGAGACAAAAATAAAATAAATACACAACATAATATAGCTAACTTCCTTTATATTTTTTGGAAAAATCTATATGCACCATGTTTAAGCCATGTAATACAAGTCACACTCTCCACTATTTGACTCAACACTTTTTGCACCAATTATGACGCAAACTCCTAAACAACCTACACACTAGTGAATTTTTCCACTAATTTTGATTGGAATATGCATAATCACATGATTTATGACATCAGCCAATCTGATTCAAATACACACTTTAAACGATCACCAACTAATCAAATTGCTTGATACTTGTGTCATTGATCAATCATCTGAACTTGTAAGTGCCATTTGTTACATTGTGTGTTGTTACATTGTGTATTATACTTTGAAAGTATGTAAATGTGAAATTAGTATTAGAGATAAACATGCTGACATTAGGACACACAGTGTAATATTTTAGACAAGGATTTTAAAATTCGAATTGATGTTTGATTTAATATAATCTTAAGATGATAGCTTAAAGGGATAGCCCACCTAACTGTAAACTGTCATGATTCAGATACAGCAGAAATTAAAATCACCTCTTTACTGGCATGCTATTTTCAGTGTATTTCTTCTTTCTCTTTAATTTCTTTTCAGTAAGAAATGTCATTTTATATGCCAGCCCATTTTATAACACCTGTGTAGGGGTGGTTTTAAAAAATAGATTGCAATCAGGAGGGGTTAGACAGGTGCAGAGAGAAAACTGGCCAAGCTCTTAAATGGACAGGAAACACCAAAATATTCCTTCATGATTTGGATAGAACATATCATTTTAAACAACTTTTAAATGTACTTATATTATCAAATGTGCTTCATTCTCTTGTTATCCTTTGCTGAAGGAACAGCATTGCACAACTGGCAGCTAGCTGAACACATCTATTATGCCAATCACAAGAGACAAATGTGTGCAGGCACCAACTAGCAGCTAGCTCCACTAGTGTAGGATATGTGCATATTCTTTTCCAACAAGAGATACCAAGAGAACAAAGCACATTTGAAAATAGAAGTTAATTTTAAAGTATTTTAAAATTACATGCTCTATCTGAATCATGCAACTTAAATTTTTACTTTCCTATCCCTTTAAAATATCCATTGATTGCAAATAAATACATATGATACTCTGATTACATGTTATATTCACAATTACTCCTGCTCATAATAATAATACATTTACAATATATACATATAGTGGTATAAATAAAAACAGAGATATGATAGACATCATTGTTTAGAACAAAAAAAGGAACTTAGAGACATGGTAAATATGTTTGCAAAATATTTCTGACATAACACACACACACACACATATATATATATATATATATATATATATATATATATATATATATATATATATATATATATATATATAGAGAGAGAGAGAGAGAGAGAGAGAGAGAGGGTATGTGCAAGGATATATGTAAAATTCTAGCATTAATAATAATTTAAAAAAATAAATACAAAATATGACTTCTAGAAATACAAATACACAATTTATGTGAAAGTATCAAATAACAAATCAATATAAAAATAACTTTCTATGAGATATTGTTTGTTGAGGTATAAATCAATCTATTTCTTGGACATTAACAGATGTACAATAAAAGATTAGCTTTAGAGAAATGTGCTTGTTCATGGACCATAATAAAATGGTATAAATAAAGTTGGGGAAAACCCGAATAACCGCGACATTGATGACTGTTAGTTAACACCAATCCGATGCTCTTTGACACCGTACTTGACACGCATGTTTTTGACGGGTTTTTTTATAAATAAGGAGATCGTATTCATATCCGCGGCAGCAATGTCTCGCGAGCGTATTGGCGCAGGTGAATGCAACATAGTTGACGCTTTGATAATTAGGCCCCATAAAATTTAAGTATTACCAGGGCTAAACCACTTAAGAAGTTCTTATAGAAAAGAGCTGTCAAGCCATCCTGGTCCAGAGCCTTATGGGTTTTAGAGATTAAAAAGCTAGCTACACTTCCTCCAACATTAAGGGGTTACTTAACTGATGCAGTGTCAGCGTCTAACGTAAGCAGATCTAAATTATATAAGAAACTCTAGATAGCATCTTTCGCTACCTTGGGCTAGATTAGGATTTCTATCTAAATTTTACAGGGAAGTGTAGAAAAGCCCCAAAAACCTTCCCTATCTGGAATAAACCAGGCCATTGGAAATAAGCCTTGGCAGCATTCTCAGCCTGAGCTTAGTCGCCAGCCGGCAATCTGCTTTTTTACTTTTATCGTAATCCAGCTGTTTTAGTTTGCCAAGGTTATCCTTTACCATCTGTTCCACTCTAAGGGCTATCTCAACGTAAATCCAGCTAATCTAGTATTACCAAGAGATCTTTGGGGTCATTGGTTATTTGTCACCAGGACAGGGTTCTTAGCTCCCATAGAATTTATCTAGCGATGACTTCTGAGATTTGCAAAGTTGTGCAGCTTTTTCAAAACGTAGCTGCTCATATATGCCATTCCCATTAATAGAAGAGTTTATTCTCTGAAAGAAGCTGGTCTGGAAGCCTACAAGTCAATCACTCTTTAGACAGGTGAAGGGAGGGAAAATCAGCATATACTAAGAGGTCATAATTCAACCAAGGGCAAAGTTTGATTCAAGATAGAAAATGTATCTAGACTCATTAATCACAGAACAAGAAGCCTATCCTTGAGTAGGAATTGTGGAATTTAAAAAAGTAAAATCCCTCTTCATAAGAGAGAGACACTGCCACACATCAAATAGGTTGTATTTAAAGACTAGTTTATGAAAAGCATTAGAAAGAGATGTTAAGCTGTGTTCCACTGTTCCTCTCCAAGACAACCCTTTTATCAATGGTTGGATTCAAGACAAAGTTGAAATTACAGCCTATGAGTTGGTGTCCCTTCTTGAGCTTATCAATTTGTGAGAATTGAGAATAGAGAAAAGCCATTTGGTAAGAGTTAGGAGCATAGACATAAATAAGAGTATACAGTACATTTTTAAAGTATATACTAATATGAAAAATCATCCTTCTGGATCTATCTCCTTATACTGAATAACAAATTTAATTGCTCTATGGATTAGTATGGATTAGTATTGCAACACACATCTTTTTTCTGGAAAAGGAAACTACTTCACATGTTGGAGGAATGCTAGGTAGGCTTCAATATATAGTAAATATCTAAGGAAAATGCTCTGCTTTGTAGGGAAGTTGAGACCTTATGTTTTTAAGGTAGCAAATCTAATCAGGATTGTCTTTTAGGTAAGGGGACATAACATACTGAAATTCCAGCTATGCTAGGGGTAGCTGCAGACAACATAAACACTCTCCAGTATCAAAAAAAATACAATGTCCAACTTATGAAGGAATGGATAACTGTGGTCCAGCTAGATAAATCAATGTATCCTCATCAGAGTTCTGAGTAGCATCTGAGAGCATAGAATTACAACAGTCACTGCCTCAGGGACATTTAGGGCGATATAAGGTAAGGGGATTGTGGAGTATATCTACTTGGCACAAGAGAAAAAAGGGGTAGGGGGTTAAACCAATCTTGCTCTGTAATCACTGTTGCAGGGCCCAAAATAACCTTTACCTCACTCCTTGGTGTTAAAGGAAACTTAAGAAAAAAAATCTTAGTTACTGTAGAAGGTTGTTAGTGATGTTATTGGAGATGCCAGATATTAACATCAGCTATAGACAATTATTATAGGAGAGGGGTCAAGGGTAGCACTCTCAATGTGACTTTGGGAGCTCTTTTGGCCTCTAATAATGGATTGACTGTCTATATCTTAGAATGCAGTATTTACCCTTTTTCACCCCATTTGTGTGTCCTTTCACCTCTGCCAGCTATCAACACACGTGATGAGCGACACAGAGAGGAATTACCACTGATAAACAGTACATAGGGCAGTACAAATAGATGAGTGTCCAGTATATGGCCCACAAATAACTACTAGGGATAGCAGGAGCATCAGTAGTAAAAACACTATTTAATATGTCTGGAGAGTCAGTTAGACATTCAGAGGCTTAGCTAATCCTTCCTGTAGCTGCAGTCTCAGATCATAAAATGTGGCAGTTCAGGCCACTGGCAAAGTGCTGTCTCCTTTATCAGGTCTATCTCAGCTCTGTTCCTGCAATCCATGGCTAGTTGAAAGCAGGGAGGGAGCCAGAGTGAGCCACTGAAGTCTTCATTATTCCTTTGTATGCCGCAGACTCTAAACCCTCCAGAATACAAATCTGCATGCTTGTTAAAACAGCATTTCTGGATAGCAGGGGATGCAGAGATATAAGGCACTCTTGTTTCAACAAGTGTAGGGCTATTTAGCTAGTAATTTTAAATTGTTAGACTGTAAACAATCTATGTACTGCAATACTCATTATTGTGTTTGTGTGTGTATATATATATATATATATATATATATATATATATATATATATATATATATATATTTCATGTATTAAAGGAATAACCACAGACAGAGGAACTTTTACTTTGCTTATAGTGTGGGGGATGGGCTTATAGATTCTGACTTCTTGTCCCTCTATGATTTGTGTAATTACTATGAGAGATAGTGACAACTTATAGTGAAATAAGGTGATGATCTGGATCTCCCCTATGGAAAGCTGGAGATGTACAACTAAAATTTCATATACAAAACGTTAAACAAAAGAAGACCATAAAATAATCTCTTGTAAACATAACATTTATTGTGGTATACAGTCATGGCCAAAAATATTTAAAAAAAAACCTGTATTTCTGTCAAATAATGCACCACTTCGCCCAGAAAATTGCAATTACTGTTTGGAGAAAAAAAGCCAAATCTGACACATTCCACACAAAACTCCAAAAATGGACTGGACAAAATTATTGGCACCTTCTCAAAATTGTAAGAAATAAATGCATTCCAAGTTTGTGATGCTCCTGTAATTTGTAATTAAACTCACCTGTATCAATTAACATGTGCTGACAATATATAAATCACACCGGCAACCAGTTAAAATGGTGAAAAAATGACTCATTGTCTGAAGATTTGAGAACAAAAATTGTAGAAAAGCATGGACAATCTCAAGGTTACAAGTCCATCTCCAGAGATTTTATTGTTCCTGTGTCCACTGTGCGCAACATTGTCAAGAAGTTTACAGCCCATGGCACTGTAGCTAATCTCCCTGGATGTGGACGAAATAGAAAAAATTATCAATGATTGCAACAAAGGATTGTTTGAATGGTGGGTAAACAACCTCAATCAACTTCAAGATAAATTCAAGCTGACCTTCAGGTACAGGTTACAAATGTGTCAGCTTGCACTATACGTCGACATCTGAATGAAAAGGGACGCTATTGTAGGATACCCCGGAGGACCCCACTGCTGACACAGATACGAAAAAAAAGCCAGATTGGAGTTTGCCAAAACTTACCTGAGGAAGCAAAAAAACTTTTGGGAGAATGTGCTGTGGACAGACGAAACAAAATTACAGCTTTTTGGTAAAGCCTATCTTTCTACTGTTTTCAGAAAAAAGAAATTAGTCTTTTAAAGAAAAGAATACAGTCCCTACAGTCAAACATGGTGGAGGTTCACTTTGCTGCTTCAGGCACTGGATGTCTTAACTGTGTGCATGGCATTATGAAATCTGAAGACAAAGAAAGAATTTTTGGTGTAATGTAGGGCCCAGTGTCAGAAAGTTGAGTCTTCGTCAGAGGTCATGTGTCTTACAGCCGGATAATGACTCGAAGCACACATCAAAAAGCACTCAGAAATTCTAAAGGCAAAGCGCTGGAGAGTACTGAACTGGCCAGCAATGAGTCCAGATCTCAATCCCATAGAGAACCTGTGGGGAGATCTCAAAACAGCAGTTGGGAAAAGGAACCCTTCCAATCTGAGAGACCTGGAGCAGTTGGCGAAAGAAGAGTGGTCCAAAATTCTAATAGAGAGGTGTGAGAAACTCATTGATGGTTACAGGAAGCGATTTATTTCAGTTATTTTTTCCAAGGGGTATGCTATCAAATATTTAAATGATGGTGCCAATAATTTTGTTCTGTTCATTTTTGGAGTTTTGCATGGAATGTGTCAGATTTGCCTTTTTTTTCTCCAATATTTTTATCATACCAATACAAACGTACAGCTAGATTTAGAGTTTGGCGTTAGCCATGAAAAGCAGCGTTAAGGGGTCCTAACGCTGGTTTTGGCCGCCCGCTGGTATTTAGAGTCAGGCAGGAAAGGGTCTAATGCTCACTTCCCTACCGCAATTCCAGGCTACTGCAGATCCCCTTACGCCAATTGCTTATCCTATCTTTTCAATGGGATCTGCCTAACGCTGGTATTTGGAGTCTTGGGAGAAGTGAGCGGTAGAGCCTCTACTGACAAGACTCCTAACGCCAAAAAAGTCAGTAGTTAAGAGCTTTATGGGCTAACGCCGGACTATAAAGCTCCTAACTACTGTGCTCTAAAGTACACTAACACCCATAAACTACCTATGTACCCCTAAACCGAGGCCCCCCACATCGCAAACCCTCTAATAATTTTTTTAACCCCTAATCTGCCGACCGGACATCGCCGCCACCTACGTTATACTTATGAACCCCTAATCTGCTGCCCCTAAAATCGCCGACCCCTATATTATATTTATTAACCCCTAATCTGCCCCCCCAACATCGCCGCTACCTAACTACACTTATTAACCCCTAATCTGCCGACAGGACCTCGCCGCCACTATAATAAATGTATTAACCCCTAAACTGCCGCACTCCCACCTCGCAAACACTATAATAAATTGTATTAACCCCTAATCTGCCCTCCCTAACATCGCCGCCACCTACCTACAATTATTAACCCCTAATCTCCCGCCCGCACCGTTGCCGCTACTATAATAAAGTTATTAACCCCTAAACATAACTCTAACCCCTAACCCTAACACCCCCTAACATAAATATAATTTATATTAAACTAAATAATATTCCTAAAATTAACTAAATTATTCCTATTTAAAACTAAATACTTACCTATAAAATTAACCCTAATATAGCTACAATATAATTAATAATTACATTGTAGCTATTTTAGGATTTATATTTATTTTACAGGCAAGTTTGTATTTATTTTAACTAGGTACAAAAGCTATTAAATAGTTAATAACTATTTAATAGCTACCTAGTTAAAATAAATACATAATTACATGTAAAATAAATCCTAACCTAAGTTACAATTAAACCTAACACTACACTATCATTAAATTAATTAAATAAATTACCTACAATTAAATACAATAAAATAAACTATTCTATAATACAAAAAAAAACACTAAATTACAAAAAATAAAAAAGAATTACAAGCAGTTTAAACTAATTACACCTAATCTAAGCCCCCTAATAAAATAAAATAAAAAAATAATAATACAAGTCCTTACCCTATTCTACATTACAAAGTAATCAGCTCTTTTACCAGCCCTTAAAAGGGCTTTTTGCGGGGCATGCCCCAAAGTAATCAGCTCTTTTGCCTGTAAAAAAAATTACAACCCCCCAACATTAAAACCCACCACACACATACCCCTACTCTAACCCACCCAAACCCCCCTTAAATAAACCTAACACTACCCCCCTGAAGATCTCCCTACCTTGAGTCGTCTTCACCCAGCCGGGCCGAAGTCTTCATCCGATGGGGCAGAAGAAGACATCCAGACAGGCAGAAGTCTTCATCCTATCCGGGCAGAAGAGGACATCCGGACCAGCAGACATCTTCATCCAAGTGGCATCTTCTATCTTCATTCATCCGGAGCGGAGCCATCTTCTTCCAAGCCGACGCGGATCTATCCTCTTCAACCGACGCCTACTCGCCGAATGAAGGTTCCTTTAAATGACATCATCCAAGATGGCGTCCCCCTAATTCCCATTGGCTGATAGGATTCTATCAGCCAATCGGAATTAAGGTAGGAAAAATCTGATTGGCGATTCAATCAGCCAATCAGATTCAAGCTCAATCCGATTGGCTGATCCAATCATTCTATTGGCTGATCGGAACAGTCTTCCTGTCCATTAATTAAGTGACTGCTACAGTAACACATGGTTCACCTAGAAAGCAAGAGGCACAGACCACTTGCCTTCATCATCTGACTTCTGTTGGACCAGGGTTATAACAAATATGCCAGAAATATTTGCTATAATATTTAGAGGGCAGTTTACTCTATTCTACTGGCAGCCAAATTCTTAAATCCAGGCAGGGGAGAAGCTTGAAAATGTTTACAGCGCTCACTCTGTATAATATGACTAAACCCCACAGCTTTGAAGCTGTCATATGAAAACACTGTTCAGTTTGGCTAACAACCAATTATAAAGTTTCATGGGTGTTGACTCAAAGTTTAAAAAAAAAAAAATCCCAATTTCAACCAGAGTTCAATGGCACAGAAAGGTGTCATGGAGAATTTGACATATCATCTGGTTTCTTCCCTGTTTTACAATTGACACCTGAATGATGTCTTCACAGCTTACACAAATAAAGCTTGCTGTAGTGAAATGAAGTGTAAATATTGAAAATTCCTATATTAGTAACTTGGATCATCTAACCACTGATTTGAAAACACAATTTATGCTTACCTGATAAATTTATTTCTCTTGTGGTGTATCCAGTCCATGGATCATCCATTACTTGTGGGATATTCTCATTCCCAACAGGAAGTTGCAAGAGGACACCCACAGCAGAGCTGTAATATAGCTCCTCCCCTAACTGTCATAGCCAGTCATTCGACCGAAAACAAGCCGAGAAAGGAGGAGCCATAGGGTGCACTGGTTACTGTAGTTTAAATTTAAAAATTACCTGCCTTAAAATGACAGGACAGGCCGTGGACTGGATACACCACAAGAGAAATAAATTTATCAGGTAAGCATAAATTGTGTTTTCTCTTGTAAGGTGTATCCAGGCCACGGATCATCCATTACTTGTGGGATACCAATACCAAAGCTAAAGTACACGGATGAAGGGAGGGACAAGGCAGGAACTTAAATGGAAGGAACCACTGCCCATAAAACCTTTCTCCCAAATATAGCCTCCGAAGAAGCAAAAGTATCAAATTTGTAAAATTTTGAAAAAATATGAAGCGAAGACCAAGTCGTCGCCTTGCAAATCTGATCAAATGAAGCCTCATTTTTAAAGGCCCAAGTGGAAGCCACAGCTCTAGTGGAATGAGCTGTAATCCTTTCAGGAGGCTGCTGTCCAGCAGTCTCATAGGCTAAGCGGATTAAGCCTCTTAGTCAAAAAGAAAAAGAGGTTGCTGAAGCCTTTTGACCTCTGTCCAGAGTAGACAACAAACAAAGCAGATGTTTGACGAAAATCTTTAGTAGCTTGTAAGTAAAACTTTAAAGCATGGTCCAGATTGTGTAACACAAGGATGGAAAAACAATCTCTTTATTGATATTCTTGTTAGATACCACCTTAGGTAAGAACCCAGGTTTGGTACGCAGGACTACCTTATCCGTATGAAAAATCAGATAAGGAGAATCACTGTAAGGCAGATAGCTCAGAGACTCTACGAGCCGAGGAAATAGCTACTAAAAAAGAACTTTCCAATATAAAAACTTGATATCTATGGAATGAAGAGGTTCAAACGGAACTCCTTGAAGAACCTTAAGAACCAAGTTTAAGCTCCATGGTGGAGCAACAGGTTTAAACACAGGCTTGATTCTAACTAAAGCCTGACAAAATGCCTGAACGTCTGGAACATCTGCCAGACGCTTAACTAGCTGACAATCCTTTTTCCAAACCTTCTTGGAGAAAAGATAATATCCTAGCAATCCTGACCTTACTCCATGAGTAACCCTTGGATTCACACCAATAAAGATATCTACGCCATACCTTATGGTAAATTTTCCTGGTGACAGGCTTTCGTGCCCGTATTAAGGTATCAATAACTGACTCGGAGAAGCCACGCTTTGATAAAATCAAGCGTTCAATCTCCAGGCAGTCAGCCTCAGAGAAATTAGATTTGGATGGTTGAAAGGACGCTGAAGTAGAAGGTCCTGTTTCAGAGGCAGAGACCATGGTGGAAAGGATGACATGTCCACTAGATCTGCATACCAGATCCTGCATGGCCACGCAGGTGCTATCAGAATCACTGATGCTCTCTCCTGCTTGATCTTGGCAATCAGTCGAGGGAGCAGAGGAAACGGTGCAAACACATAAGCCAGGTTGAAAGACCAGGGTGCTGCTAGAGCATCTATCAGTGTCGCCTTGGGATCCCTGGACCTGGATCCGTAACACGGAAGCTTGGCGTTCTGGCGAGACGCCATGAGATCCAGTTCTGGTTTGCCCCAATAATGAATCAGTTGTGCAAATACCTCCGGATGGAGTTCCCACTCTCCCGGATGAAAAGTCTGATGACTTAGAAAATCCGCCTCCCAGTGCTCTAGACCTGGGATATGGATAGCTGATAGGTGGCAAGAGTGAATCTCTGCCCAGCTAATTATTTTTGAAACTTCTAACATCTCTAGGGAACTTCTCGTTCCCCCTTGATGCTTGATGTAAGCTACAGTCGTGATGTTGTCCGACTGAAATCTGATGTACCTCAGAGTTGCTAACTGAGGCCAAGCCTGAAGAGCCTTGAATATCACTCTTAGATCCAGAATATTTAATGGAAGGAGAGACTTCTCCTGAGTCCACGATCCCTGAGCCTTCAGGGAGTTCCAGACTGCACCCCAACCTAGAAGGCTGGCATCTGTCGTAACAATTGTCAAATCTGGCCTGCGAAAGGTCATACCTTTGGACAGATGGACCCGAAATAGCCACCAGAGAAGAGAATCCCTGGTCTCTTGGTCCAGATTCAGTTGAGGGGACAAATCTGTGTAATCCCCGTTAAACTGACTGAGCATGCATAGTTGCAGCGATCTGAGATGTAAACGTGCAAACGGCACTATGTCCATTGCTGCTACCATTAAGCCGATTACTTCCATACACTGAACCACCGAAGGGCGCGGAATGGAATGAAGAACCCGGCAGGAATTTAGAAGCTTTGATAACCTGGACTCCGTCAGGTGAATTTTCATTTCTACAGAATTTATCAGAGTCCCTAGAAAGGAAACTCTTGTGAGTGGGGATAGAGAACTCTTTTCCTCGTTCACTTTCCACCAATGCGACCACAGAAATGCCAGTACTACGTCCGTATGAGACTTGGCAATTTGGAAGTTTGACGCCTGTATCAGGATGTCGTCTAAATAAGGGGCTACTGCTATGCCCCGCGGCCTTAGGACCGCCATAAGCGACCCTAGAACCTTTGTAAAGATTCTTGGGGTTGTAGCTAATCCCAAGGGAAGAGCTACAACTGGTAATGCCTGTCTTGAAAGGCAAACCTGAGAAACCGATGATGATCTTTGTGTATCGGAATGTGAAGATAAGCATCCTTTAGATCCACTGTAGTCATATATTGACCCTCCTGGATCAGTGGTAGGATGGTACGAATAGTTTCCATCTTGAACGACGGAACTTTGAGGAATTTGTTTAAGATCTTTAGATCCAAAATTGGTCTGAAGGTTCCCTCTTTTTTGGGAACCACAAACAGATTTGAGTAAAAACCCTGTCCCTGTTCCTCCTTTGAAACTGGATGGATCACTCCCATAACTAGGAGGTCTCGTACACAGTGTAAGAATGCCTCTCTCTTTATCTGGTGTGCAGATAATTGTGAAAGGTGAATTTCCCTTTTGGGGGGGAAGCTTTGAAGTCCAGAAGATATCCCTGGGATATAATTTCCAATGCCCAGGGATCCTGAACATCTCTTGCCCACGCCTGGGCAAAGAGTGAAAGTCTGCCCCCTACTAGATCCGTTCCCGGATAGGGGGCCGTTCCTTCATGCTGTCTTAGAGGCAGCAGCAGGCTTTTTTACCTGCTTACCTTTTTTCCAGGTCAGGTTTGGTCTCCAGACCGTCTTGGATTGAGCAAAAGTTCCCTCTTATTTATTATTAGAGGAAGTTGATGCCGCACCTGCCTTGAAGTTTTGAAAGGCACTGAAATTAGACTGTTTGGCCCTAGATTTGGACCTGTCCTGAGGAAGGGCATGACCTTTTCCTCAAAGTGATATCAGCAATAATCTCCTTCAACCAGGCCCAAATAGGGTCTGCCCCTTGAAGGGAATGTTAAGTAGCTTAGATTTTGAAGTCACGTCAGCTGACCATGATCTAAGCCATAGCGCTCTGCACGCCTGTATAGCAAAACCAGAATTCTTAGCCGTTAGTTTAGTCAAATGAACAATGGCATCAGAATAAAAGAATTGGCTAGCTTAAGTGCTCTAAGTTTGCCAAGTATGTCATCCAATGGAGTCGCTACCTGTAAAGCCTCTTCCAGAGACTCAAACCAGTACGCCGCAGCAGCAGTAACAGGGGCAATGCATGCAAGGGGCTGTAGGATAAAACCTTGTTGAATAAATATTTTCTTAAGGTAACCTCTAATTTTTTATCCATTGGATCTAAAAAAAAAAAAGGCACAACTGTCCTCGACAGGGATAGTAGTACGCTTTACTAGAGTAGAAACTGCTCCCTCCACCTTAGGGACTGTCTGCCATAAGTCCCGTGTGGTGGCGTCTATTGGAAACATTTTTCTAAAAATAGGAGGGGAAGAGAACGGCACACCTGGTCTATCCCATTCCTTATTAATAATTTCTGTAAACCTTTTAGGTATTTGGAAAAACATCAGTACACACCGGCACTGCAAAGTATTTATCCAGTCTACACAATTTCTCTGGCACTGCAATGGTATCACAGTCATTCAGAGCAGCTAAAACCTCCCTAAGCAACACGCGGAGGTGTTCAAGCTTAAATTTAAATGTAGGAATATTAGAATCAGGTATCTTTCCTGAGTCATTAACATCACCCACTGACTGAAGCTCTCTTTCCTCAGCTTCTGCATATTGTGAGGCAGTATCAGACATGGTTCTTAACGCGTCAGTATGCTCTGCATTTTGTCTCACCCCAGAGCTATCTCGCTTACCTCTAAGTTCAGGTAGTCTGGCTAATACCGCTGACAGTGTATTATCCATGACTGCCGCCATGTCTTGTAAAGTAAACACTTTGGGCGCCCTAGATGTACTTGGTGCCATTTGAGCGTGAGTCCCTTAAGCGGGAGTCAAAGGGTCTGACACGTAGGGAAAGTTAGTCGGCATAACTTCCCCCTCGTCAGATTCCTCTGGTGATAAATTTTTTAAAGACAGAAAATGATCTTTATTGCATAAAATGAAATCAGTACATTTGGTACACATTCTAAGAAGGGGTGCCACCATGGCTTTTAAACATAATAAACAAGGAGTTTCTTCTATGTCAGACATGTTTATACAGAATAGCAAAGAGACTAGCAAGCTTGGAAAACACTTTAAATCAAGTTAACAAGCAAATATAAAAAACGGTACTGTGCCTTTAAGAGAAACAAATTTTGTCAGAATTTAAAAAACAGTGAAAAAATGCAGTAAATCAAACGAAATTTTTACAGTGTGTATAATAGGCTAACAGAGCATTGCACCCACTTGCAAATGGATGATTAACCCCTTAGTTCAAAAAACGGATCAAAAAAACGAAATAGACGTTTTTTAACAGTCACAACCAACTGCCACAGCAAGCTGTGGCCCTACCTTCCCCAATAAACGACTTTGGAAAGCCTTTGGGCCCTTTAGAGATTTCCTATAGCATTCAGAGGGCCTTTGAAGGAAGCTGGATGTCACAGTTTGTAATTTTAACTGCACCAACTGTAACTTTTATACTACAACAGTGGAAATGGTTTCTAGTCAAAATTTAAGCCAGCCATGTGGGAAAAACTAGGCCCCAATAAAGTTTTATCACCAAAGCATATATAAAAACGATTAAACATGCCAGCAAACGTTTTATATTGTAATATCATAAGGGTATTACCCCTGGGAGTAAGCATGATACCAGTCATTATTAAATCACTGTATTCAGGCTTAACTTACATTAATCCGGTATCAGCAGCATTTTCTAGTGTTTTCCATCTCTAGAAAAAATTATAACTGCACACACCTGATAGCAGAATAAACTGCACGCCATTCTCTCGCTGAAGTTTTACCTCATCTGTGTAATCCCCTCAGACATATGTGAGAATAGCAATGGATCTTAGTTACAACCTGCTAAGATCATAGAAACCTCAGGCAGATTCTTCTTCTATTTACTGCCTGAGATAAAATAGCACAACTCCGGTACTATTTAAAAATAACAAACTTTTGATTGAAGAAAATAAACTAGGTATATTTAACCACTCTCTCCTACAACGTCCTTGCTTGTTGAGAGTTGCAAGAGAATGACTGGCTATGACAGTTAGGGGAGGAGCTATATTACAGCTCTGCTGGGGGTGTCCTCTTGCAACTTCCTGTTGGGAATGAGAATATCCCACAAGTAATGGATGATCCGTGGACTGGATACACCTTACAAGAGAAATTTAAATTAGCTTAAATTGAGTCAAACTGGTGCATGGTGGGTATCTAGCTTTCTATATATTTACTAGCGAATTGATTGTTTTACTTGCAAACCCATTTGAACCAGTTTGGCAAGCGTGAGGCAGTTGTATTACGACTTTATTTGTACTTTGCCGCTAATTTGTCATTGTTAAAGAGCAGACTTTGTAGTTTTCTACAAATTAGCTATTTTACACAACTATAAAGAAGTTGTAGTCAATCAGTTACAAGCTGGACTTTTTTGAACAGACACCAATGTAGTATTTGTCGGAGTAACTAAAAAAGCACAAATACTGATGTTAAAGTGATATGAAATACCACATTATTCTAGCATGTTTTAAATAGAGCATACAAGTGTAAACACCAATCCAATTTACTTCTATTAGCAAATTTACTTTGTTCCTTTTTGTATTTTTTGTTTAAAGAGCAGCATTGCACTAATGGGAGCAAGCTGAACACATTGGGAGAATCAATGACAAAAGATATATATGTGCAATGAGCAGCTAGCACCCAGTAGTGCACTGCTGTTCCTAAGCCTACCTAGGTATGCTTTACAACAAAGAATACCAAAGGAATTGAGCAAATTTGTGAATAGAAGTAAATTGGGAAGTCTTTACAATTGTATGCTTAATCTGAAACATGAATGAAAAAATTGGGGTTTTCAAAAATTTCAGCTGTTTCTCAGCTAAAAGCAATGACAGCAGTTTCCGTAGGCTAATTATTATTACCCGGAAGAAACGGGTGTGATTTTTATAGCCAATAATTGTGTAGCTACTTTTAAATAAATTGTTTTAATCTCATATCCAGCTTTAATTTGTGTGAAGTTTGAGACCTTATTTCCCTGTTTCATTTTGCTCTTGACATCATTGGTAATAAGTCTTACGGCTATATTACGAGTTTTTCGTTTTGAGCTGTGCAGTGCTAACGAGAAGTTTTCTCTCACCGTTCACTTACCTACAGCGCTGGTATTACAGGTTTTTACAAACCCGGCGTTAAAAGGCAAGAAGTGAGCGATGAGCAAATTTTGCTCCTTACCGCACTCCAATACCAGCGCTGCTTAAGTCAGCGGTGAGCTGGTCGTATGTGCTCGTGCACAATTTCCCCATAGGAATCAACGGGGAGAGTCGGCTGAGTCTAACACCTGCAAAAAAGCAGCGTAAAGCTCCCTAACGCAGCCCCATTGATTCCTATGGGGAAATAAAATTTATGTCTACACCTAATACCCTAACATGAACCCCAAGTCTAAACACCCCTAATCTTACACTTATTAACCCCTAATCTGCCGCCCCCAACATCGCCAACACCTACATTATACTTATTAACCCATAATCTGCCGCTCCGGACACCTACACTATTGCAATCAGCCAAAAGCATTGAGCTTGCATTCTATTGGTTGTTCCAATCAGCCAATAGAATGCAAGCTCAATCCTATTGGCTGATTGCATCAGCCAATGGGATTTTTTCTACCTTAATTCCAATTGGCTGATAGAATTCTATCAGCCAATCAGAATCTAAGGGACGCCATCTTGGATGACGTCACTTAAAGGAACCGTCATTCGTTGGGTAGTCGTTGGAAGAAGAGGATGCTCCGGGTCGGATGTCTTGAAGATGGACCCGATCCGCACCAGATGGATGAAGATAAAAGATGCCGTCTGGATGAAGACTTCTGCCCGTCTGGAGGACCACTTTGCCCGGCTTGGATGAAGACTTCTCCCAGCTTCTTTGAGGACTTCGGCCTGGTTGGATGAAGACTTCTGCCGCTTCCTTGAGGATGGATGTCCGGTCTTCAGAACTGTAAGTCGATCTTCAGGGGGTTAGTGTTAGGGTTTTTTAAGGGTGTATTGGATGGGTTTTATTTTTTAGATTAGGGTTTGGGCCACAAAAGAGCTAACTGCCCTTTTAAGGGCAATGCCCATCCAAATGCCCTTTGCAATGGGGAGCTTAGGTTTTTTTAGATAGTATTTTATTTGGGGGGTTGTTTGTGTGGGTGGTGTGTTTTACTGTTGGGGGGGTTGTTTGTATTTTTTTTACTGGTAAAAGAGCTGATTACTTTGGGACAATCCACTGCAAAAGGCCCTTTTAAGGGCTATTGATAGTTTAGTTTAGGCTAGGGTTTTTTTTTTATTTTGGGGGCTTTTTATTTTGATAGGGCTATTAGATTAGGTGTAATTAGTTTAAGTATCTTGTAATTTGTTTAATATTTTCTGTAATTTAGTGGGGTTTTTTTGTACTTTAGCTAATTTAATTTAATTTATTTAATTGTTGCTAATTTAGTTAATTTATTTAATTATAGTGTAGTGTTATTGTAACTTAGGTTAGGTTTTATTTTACAGGTACTTTTGTATTTATTTTAGCTAGGTAGTAATTAAATAGTTAATAACTATTTAATAGCTATTCTACCTAGTTAAAATAAATACAAACTTGCCTGTAAAATAAAAATAAAACACTAATGTAGCTACAATGTAACTATTAGTTATATTGTAGCTAGCTTAGGGTTTATTTAACAGATAAGTATTTAGTTTTAAATAGGAATTATTTAGGTAATGATATGAATTTTTAGTTAGATTTATTTAAATTATATTTCAATTAGGGGTGTTAGGGTTAGGGTTAGACTTAGGTTTAGGGGTTAATACATTTAGTATAGTGGCGGCGACGTTGGGGGCGGCCGATTAGGAGCTAATAAATGTAGGTAGATGGCGGCGATGTTAGGGACAGCAGATTAGGGGTTAATAATATTTAACTAATGTTTGCGAGGTAGGAGTGCGGCGGTTTAGGGGTTAATATGTTTATTATAGTGGCGGCGACGTTGGGGCAGCAGATTAGGGGTTAATAAATGTAGGTAGGTTGTGGCAACATTGGGGGCAGCAGATTAGGGGTTAATAAATATAATGTTGGTGTCGGCGATGTTGGGGGCAGCAGATTAGGGGTTCATAAATATAATGTAGGTGGCAGCGTTGTCCGGAGCGGCAGATTAGGGGTTAACAATTTTATTATAGTGTTTGCGATGCGGGAGGGCCTCGCTTTAGGGGTTAATAGGTAGTTTATGGTTGTTAGTGTACTTTTCAGCACTTTAGTTACTCTTAACTACTGACTTTTAAATGTGTTAGGACTCTTGACAGGAGAGGGTGTACCGCTCACTTTTTGGCCTCCCAGGACAGACTCGTAATCCCGGCGCTATGGAAGTCCCATAGAAAAAAGACTTTGCAAAGTTTACGTAAGTCATCTTGCGGTAAGGCCAAAAAAGTGTGCGGTGACCCTAAACCTGCAAGACTCGTAATACCAGTGGGCGTAAAAAAGCAGCGTTAGGACCTGTTTTTTACCCTAACGCACAACTCTTAATATAGCCGTCAGTGATCATACCTGGAGATTACACAATTATTAGGGTGACCATATTGCCACTTTAAAAAGGGACACTTATGTAAAATACATATGTCAGGGCTGTTTTCAGGGCTGTTTAAAGAAATGTTTTGCATAAGAACCTTGACATATGTATTTTTCATATGTGTCCCATTTTAAAGCGGCAATATGGTCACCTTAACAATAATGTACCTGCAGGCTGCTTGTGTTTCCCCTAATAGCTTTGGTGTAGGGCTAGTGTAGTTGATTACAACTATTAGTATTTGTGGTTTATATCTGGTAATAGATTCCTGGGATATGCGCTTATTAAACATACTTAGTTGTGCCATTGATGAACTACTGGGAGCTAACTGAACATATCTAGTGATCCAATGTCAAGAGTTATATGTGTGTAGCCACCAGTCAGCAGATAATTTCAATAGTGCATTGCTTCTCATAAAGAGTGTGTATACAATATATTATAGGTTAATTGTAATTAATATATTGTATTATTTAGAAAAAGAAAACAAAATATGTTAATGCACTACAATTTAATTAACTCTAATTGTTCTTTATGCATTTATTTTTTTCAGTTAAATTTCTATTATCAATTTTTATACATTCATATGAACTAGATTTGTATGAATGAATCAAATATGCATTTTTTAAACATCTTACAACTATACAGGCATATATCAGATTCTCAATTGATATAAGAGAATGTCCTATCAATTATCAACTCTACAATTCTTCTTCTACAGTCAATCACATCCAATATTGAGCTACATTTCCTGCTAATAGACACAATCTTACAACATTAAAAGCTTTTAAAAGTGATATTTATTACAATCTATTAGAAAAGCCGCACAAAGTACTATCAGTTATTTCATGGGTTTGAAGTGGCTTTGTACCTTGTAGACTCAATTAAAAATGTGGTATTATAAACAAAACAAAAACAAACAAAAAAAACCCAACATCTTTAAGCAGCTTTTCATAAGATTTTTAACTTTTCTATTTTGTCTATCTATCTATCATCTATCTATATATCTATCTATCTATCTATCTATCTATCTATCTATCTATCTATCTATCTATCTATCTATCTATTGGGTTCTTGTAAAGCGTGGCTATTCACCCGTGAGGGTCTCAAGGTGCTGAGGGTTGCAGTTCAGTCGAAGAGCCAGGTCTTGAGGTCCTTTCTGAACTTAGTTAGGACGGGAGGGTGTTCCAAGTCTTGGCAGCCAGGTGAGAGAAGGATCTGCCTCCCGCTGTGGTTTTCCTGATGCGGGGGATGACAGCGAGGGCTTGGTCGGCCGATCGAAGTTGTCTGGCAGGGGTGTAGAAGGTAACGAGGTGGTTCAAGTATTCGGTACCGATGTTGTGGAGGGCCTTGAATGCGTGGGTGAGTAGCTTGAAGGTTATTGTTTTGTTGATGGGGAGCCAATGCAGGTCCCGCAGGTATTTGCAGATGTGGCATTGACGAGGGATGTCAAGGATTAGTCTGGCCGAGGAGTTCTGGATGTGCTGTAGTCTCTTTTGGAGCTTGATGGTGGTGCCGGCGTAGAGTGCGTTACCATAGTCCAGTCGGCTGCTGACGAGGGCGTGAGTAACAGTCTTCCTGGTCTCGGTTGGGATCCATTTGAAGATCTTTCGCAGCAGGTGAAGTGTGTGGAAGCATGCAGAAGAGACGGCGTTGATTTGCTGGTCCATGGAGAGTGATGAGTCCAGGATGATGCCTAGATTTCGTGTATGGTCGGTGGGGGTTGGAGGGTGTCCGAGGGCTGTGGGCCACCAGGAGTTATTCCAAGCGGATGTGGTGGGACCGAGGAGGAGGACTTCGGTCTTGTCTGCGTTCAGCTTTAGGCAGTTGTAGTTCATCCAGGTGGCGACTGCTGTCAGCCCTTCGTGGACGTTTCTCTTGGCAGTTTTGGGGTCACTGGTGAGTGAGATGATTAGCTGGGTGTCGTCGGCATAGGAGACGATGTTGAGGTCGTGTCGTCAGGCGATGGCGAAGAGAGGGGCCATGTAGATGTTGAATAGGGTGGGGCTCAGAGAAGAGCCTTGGGGTACACCGCAGCTGATTTCTGTGGGCTTGGAGGTGAAGGGTGGGAGTCTAACTTTCTGGGTTCTGCTGGTGAGGAAGGAGGTGATCAATTCCAGGGCTTTGTCGCGTATGCCGGCATTGTGTAGTCAGTTGTGGAGGGTGAGGTGGGAGACAGTGTCGAATGTTGCTGAGAGGTCTAGGAGAATGAGGGTGGCGGTCTCCCCTTGGTTGAGTAGGGCAAGGATGTCGTCTGTGGCGGTGAGGAGGGCAGTCTCGGTGCTGTGGTTGCTCCTGAAACCGGATTGGGAGGGGTCCAGGATGTGGTTGGCTTCGATGTAGTCAATGAGTTGCGCATTGATGGACTTCTCGATGACTTTGGCCGCAAAGGGGAGCAAAGAGATTGGGTGGTAGTTCTTTGGATCATTGGGGTCAGCTGTGGGTTTTTTCAGTAGGGGTTTTAATTTTATGTGCTTCCAGTCATCCGGGAAGGTGCCGGTTTCGATGGAGCAGTTGATGGTGCTGCAGAGCTCGGGGGCGATGGTGTCACCCGCTTTGTTGATAATGTGATGCGGGCATGGGTCCAAGGGTGCTCCGGAGTGGATCGATCTCATGATCCTGATGGTGTCCTCTGTGGTGAGGGGGCTCCAGATGGTCAGTGGGGGGTAGGCGGTGGTGTATTTGGGTGAGGTATCGGTGGGAGTAGGTGGGTAGGCGGTGGTGGGTGAGTTCTGGGGCACGAAGTTGTCATAGATGTCGATGATCTTGCAGTGGAAGTACATTGCGAGGTTATCGCAGAGGTCCTGGGAGGGCGGGATGTCGTTGGCGTTGCTGTTGGGATTGGAGAATTCCTTGATGACTGTGAACAGCTCCTTGCTGTTGTGGACATTGGCATTTATTTTATCTTGGATGGCTGTCTTCTTGGTGGTTTTGATGAGGTGGTGGTGGGTAGTGATGGCTTCTTTGTAGGCTGTTTTATTTGAGGGGGTCTTGCTGGATCTCCAGGTCCTTTCCAATTGCCTGCAGTGGCGTTTGGAGTCCTGGAGGGCAGGGGTGAACCAACTAGCCTTGTTGGTGGGTTGGCGGTTCGACGGTTTCTTGAGAAGGACGAGGGTGTTTGCGCAGTCTGTGAGCCAGTGGTGGAGGCTGCGGGCAGAGAAGTTGGCATCTGTGGAGGTAGCTGGGGGCACTTGTTCAGGGTGGAGTGCAGTTGGTCTTCGGTGATGTTGTTCCAGTTTCTGCGGGGTGGGTGGTGCTACCAGAGGTGTGCGGTGGGTTTGTTGAAGGAAAAATGTATGCAATGGTGGTCGGTCCAATGGAGTTTGGTGATGTGGTTGACTGAGATGTGGTTGCCTGCAGAGAAGATAGGGTCGAGTGTGTGTCTGGCTGAGTGGGTTGGGGAGTTGACGAGTTGCTTTAGACCAATGGTTCCAAGGTTTTCTAAGAGGTTGGCAGTGTTGTGGTCATTGGGGTTGTCTAGGTGGAAGTTGAGGTCCCTGAGGAGGATGTAGTCTGTTGAGGGGAGGGCGTGGGGTGCGATGAGGTCGGTGATGGAGTCACAGAAGGCAGGACGAGGTCCGGGAGGTCTGTAGATGAGGGTGCCACGGAGGGTGGTGTTGGGGCTGACCTGGATCTTGAAGTGTAGGTGTTCCAAGCCTGGTGAGTGGTAGTCGGAGCTGGTTGTGACATGGAGGGAGTGTTTGGCCTTTGGCGTGCCGCAACTTCCATTAAATAGGTGCTGGGAGGTGGGAGGGCTGGGAGTCGGGGGGCAGGGCAGTGGCTGTAGGAACAAAGGGAGTTACCTGTGCTGTGCTGGTAGGCGGGGGGAGGGCAGTGGCTGTGGCATGGGAGAGACAAGCATGAAGTTGAGCAGGCTAAAAGAGGCTGCAGTCTCAGAGTAAGGCAGCAGCAACTTCCATTAAATAGGTGCTGGGAGGTGGGAGGGCTGGGAGGCGGGGGGCAGGGCAAGCATGAAGGAGAGCAGGCTAGAAGAGGCTGCAGTCTCAGAGTAAGGCAGCAGCAACTTCCATTAAATAGGTGCTGGGAGGTGGGAGGGCTGGGAGGCGGGGGGCAGGGTAGTGGCTGTAGGAACAAAGGGAGTTACCTGTGCTCTGCTGGTAGGCGGGGGAGGGCAGTGGCTGTGGCATGGGAGAGCCTGCTCTCCATTTTGTTACCCTTTACCTTTGAAAACCCATTTTAGCCTTTTTGGAACAGCATATATTTTCTGTTCACGCACCTTTTTTAATGTTAATAAATTCAGTGCATACACAGATCAAATTCAATGTGATTATTTTCTGGTGTAATAGAAAATGAAAACTATAGCTCAAATCACAATATTATAAAGCTTGTACAAAACTTTAATACTACAAATGTAATATTCATTTATGCTTAAAAGTAAGTGTCTGGAAATTGAAAATACATATATATTTTTATATAGAGGTGTTTCTTTTGTCTGACTATGTCCTTCATTTCTGGATGAATAAACGCTACTGATTATACCAGCACTTGGGTCACCTGAGCTGTTTGCTTTTGTTTCTTATCTATATTTTTATAGAATTACCCAAAATATCATTAAACTGTTAACTGTGCATCAATAAATGAAATTATTGGTTAACTAAAAAATAATTATTAATATGTTAGCTGCCATGTTTTACTTTTAAATTGGGTATACATGTTTTGTGTATTTCTTAGAAACCCCCTACAAAACAAACTGCAAACGTTTGAGAAAAGTATGTTTTCTTTAGTTCTTTACTTGTTTAGTCAATTGTATTGTAAGAAAATTAGATGAGATATACACTAAATGGCAGCAATGTCGAAGAATGGCACTTTTGTTTGTGAAATTTCTGCCCTACTAGATCTCTAATTGCTATTTTTGTTCAGTTGAAGTGTCTAGAGAAAGAACAGCTCAGCCATGAAGTGGTAAACCACACAAACTTACAGAGCAAGGCTGCAGAGTGTTGAATCATATAGCACTACACTATAACACTTACATATCACTACGGAGTTTCAAACTGCCTCTGGAAGCAAAATCAGCACAGGAACTGTGCATCAGGTGCTTTATGAAATTGGTTTCTGTGGCCAACAGCTGTTCATAAGCCTCAACACAACATGTGCAATGCCAAGTGTCACCTGGAGTGATGTAAAGCTTGCTGTCACCACACTTAGAGCAGTGGAAACGTGTTCTCTGGAGTGATCAATCACACTTCACTAACTGGCAATCTAATAGAAGAATTTGGATGTAGAGGATGCCAGGAGAATGATACCTACTAGAATGCATAGTGCCTTCTGTAAAGTTTGGTGGAGGAAGCATAATAGTCTAGGGATGCTTTTAAAGGTTTGGGCTGTGGCCCTCAGTTCCAGTGAAGGGTCATCTTAATGCTACAGTATACAAAGATATTTTAGAAAATGTAGTGCTTCCAACTTTTTGGGAAAGGTTCTTTCCTGTCCAAGCATGCCTATGGCTATGGGGTCCATGAAGACATGGTTTGACAAATTATTGTGTAAGATACTTGTTTATGTGTGACTGCTGTGCACTGATGAAGGGGACATCTGTTTTAGTAACTTCATTGAAAGTTTTTTTTCCCTGTGGTCATTATTTTATTAAGATGGAATTAAGTAATTTATATGAATGTTCATGAAGAGGGCTTGTCTATTAGAACAATTATAGTATAGCAATTAGATAATTTTGGAATTTGAAGCTGTCCTAGTGAGGAATAACCAAAAATGCTAAGATTACACAAATATGTTCGCATCTTTTGGCTAAACAGCATAAAGATAAGTATGGATCAAATCTCAAGCATAAAGCTTCTCATTCTGTAAAACAAACATTATCTTCTACATATGTTTTTGGCCCATAGGTCCTCATTGAATACATTAAGTTATGTGGTGCCTACTTATTGGGGAAGCAGTGGAAGTGAAATAAATCAGGATCTTGTATTCATTTTATATGCAATGATTAACTGAAAGAATATGTTGTCCAATACTTATGTCACAACTGAGGCAACAACTATTTTGTGTCTTGGCCCTGTCATCTGTTGCCTATCAGAAACTTGCTTCCTACTAAAAGTATTGTGTCATCTACTAAGTCTAGGTTGCTTGCTAGACCTTACCGGGATACAAAACCACTTTTTTATTTCATGATTTAGATAAAGGGGCCCATTTATCAACTGTGAATACTCTGTAATTCTGCGTCAAATTAGACGCTAAATTGATACGCCGTAGTTAACAAGGCATCAACATTGTAAAATGTAGAACAGTCTGACGAAACATAAGTTCCCGTGAGATCACTTCAACGTGTTATTTGAGCGTATCGCTGGAAATCTGCCCTCACATACAACTCTATGCGCCTACATTAGAAATGTATCAACCATTCAACACGTACGCTTGCATCTATTCCGACGCAGTGTACTTAACTTTAGATCCGCCACCTTTCAGTACGCGAATGCCATAGAAATCAATGGGATGTTACGGTATTAGAAAATGGGGTTTGTGATAACACAGAAAGGTTGAATTTGATGACGTTTCTTGTTGCAAACAGTCATTAGCATTAATTAGCATTAATAATCCTTTAAAAAAAATAAAAACATGAGATAAGCATATCATGATTTTTAGAAATACAAATAAACTTTTATCTATGTTAAAATATATATCAGATTTTTTGTCTAAAAAAAAATAAATGTACATTTCTACGATATTTATTGTTTGTTCAGGTATAAATCTAGCTATTTTAGGGATATTAACAGATGAAAAATAAAAGATCAGCTTTGAAGAAATGTGCTTGTTCATGGACAGGAATGAAATGGTATAAATAAAGTTGCAAAAAGAAGACAAAAATGTCTTAATTTGATGGACATTCAGGGTAGATGATTTGATAAATAAGGATATCCGCGACATTGATGCTTCTTATTTATCAACTGTACAATGCTATTCGGACCGGACTTGACGCGCGTGAGTTTGACAGATGTGTTGATAAATAAGACCATCGAATGTAGATTCACATCAGCGATGTCTGGCGAGGGTATTGACCGCAGAGAATGTGTCTAGTTTACGCTTTGATAAATGGGCCCCAAAGTGTATAATTTAAAAAAAAAAATCCATTTACTTCTATTGTCAAATTTACGTTATCTTCATGGTATTCTTTTTTAAAATCAGCTAGGAGTGTGCAGGTGTCCAGGGAATTATATGGCAGCAGTTTTGCAAGAATGCATTTACCAATGTTATTTATTGTGCAAACACTGCTGCCAGCTAGTGCCCAAAAGCATTCTTGCAAAACTGCTTCCATATAGGTCTTTGGATACAAATTTGCTACCTACCTATCTAAGTATTCTCTTCAGCAAAGAATATGATGAGAACAAGTACATTTTGATAATAGAAGTAAATTGTAAACACAAAAATGTATCTTCTATCTGAAGTTTGAAAGAACAATTTGGGGTTTTATGTCGCTATAGTGGTATTGGAATTAGATGCTTAACTACTTGCATGTCTCTAATTGATCTTTTTAAAACATTTCCATCTGATGCCAGAGTTGTATTAACAAGATCAAACTGTGGAATATGAATGAGCAGATGTAACAACATTAGATGATTCTGCCATGCTTTCCCCTTATTCACTCTTTTGAATCAGGTCTTCTTTTCTACAAACTAATATTTTAGCATTGCTCACATGTGAGTAATGAGTACTGGGTTGTAGAAAGATTTGTCACGCTCCCTCCAATTGTAAGCTTCCCATGTTGCTTTATTTATCAGTTAATAAGACTTGAATATTGCAATGTATGCCTTTAATGACTATTATGCCTTTCATCTTTATATTCTTATTCAACCTTGATGATATTATTAAGAGGGCTTAATTTGAGTTATTAGATTTCTAGAAGTATAAGCAATGGGCCGATGGTTCAATAGCAATTCTTATTATTATGGTCATGGACCCAGTGTGTATATATATATATATATATATATATATATATATATATATATATATATATATATATATATATAAACTGTGTACTGCTTTAATTTTACTGCTTAATTCACTTTATTAGGTTTATTATTATTATTATGGAATTATTGGATAAAACAAGTGCTTACAAATCAAGATGATTTTAAAAGTAAAATGTATAATCATAATTTTTAGAAGTTATATAAGGGTCTCACAAATAACAAAAAAAAAAGATATAAAATTCTTAAGCAGTCACATGACCCATATGTAACATTATTTTATAACTCTTTGTTCAAGTTATTAAAAAGATCAACACACAGACAAATCTTCAGAAATTCTGCAGTTTGACTAATCAACAATTACAAGAGCTTGACAGACTCTCAGAAGAGAGTAACCTTTCAGTCAGGTATAATGAACACAATATACCTCAGAGATTGTCTTTGAACTATGGAGTATACTATAGATCTTTATTATACTAAGTCCTGACAGTCACAGTGTTAATGGGGCCAACTGCAAATGTCAATCTATTTGTACTACTTCACTAGAGGCCATAATATCACAATTTCCTGTCTCAGTCGGATTAGTAGAGTAGGAATCTCATTCATACAGTAAAAATATTTCACTACAAATTTAATAGTATGGAGAGTGCAGTCTCCAGCCCCCATAATGAATGGTGATAAATGGGGTTGGGAAACAGAATGTGGCACTCAGATAACTCAGTGCATAAGTTGTATATTAGAGATGTTTTTACACAAGGGCCATATTGGAATTTTAGTTTATTCTTAGGGCCAGCAAACACATTTTAGAATGAAGAATCACTTTAAAATATAGTATAATTATTATTATTTTTTTTTTAAATGTTTATACAGAGATGACTAAAAGAATAGAAAACACAGGGAGCATTCATTCTCTCAACTCTATTAGTACTATGCCTAAGGGAAGAGGAGATTGCTTAAGGTATGCTTGAAGTTAAGAAGAATTATTTGCATATTTATATAAATGTAGATATCCTATTAAAAAATATATAATAACAGGACAATAAAATATGGAGGGCCAGATTATGAGTGGAGAGCAATATTGCGCTTACACAAGCACGTTATTTGCGCTGCACTCAGTAAAACCAGTGCACATAAATGTGTGCTGTTATTACAAGTGTGACGCAATGTGAACGTGAACTGATAGACATGGAAAACCACCTAGACCAGCGCAGGGGGCAAATCACGCAGCGCTGGGCAGCAATAAATAAATATATATATGTATTTACACATATTAACACATAAATATATATG
Source organism: Bombina bombina (assembly GCF_027579735.1). NCBI lineage: Eukaryota > Metazoa > Chordata > Amphibia > Anura > Bombinatoridae > Bombina > Bombina bombina. The sequence continues at coordinate 812,618,292 of NC_069501.1, forward strand.
TATATAAGCGTATGCATATATATTTATAGTGAAAACACAGTCCTCCATTGACCTCAATGTAAAGGGACTTTAAGTGATGTTTTTATTTCCAAACACCCCACATCCCCTTATAACTGCCTTGTGCAGAGGTCTGACCTCTGGTTATTTGCGATAAGCGCAAAGTGAAATCACAATATCATGGGAGCATTAATCAGCCACTTCTAAAGGCTGGTTATTTAATGTGTACCCATAAATGGGTAAATTTGCCCTTTTACGGACGCACGTTAAGATATCACTCCATCTAGGCCTATATATTGTACAAATAGTTACATTTTTAAATATCTATACACAGACAAAAGGTAGGTTTTTTATAATTTACAGTCTTTAAAATATTGATTTGTTTATATATATATATATATATATATATATATATATATATATATATATATATATAACAACATTAGTTCCTCCCATCAGTTAAAATTCAAGATGATCAAATTAAAGGGATAATTAATGGTGCATTTAAAATGTTAACAGAAAAACGTTTGCAATGTACATTTATTTTAAAAAAAGCTTCTTGTAAGTCGTATAATATATTTTGTGATAACTCTTAAAAAGTGTGTGGGAACTGTCAAGCATACATTAGTAGGTTGCATGCGCATACATCTAACTTGCACAAGTTTCAAATGCTGCTTGCATGTGGATGTACAAGTTTTCAGTAGTAGGGTATGCTATGCAAGTCGCACTGCAGTATAAAATATTGATTACAAAGAATGTGATGAATAGTAGAATTTAAGCAACTTTGTTTTTTTTTTTTAAAGCTTCTCTAATCAATTAGTGAAACAACTGAACCAATCCAAGAATACACCTAAAATACATAAAGCTATGTTTAAGTTTCCATTGTACAAATGACAAACATTAAGAAACAATCGACTAGATTACGAGTTGTGCGTTAGGGCTTAAAAGCAGCGTTAAGAGGTCCTAACGCTGCTTTTTTCCTAACGCTGGTATTACGAGTCTTGAAATGACAGGCTCACCGCTCCCTTTTTTGTCAGACGCGTTAATACTGCAAATCCACTTACGTCAATTGCGTATCCTATATTTTCAATGGGACTTGCATAACGCTGGTATTACGAGTCTGCCAAAAAGTGAGCGGTACAGCCTCTCCTGTCAAGACCGGTAACGCTGTAGCATAAAACTCTTAACTAAAGTGCTAAAAAGTACACTAACACCCATAAACTACCTATTAACCCCTAAACCGAGGCCCCCCACCCACATCGTAAAAACAAAAAAATATATTTTTAACCCCTAATCTGATGAACCGCACATCACTACCACTATAAAATATATATTAACCCCTAAACCGTCACCCTCCCACATCGCAAACACTAGTTTAATTTTATTAACCTCTAATCTGCCGTCCCTAACATCGCCGACACATACCTACATTTATTAACCCCTAATCTGCCGCCCCCAACGTCGTCGCAACTATATTAAATGTATTAACCCCTAAACCTAAGTCTAACTACACTATAATTAAATTAATTACCTAAACTAAATACAATTAATTACAATTGAAAAAATTATCTAAAGTACGGAAACCCCCCCCACTAAATTACAGAAAATAATAAAATAATTACAAGTTTTTTAAACTAATTACACCTAATCTAATCCCCCTAATAAAATAAAAAAGCCCCCCAAAATAATAAAAAGCCCTACCCTATACTATATTACAAATATCCCTTAAAAGGGCCTTTTGCGGGGCATTGTCCCCAAAGTAATCAGCTCTATTACCTGTAAAAAAAAAGTACAATACACCCCCAACATTAAAACCCACCACCCACACACCCAACCCTACTCTAAAACCCACCCAATACCCCCTTAATAAAACCTAACACTAACCTCTTGAAGATCACCCTACCTTGAGAAGTCTTCACCCAACCGGGCCGAAGTCCTCAACGAAGCTGGGCGAAGTGGTCCTCCAGAAAGGCAGAAGTCTTCATCGAAGCCGGCCAGAAGAGGTCCTCCAGACGGGCAGGTCTTCATCCAGGTGGCATCTTCTATCTTCATCCATCTGGCGTGGAGCATCCTCTTCCATCGACGTCCAACTAAAGAATGAAGGTTCCTTTAAATGACATCATCCAAGATGGCGTCCCTTGAATTCCGATTGGCTGATAGAATTCTTTCAGCCAATCGGAATTAAGGTAGAAAAAATCCTATTGGCTGATGCAATCAGCCAATAGGATTGAAGTTCAATCCTATTGGTTGATCCAATTGGCTGATTGGATCAGCCAATATGATTGAACTTCAATCCTATTGGCTGATTGGATCAGCCAATAGGATTTTTTCTACCTTAATTCCTATTTTCTGATAGAATTCTATCAGCCAATCGGAATTCAAGGGACGCCATCTTGGATTACATCATTTAAAGGAACCTTCATTCTTTAATTGGACTTCATTGAAAGAGGATGCTCAGTGTCGGATGTCTTGAAGATGGACCCGCTCCGCGCTGGATGGATGAAGATAGAAGATGCCGCCTGGATGAAGACTTCTGCCCATCTGGGGGACCTCTTCTGATCAGCTTCAATGAAGACTTCTGCCTGTCTGGAGGACCACTTCGCCTGACTTTGTTGAGGACTTCGGCCTGGCTGGGTGAAGACTTCTCAAGGTAGGGTGATCTTCAAAGGGATAGTGTAAGGTTTTATTAAGGGGGTATTGGGTGGGTTTTAGAGTAGGGTTGGGTGTGTGTGTGGGTGGTGGGTTTTAATGATGGGGGGTATTGTACTTTTTTTTTACAGGTAATAGAGCTAATTACTTTTGGGTAGTGCCCCGGAAAAGGCCCTTTTAAGGGCTATTTGTAATTTAGTATAGGGTAGGGTTTTTTATTATTTTGAGGGGCTTTTATTTTATTAGGGGGATTAGATTAGGTGTAATTAGTTTAAAAAACATATAATTATTTTATTATTTTCTGTAATTTAGTGGGGGGGGGGTTCGTACTTTAGATAATTGTTTTCAATTGTATTTAATTGTATTTAGTTATAATGTAGTGTAGGTTAGGATTTATGTTACAGGTAAATTTGAATTTATTCTAACTAGGTAGCTATTAAATAGTTAATCACTATTTAATAACTATTGTAACTAGTTAAAATAAATAGAAAGTTGCCTGTAAAATAAAAATATATCCTAAGCTAGCTACAATGTAACTATTAGTTATATTGTAGCTAGCTTAGGGTTTATTTTATAGGTAAGTATTTAGTTTTAAATAGGAATAATTTAGTTAATGATACTTATTTTATTTAGATTTATTTATTGATAAACTGGAATAGCAGTATTGAATTGCTGATTTTAAAGTTTAGTTTTATTAAAGATGGCTGTCATTGCTCCATTTTTGGTCTTAAAAAGGACGTTCTCTTTGTTTTGATTTTTTTTTGGGAGGGAGGGGTAAAGAGGGCTATATTCACTTATGCATTACATTTGTAAAAGGAGATGTCTGGTTATATTAACTAAGTAAGTTTAGGAATTTAAATTATAGATTTCAAATGTGAATATTAAAGCAACATTGGTGAAAACACTCAAGGGCATGAATGCAGTTTGAATTTTGTTAAAAAAAAATAAGCCAAATTAATCTTTAATAGCTATGCTTTTTGTAAGACATACATTTAATTTATATTTTACCAATAAACTTTTTAAATGTCTGAACTATAAAGCCATATCATTGAGTTAATGTTTTTTCTCCTATGTATTTTTTTAGAACCCACTATCTGAATATCAGCCAACACATATTAAAATCTGGTGAAGCCACACTTAAAAGAGACCATGTAATACCAATGAGGAAGTTTGATTGCTCCATAACATATGAGTAAAAATGAATTGTTTTAACCTTGAGTCCTTAAAGGGACAGTCAACACCAGAATTTTTGTTGTTTAAAAAGAAAGATAATCTCTTTATTACCCATTCCCCAGTTTTGCATAACCAACACAGTTATAATAATACATGTTTTACCTCTGTGATTATCTTGTATCTAAGCTTCTACTGACTGCCCCCTTATTTCAGTTCTTTTAACAGACTTGTATTTTAGCCAATCAGTGCTCACTCCTAGGTCACTTTACGTGCATGAGCTCAATGTTATCTATATGAAACACATGAACTAATGCCCTCTAGTGGTCTAAATGCATTCAGATTAGAGGCAGTCTTCAAGGTCTAAGAAATTAGCATATGAACCTCCTAGGTTTAGCTTTCAACTAAGAATACCAAGAGAACAAAGCAAAATTGGTGATAAAAGTAAATTGGGAAGTTGTTTAAAATTACATTCCCTATTTAAATCATGAAAGTTTTTTTGGTACTTGACTGTCCCTTTAAATCAAGTTACACTGCAAGGTGTCAAGGTAAATGTAAATTTGCTAATGAAAGTAAATTGGAAACGTTTTTTTTTTGTGAAAAAATAATTTTATTCTCTTTTAGAATGATGAATTTTTAATTATGACTTCCCCGTCCCTTTAAATAGGGGCTTAGGCATCATGTCCTATGAGAAGTGTGTTTGAAAAGGATTTTTTTTTTTTTTTATTAAAAAGTTAACAACTTACCTGTAGTGCCACAGAAAACAAATAAACAATGTATTTATACAGAGGGATTGTATTTATTGTTATTAAGTTTATAGTTTTCTTTTGTTCTACTGAATCAGTATAACACAGCCAGATTTTAAATACTATAGAATAAACCACAATCAGATTTTTTTTTCTTTTCAAATGAAGAACTGTTCCCATTTTTTTCTGACTGAAACACTAATATTTCAGTGATGGCAGAGGAATTAAATAGGTAAGGCAATAAATTGCACCTCACCAGTAAAGGCAGAGCTTTAGTGAGCTTGGCTGCCAAGGAAAATTTTGGATTAGAGTCAGTTTTCTTTATATTCAGTTTCCTACCCACTTAACAAAATTACACTCAATGAGCTGTGGGAGAAATTCACATCAACAGGGTCATGTAATGCAATTTCTGAAAATATGGAGAAAGAAAAAAAAAAAAAGTCCTACATTTGCTCTCATTTCTGTCAAAATCAATCAAATACAAGATATATGAAAGCAAGCTCCTGCAAGGGAGAGAGAAAAACAAGCATTTGTAGTACAGTGAATTCTACTTTCTGTGATAACATGTGCACGCTCAGATGTTCTCTGTTTTATTTTATTTTTAATCATGCCTAATTAGTTTTGTTTTAATCACCTACATGACTAAAGCCTCTTGCTTGCATAATTGATAACATAGAGGGACCAGTGTCAGAAATCAAATGTTGTAAATTAAAAATAACAAGTTTGAGACTAGTGATTCAATTAAAACCCAAGAAAACATTGGATTATGTATAATTGAGAGCTAGTATGCAGAGTTCCATGTCATGCTTGTCAGCTTGAATGGTGATATTAGATTGGAGCTGTCAAAAGCACTCAAATCAGCTCTGTAAAATTAGAAAACAAAGGTGAAATTTGTTATTAACTCCCACTGTTAAATAAACACAGAAGTATTTAAACTGAGTAGTAATATGACACAATTGTTATTTATAGCTGGAAGTTAAAAAAAAGTGATAAATTATTGTGTCTGGCAACTGGAATCTAGAATGATGTAATAATATTTTCTGTAGATTTTATCACTTTCTCTGTTAAACTACAAATCTTGCAGATGTGGTTCTACATAATGTTTTACAAAGTGAAAAAAATGGCAACTGATCCTAAATGTTTTGTATCAGATATGTATATGTGAGTTGGTCAAATAATAGTGCTTCTGCTAGATCAGTAGGAGACCCTGGAAAGGGCAAGCTCTTTTTCTCTTTTTCCTTTACCTTTTCATTTTTTTTATACTGCTTACCACCTCATCTACCCCAATATTCACAACAACCAGCCTATGAGTGACCTTTCAGTACCGTGATAAGTGCTGTGAGCTCCCTAAATGAATATCTCTAACACTGTTACACTACTCTATGTTGTCAATTATACTATTGTTTAAAAAATATGTAAGATTGCCCATTTGATTTAATATTAGTACGATCAAAAGTAAGGAAACATTAAACTATTTTCTATCATACATATGAAATGTTACCTATATTTACAAAGTTATGTTAAAGGGACATAAAACTCATATGCTAAATCACTTGAAACTGATGCAGTATAACTGTAAAAAGCTCACAGGAAAAAAATCACCTGAGCATCTCTATGTAAAAAAGGAAGATATTTTACCTCACAATCTCCTCAGCTCAGCAGAGTAAGTCCTGTGTAAAAAAGTTATACTTCAGCTGCTGTCCAGCTGCAGGTAAAATAATAATAATGAAGAAATGAACTGCAGCCAATCAGCATCAACAGTGCTGAGGTCATCAACTCTTTTACTGTGATCTCATGAGATTTCATAGTAAACTTCCTTAAAGGGACAGTAAACCTAGAAAATAATGTTATATAATTCTGCACATAGTGCAGAATTATATAACATTATATTAGTGCTAGCTTTATATAACATAATATTGCCTGTGAATTTTTATTTAAAAAGAGGGTTTTTCAGACCCGCCCTCTGTACTCTACTGAGTAGGTCTGGTTTTCCCTCTGAGCGCATCTGGGCAGCTGTCTAGTCACAGCCTGGCCCGACCGCGCCATTACACTCAATGCAGCTCGCTCCCGCTGTCAGACAGAGCAGGAGCAAGCTACATTGAGTGTAATGGCGCAAGTTATATAATATTATTTTCTAGGTTTACTGGCCCTTTAAACTGAATAGGGAAATAACATGTGCATGAAGCTCGCTCCCTTGCCTGTACCAGGACAGACATAATGATTTGCTGCTTAAAGTCCTTTACAATGAGGTGTGAATACTTTTTGAGGTAAAACATCTTTCTTTTTTACATAGAGATGTTCAGGTGATATTTTCTAGTTAGCTTTTTGCAGCTATGCTGCATCACTTTAAAGTGTTTCAACATTTTGGTATCATGGACCTTTTACTGTTCTGATTTTGAAATTAATGAGGCTCCGGTCGATTGCCTAAGAGAGGAGGGGCCAGTGACCTCACTCTAGGCGTAGGGCGTGTCTTCGGAGCCGTTGCTCACTTTCTCCTCAGCGTCGGAAGAAGCGGACCTGTAAAGAAGCGTTCCTGTACTTACCATGGCGGATCTTCAATCAATTCTCGGCACGGTCCAGGAGCTGTTGAGGACGAAGGGAGTCGAATGGCTGCAGAAGAGACTGGTCCCTGAAGAGGTCAGCGGATCCGGAGGAGCGGAGACGGCGGGTGCAGGAGCATCTAGGCCTGTTCGGAGATCTCGTCCACCGGAGAGGCTAAGTCCATCGAGTGGCAGGAGGCGGGAGTCCAGCAGCAGAGGAAGAAGATCGGTGAAGGCGTCGTCAACAGGAGGAGTTCCAGCGCAACGGGCAGGCGTCGGAGCAGGAGCGGAGTCACCGGCGGCCAGGCGGAGTTACGGATTCCGGTATCGGAGCCTGAGACAGGTAATTTTTTCTCTCTTTCAGGTTGCGGTGAGGTGTCCGGTGGGGAGCAAATGGCAGAGGAGGCCGCAATGGGGGCAATAGAGAGCAATTCAGATGAGGAGGCCCCCGCAGTTTTGGCGCCTTTTTCGGAGCAGGTAACAGCCATTTCAGGCCCAGCCGGCATGTCTGACAGAACGTATTTTACGGCCTCAGGGCCTGGGGGGAAACAAAAGCAGGACATTACGGCTCTTATTAAAGATGCTAGGGGTAATACAAATGTTTATTCTGTGAGAGGGAGCATAACGGGCACTAGGCCTGAGGCCAATGCGCCAGTAGGGCCTATGTCCGAATCAGCTAGGAGGGCATTAAACTTTGACGGGGTCTGGTAGAAAGGCATTAAAGAAGACTAAACATTGTGATTCGGTTTCTGGACAAGATTACATTGTGGCCAAGGATGCTAGTTTTGTTGGAAGGGAGGAGGTAGGAAGGAGTACTGATAATTATGGTTTAGGTTCAGATAATAGACAGAGTAGTAGGGAGAGGCATAGTTTTGGTAGTCAGAGTATTAAGGATTTCAGGGGTGCTGCCGTTAGGCAGGGTAATGTTTCCTTTTCTCCAGTTGTTTTTCAGAATAGGTGTGACACGGCAGGACAGAAGGATTTCACTCATCGGAGTGAACATGAAGACGGAGATTCTTTATGGATTGAGGATCATTATAGCGACTTTGGAGAGGAAGAGGAGCAATCGACATCTGTTTCAGGACCAGTTGCTTCAGAACAGGTAGGGGGTATGGAAATGTTGTCACATTTAATTAGGGCACTGATTCCTGAAAAAAGGGAGAATATTAATAGTAGCGTTAATGATAGGAGTTTTCACTCAGTTGAGGATAGGGAAAGTTTTGCTAGGCCTATCTCTGAGAAGGGGAATAGGGCAGCTAATTTAGATGTTAGTGGTAGGTATTTAGCTAACAGGGGTTACGCATCCTCTCGGGCAGTTCAGGAGGAAGAGACAGACAAGAAAGAAGATCCAGGATTCCAGTTGCACGGCGTCGGGTAAGATCCCGGTCGCCTGTTAGCGTCAGAAAGAATCAGGAGTCAGGAGAAACGGCTGTTTGGGGTACTCTCGACAGTCAGTCAAGGGAGAGAGTGAGATACAGGAGATCTAGGACTCTGGATAGAAGGAGTCATAAGGAAAGGGATGGTCTGAGGCAGGGAAGTGAACCTAGATGCCTGGACGCAAGGAAGGAAGCAGGTATATCAAAGGAAGGTTCTAATGTTTCATGTGTTGATGGTGTGAGTAGTGGTGTGATTCATGTGCAGAATGCGAATGTTTCTGATGATCGGTGTGAGGTGCTATTAAGAGGTTTGAAGGATTTAGTATCTCAAATGGAAAGCAGTTCTCATTCTAATATTAGTGTTCCTTCGGGCCCCGTGGGCGCTTGGGTTTCTCAGCACATGGCATCTGGGGGAGGTCCCCTGGACCAGGCTGTTTCTGTTGCATCTGGTATTTCTTCTGTTTCTGGTCAGGTTAGAATATCTGACCAGGCTCTTAGGCGGCCTTGTCTGTGTTCAGTTGGGCCTTTGGGCATTCATTTATCGAAAGATATAAAAGAAAAAATTTGGAGGCGTGAATTCGTTGAGATATTTTCTCTGCTTCCGGTGGATCAAAGTTTTGACAGTAAGGACGATTCAAAGAGTGATTCTGGTAAGAAGGATGAGGATGAGCGTAGAAAGAGATTTAGGAAGATTCCTAAAACTTTATCTAACTGGTCTAGGGCCTTTTGTATTTTGGCTAGTGTGATTGGTGAGAGGAACCCAGAGCTGTGTTCTTCCCTTTTTTGCTATCTGGACGAGATAGCTAGTGCTTGTAGAACTTATGGTGGCCTGGCATAATGGAAGTATGACGAACAGTTCCGTCAACGTCTGGCGGTTCGTCCTGAGATGCTTTGGGATGATAGGGACATGGGTATTTGGTTGGAGCTTATGACTCCTTTAAGGTCAGCTCAGTCCTTTCGGGGTTCAGGAGTTGTTGCCGGAGCCTCATCTTCCTCATCATCTGCGGTGGCCTTTAGGAAAGGTCTCTGTTTTCAGTTCAACGAGGGAGCGTGTAAATTCGGTTCAGCTTGTAAGTACAAGCATGAATGCTCCTTTTGTGGAGGAATTCATTCCAGTGTCAAGTGCTTTAAGAGGGTTAAATCTTCATCAAAAGTTGAGAGTGTCATTCAAGGCCAAGACTCCGGTGAAGGTAGAAAAGATGGAGCCTTGGTTAAGGTTGTACGGTAGGAGAAAAGGTTTGGCGTCTGATGCGGAAATTTTGTTTAAGGGTTTCAATTATGGCTTTCTTATTCCTTTTCTAGTTGGGATTGAATCTGTTTTTGCTGGTAATCTTAAGTCCGCGAAAGATTTTCCTGGTGTTGTTTTGGAGAAGATTCAGAAGGAGGTGTCTCTTGGTAGAATGGCGGGACCCTTCGCTGTTCCTCCTTTTGATAATCTAAGGGTGTCCCCCTTGGGTGTTGTTCCAAAGAAGGTTCCGAATCAGGCTTATTCATCACTTGTCTTTTCCGAAAGGTTTTTCGGTTAATGACGGTATTGACCCTGAATTGTCTATGGTAAGATATGCTTCTTTTGATAAGGCTTTATCATTAGTGAGAGAAGCGGGTCCTAATGCCTTGTTGGCTAAGGTTGATATTGAGTCGGCTTTTAGGCTCTTACCTGTTCATCCTTCTTGTCACCACTTATTGGGATGTTTTGTAGATGGTTCCTATTTTGTGGACTTATGTTTACCTATGGGCTGCTCTATTTCTTGTTCCTTATTTGAAAAATTCAGTTGTTTTCTGGAATGGGTGGTTAAACAGATCTCTGGGCTTTCATCGGTTATCCATTATTTGGATGATTTTCTTTTCGTGGGTCCTTCTGGACTGAATTCGTGTCAGGTGCTTATGGATTCTTTTGTTGCGATGGCTGGGGATTTTGGTATTCCACTCGCCAGCGATAAGTTAGAGGGGCCTTCTTCTGTAATTAGTTTTCTGGGTATCTGCATTGATACAGTGGCTATGGAGTGTAGGCTGCCTGAGGATAAGGTGAAATATTTGTTTTTTTCACTTGACTTAGCCCTCAAGAAAAAGAAGCTTTCTTTGAAGGAAATTCAATCCTTAGTTGGCAAGCTTAATTTTGCTTGTAGGATTATCCCAGTTGGCAGGATTTTCTGCAGGAGATTGTCGTTGTCAACAGTTGGGGTTAAGATTCCCCATTTTAGGATACGTCTGTCTGCTCATGTTAAGGAGGATTTACGGGTTTGGAAGGCTTTCTTAAAGGAGTTTAATGGTAATTCTTTAATTCAATCTGCTGAAATTTTGAACAGTGAGTTGCATCTTTTTACTGATGCTTCTGGAGCACATGGTTTTGGTGCTTTGTTTGGTAATAAGTGGTGTTCAGGTTCTTGGCCTGAAACCTGGGCCGAGGCGGGCCTTACCAAGAACCTCGTTTTTCTGGAGTTATTCCCGTTAGTGGTGGCTTTGAAGATTTGGGGTTGCGAGTTCGAAAACAAAAAGGTGACTTTTCATTCTGATAACTTGGGTGTTGTTTTTGCCATCAATCGTTTATCATCGAGCTCTAAACCGGTAATTGGTTTGATCAGAATGTTTGTTTTCGAATGTATGAAACATAATGTGTATTTTAGAGCTGTTCACGTTCCTGGAAAGGAGAATGTTGGGGCTGATGCTCTTTCTCGTTTTCAGTGGCAGAGGTTTCGAGAGGCTGTTCCGGATGCAGACACGTTGGGTGCTACGTTCCCAGAGGAAATGTGGTACCTGAATTTTCTAGAGTTGTGAATTGGGTGAGGGGAGCCTTAGCTCATGGTACGTGGAAGGCTTATGTGACGGTATGGGTGCTCTGGCTGAATAAACTGTTGGAAAACGATGGTCATGTGGATGAAGTGAGTTTGCTTCTGTGTTGGATTGAGGAATGGAGAGATAAAAATTTTTCTAAGTCAGTGATAAAAAGGAACATGGCGGCATTGTCCTTTTTGTTTAAAATGTTGGATTGGTCTGATTTGTCCAAAAATTTTTGTATACGCATGGCAGTGAGAGGTTTCTTGAGGCGTAAGGTGGCTTTGGATAAGAGACGTCCTTTAGTTTTTTCTATAGTTGAGAGAATGGTTTTGGTTTTGCCTAAGGTTTGTTTTTCTAGCTTTGAGGTTTTATTATTCAAGGCTTCATTTTTGTTAGCATTTAGAATTTCAGAATTGGTTTCTTCTAATCGTTGGAGTCAGGGTGGTTTTATGTTGGATGATGTTGTTTTAAATGAACACGATGTTTTGTTATGGTTAAAGAAATCGAAAACTGATCAGGAAGGTAGGGGTTGTTGGATTTGTTTGAATTAAATTGGTGGGGTGTGCTGCCCAGTTACGGCATTTAAGGATTATTTATGTTGTAGAGATCAGTCAGTTGGGGGAGCTTTATTGATCCACGAGGATGGATCCTCTTTATCTCGCTTTCAATTTGAATCTGTAATGAGAAAAGCTTTGGAGTATATTGGTATTAATAGTAAGGAATTTGGTTGCCATTCTTTTAGGATTGGGGCAGCTACGGAAGCTAGTATTCTGGGTTTGAATGAAAGTGTGGTTAAAAGGATTGGGAGGTGGAAGTCTGAATGTTTTAGGTCTTATGTTAGGCCAGATTTAGTGTGTTAGTTTTTGTTTCAGCAGGTCCCCCGCATTGTTGGATCGTGGGACACTCCTATGTTTACTGGGCGAGAAAGGCGGCTTCATGTAAAGATACTGGGTGTCAGCTTGGTTGTCCTTCTGAGAATGTGTTTATTAAATGGTTCGGCATTAGGGGTATGAAATGGGAGCAATTGGTTGGGCAAGTCATTAGCTGGGCGAGACTTTTTCATCCTTCTGATATTTTAGTGATTCATGCAGGGGGTAACGATCTTGGTTTTATGTCTCAAAAAATTTTAATAGACATGATTAAGTGGGATATTATTAGATTGAAGGAATTATTTCCCATAATCACAATTGTTTGGTCTGACATAGAATGCAGAATCTCCTGGAGATCAGCTTGGGATATTAGGCGTTTGGATGGTTCTAGAAAGAAAGTCAATAGAACTATTTCTAGCTTTGTGGCCAAATTGGGTGGGTGTGCTATTCGGCATGTGGAATTTGAAGGTGAAGTGGGTAGATGTTTCTTTTTGAATGATGGTATTCACCTTAATGAGATAGGGCTCCATCTGTTTAATTTTAATCTAAGAGAGGGTGTGAAAAAGGCCTTAGCCCTGTGGGTTCGTGCACGATTGTAATTCGTGCAGTGGCGGGGTGCTAGCCTAAAAAAATTAAATAATTATTGTGGGTACCTCCTCAGATATGGGGAGAGGTTATGGTGGGGGCGTGCCTCTCTGAGAGCCAGTGGAAGGCACGCCCTTGTGTTTTAGGGCAAGCACTTTTAAATGAAGTTTGTGTTTAATAAAGTTTTGATCCTCATTTAATTTTATAATAAATGCGGGCTTTGGCCTTTTTCACCCAAGTTCAAATGTCTGTGTCTTTATTTATTTATTTTAAGTATATAAAATGCCTAGATGTGTGGTCAATGAGGCCCCGGTCGATTGCCTAAGAAAGGATGGGCCAGTGACCTCACTCTAGGCGTAGGGCGTGTCTTCGGAGCCGTTGCTCACTTTCTCCTCAGCGTCGGAAGAAGCGGACCTGTAAAGAAGCGTCCCTCCCTCCCCTTTTGTTTGGTAAGTGGCTGTCGCAGCTGGTGTGGGGTGCTAGCCTAAAAAATTTAAATAATTATTGTGGGTACCTCCTCAGATATGGGGAGAGGTTATGGTGGGGGTGTGCCTGGCTGAGAGCCAGTGGAAGGCACGCCCTTGTGTTTTAGGGCAAGCACGTTTAAATGAAGTTTGTGTTTAATAAAGTTTTGATCTTCATTTAATTTTATAATAAATGCGGGCTGCGCCTTCTTCACCCAAGTTCAAGTGTCTGTGTCTTTATTTATTTATTTTAAGTATATAAAATGCCTAGATGTGTGGTCATTACGTGTCTGTGGAATATAAAGTTACTTGCTGATAATCTAAGATCCCACAGTTTAATTGGATGACAGTGACATTCCCCACAAGCATAAAAAATAATTTTAATAAAATCTCTTTTTAGCAACATCCCTTTAATGAAAAAAAACATGCCCTCTTAAAGGAACATAAAACAGGTTGAGATCTTTTCATATCCTAAAAGGGCTAATTAATTAAAAAAAAGTTTGCATAAAAAAAATGTTTAAAAATTGTTGGCAAGTATTTTAAAATAATTTTCAAAAATAAGCAAAATTAATTACATAGTTAAGCTGCCTGGAGCAGCCAACTCCACCCCTCCTATCAGTGTTTAGACACATGCATTGTATTTCAACTGAGTTCACAGCTTCTAGGAATGCTCCATCAGATAATCCCTATGCACTTTTGCATTCTACCAAAAGAACAATAGATATAGATATAGGCATAAAAGAAAATATGTGCGGGGAGTTAGAGCTTTACAATTCAGAAACTAAAAATAAAGGGTTAATGGTGAGGCACTGCAGTATACATTTGCAGGTAAAGTAATTAAAGTACATATTATATTTTGTCCCTATCCTAACTCGTTTTATGTCCCTTTAACATGTAACAATTAAAAATGACTTTCATGTCCCTTTAAACTTTTTAAAATGATTTAAAAGAGAATAATAAAAAAAAAAAAAATCATAAACATGAATTCAAAATGAATATTATTGTTAAGGAAACATGTAGGGCTAGATGACAAGTGGAGAGCAAGAATATTAACACTATTATGCATTAACATTAGACATCTAGTTAAATTAATAGCTCTTCTATTTCTGCGCTCATATTATAAGTTAATTTTTTTTATTATTGTTGAACTGAAAGTCTAGCATGTTCTAACATCTGAATGTTGGATAGTGCAAGTGCACTAAATGCCTCACTCATGTCGGTTATGGTTTTTACGTCGTCTCAAAAATCACAAAATTCTGGTATTTTGTATTTTCACTAGATCACAACAATTAACTCACGACTTGTAATATGAGCGCTAATAGCGCTCCCTGTGATTTCTTTTAAAAGTATAAGGTGTCCTAAAGAATGTCATCAGTGTTAAAATTTGTTGTACTTCAAAACATAAGAAAACACTCCACACTGTGACAAGTCTGCTGTTAATGGAGCCGGCATGTTCACAAACGATATAGGTAACAGTCAAAGTATCACCTTAGTAATCTGAAACCGGCTTACTCTATTTAAGTCCTTTTCACCAGCCTGTGGCAATTGCAAGTGCTGTGTCCGGCAGTCTCAAATGCGGGTACCTTGCAACTCATTTTTGATATGCTGCAGTTTAATGACTCAGTCAGTTTGAGCAATCGTTTTGTTCTTTCCAGGGTTTAGTGCCCCCAGTCATCAGTCAGAGCAGGTTCAGGTCATATGACCTATATACAGGCTGCAACGACAGATGCTGTAAATAAAATCCAAATACTTTGGGAACTTACTTCAAAGCCAGTGTACCAAATGTAGAAACGATCCAAAAAGCAGAAAAGATTGGAAGCTCACCAAAGGATAAAATCCTAGACTAAATTAATTTAAAATACAATCCATATAAAAAGTTCAACAATCAAAACCTTGTTAGCAAGTCAGTCTTATGCATTTTGGCTGTGATGCTGTACTCATAGACTCATTGCATTGTATTTTTAAATGGATTATTGAAGCTTTAGATTTTATTCTTTGGTGAGCCTCCTATCTTTGCTGCTTGCTTTTATATATATATATATATTTTTTTTTTTAAATAATTTTTATTGAGGTTTTGAACAATATGATATACAATCATAAGAAAAGGTAAACATAACTTCACAGTTTGAATGCATCTGCACAAGACACCAAATAGCTTTGAAATCAAAATGACATTAGTTGTTGGCGTATCACATTCATAGTCGTAAATAATACTAATAAACACAAATTAAAAATAAACCTCAGGTTTTCGTTTTTGTGGTTAATAAGCTAGAGCATTTACAAATAATATTTGAATTTTCGAATTTTCAAATTTTCACATTTTAAGTGATATAAATATGTAGTATACAACGTGTGCTTAACATCAAAACTTATTTCAAATCATATTATTACGCCATGTGCTTCGCTTATGCTCATATTACTATCTTTTCCTCATTACTCACGTTATAAATTCTCTGGATAGTTCTGAATGGGAACTAGTGAGTTAATCTTATAACTCCATGGCCTTATAAAGAGTACATCACTCATCATAGTTAGTTAAGATGCATCATTTGTACTTTATCTTGTATTCCCTTACAATACCATAAGAGAATATATGCACATATAAAAAGGGGAATAAGGAGTTTGGGTGCTATGAAATATATTGATGGTAAATGCGGTTGTTTTCAAGGGAAACCGCCAAAGAAGTGTCTGGCCTAAATTATAGAGAACCAGAACACTATAAAGTAATGGGGGTTGGGAGACTAGCCTAGTTAAACAGCATAGAAATATTGAAACTATTATTGTTATTGTGAGAGCGGCAGTGACACTGAGTTATACATCGTGGTCGCAAGAATGGCATATATTGTTATTATTATTATGGTGAGATCTCCAATACATAACTAGTAGGGGTTGCTATGGAGAACATATATATCAACACTGAAGGACATGCAGGGAGAAAATCCCATCAATGCAAATGATTGGCTTCACTGGGACCAGCTGGATGTAGAGTTTATAACTTTAAACCTGAATCATATATCACATATAGTAGTCACAGAAGAGCTAGGTCTTATATATAGGCACTCATATGAATACGTGTATGCATGCGTAGAACCAGCTATATAACCTTGTCATAACAAACGCCCCTCAATACCCGCGTCAGAAGTCAATTTATAGGGGTGGGGGAGCAGGGGATCAACCAATTTGCACAACATACATATAGCTTATTAGTAACTATATCTGGGGAAACGCCAGTACACAGGGATTGTGGGTAAATGAGAGTTGATCTTCTAAATAGTCTAAAGCTAAGTTTATATCCCAGTATGCAAAGATTAATGTTGTGTACATTAACTCAGACTAGTAATGGAGGTGTAAGTCTTGTCCCCTGGGCGCGGGCCCTACACCCAGTAACAAGCAAACACACATTGTGATATATACATAGTAGTCTGATTAAAATGGATTAAATAATGAGCAATGAATATAGCTAGGGCGTTGCAGAAAGGGCTTGAAATGGGTATAACTTAGTGAGGATGTCAATTTCCTGTAGGAAAAAATGTATTTAACTCAACTTCTAAACACAGAACAGCGGGGTTGCATAAGAATCATAATAAAGACAACTACTTAGGCTCATATCTAACTTGAGCAGCATGAGAATATCCAGGAACTGTATCTAACATAAATCCACTACCTAACCATTGTATAGTGCAGTGCTAATACTGGACATAGTAACTATAAAATGTAATACCCATTTAGTTAGTTCCTACCATGGTACTGAGTCTGGCATCCTTGTATAGGTAGGGAGTACTATCAAGACTCCACAGAGCTTTTCTTGGGCAAAACATACACATTGTTCAAATGAAGCGTCAGAAGTAAAATGCATTACCTACAGGGCGCAATAACTATGTATTGTACCTCTCCTATAATAAGCTCCCGCCACATTATTAAACTTGACATCACTTCAGTAACATCAAAAATAACCATACTATAACTTAGTAAAGAAACATATGGAAGAGGAGCCCTAAAGGCTACAGCTATGGGTAAAAACAGTGTCGCAAAGTTAAATCGGGACATTGTTAAAAGCAAAAGGTAGTATGCATATACAGATAAATGGCGGTAACCTGTAAACAGATCTCAAAACGTTAACAGATGTGAGACAGTTAACATGCCATAAGTATTTGATTTTAAAAGGTTTACTATAAGAACCTAAAATGGACTGCCATGAATTACTGGCTTACAGTTCGTTATAACAAGGGAACCACAGTCATATTTTTACAATAAAACATTTGCTAGCTATATAGTAAAAAATAATAAAATTAAAAAGAAAAATTTAGTTGTGGCAGCATGTCAGATACCAGGCTCAGAGTTGGTAGGTAAGGGGAGCTGTGTCCTTAAAGTACATTTACATCGTCACACAGATCAAACTAGCGAAATTTGCTAGAGACCCAGTCTGAGTGTAGCAGGTCCCAATGGACCGAATGTCCAGCAAGTAAAACAGTCATGGAATTATCACTTGCACAAAAGTTGTCCCGCTCACCCCAGCCTCTCCCTCTGCCGCGGACCGCCAGGATCCCATTGTAGATGTAGCGACGCTGCACAAAGAAGCATAGCCAGCAGAAGTATAGGCCCCATATCAGCAGCGCTAACCGACCGGACCTTTCCGCCTCTCAGATTTTCAGCAGACGGCAGCAGGTAGGTGATCTGCTGCGTGAAGGGAGCCGCCACAACGCTCCTAATACGGACTGCAGTGTCCAGGCTCTGTATGTCTCGGGAGCATAGAATCTTTTTCTCTAGAGTAGGTGCCTCTCCGACACAGCCGACCTCCTGAGCGCACACTATAAGACTATCGTAGGTGCTTGCTTGTAAAGGGCTCCATAACTTCACCCGCCGATCCAAGTCAGGGCTAGCTGAAACATCTTGCCCCGTTGCCGCTACAAGAGCCCGTGACAAGTTGGAGAAATGAGTGTCAATTAGGGCTTTGATTTCTTTGCCCCACATGGCCAGCGCCATCTTATCTTATGCCTCCACAAAGGCCGCTTCGTCTCTCTGTTAAATCACGGTGATTTGAGCTTCAATTTTCCCAGGCACATAGTAGAAGGAGCTTATAGAAGTGTGGTCGGTCTCTGAGTAACGTTGAACTACATGATAGAGTGGGTTTAGCTTCATTTATTATATCCAGAGCTAGGAGCTCTACACACTTGCGACCATCTTCTTCAGTGGCTAGCTCCGCCCCCTGCTTTTATATTTTTATTGATTACAAATAAACGAACATGAATTCCATTGTGAAATAACAAAAATAAACAGGCAATATGTTCCATAACAATGGAATGACATGATCAGATAGGTACATAAATGTAAAATAAAGTGGAATACAATAATGCATCCAACTATCTAAGTAGTACCTGTAGAATATAATAAAAAAACAAAAAGAAATAATATCAAATACTAATCCTCAGTTTTATACCTCCATACCATAAATGAGGGCACTTTTGGGCCTCCAACACATCTATTATGAAAAATAACAGGAGGGTTATATTAATATAAGGTCCCTTTCGGGCCTTTTGAGTACCATTGAAACATTTAAATCCTAGCTATGGCATATATAACATATATAGTATATATATAACCATCAAAAATAGGGGAAGGGGTAATATTAAGGTAAAGAAGCTTAATAACATATCAAAGTACAAGAATCAGGTGACGTAAGAGTATATAAAAGAACAGCTGTCTCTGATCCGTAACTTGTATTAGGCAATATTAACATCCCGCAGGTGGAATACGGGATATAAACTATGGCAGCATATTAATCTAGAGTAGAAACATCCACATTGTCACATATTCTTTATATATTATCAACAACTGAAAAATATCCAAATTGGTCATTGTATTATACATGTGTCGTACAATCTCTTACCACATAGAGTAACCTATATAAATACTTGCTTCTTGAGAATAAAACATATGATTTTAAAATTAAGGGAAAGGTTTCTTGGAATCTGCGTTCCTTTGTTTATCAAATAAAAAAAATCTAGGGAGGGCGGAGCACTATACATATAAGGCACTATACATATAAGGGGGTAGAAATACTGAGACTAGATGGAAGCCAATGCGCAAGGGTTTTCTCTAATGGGGAGTTTTGGATCACCCATTTAGCTAACAAAGTATAAGACAAGAGGATTATATGAATGTAAGGTCACTTTTGGACCCTAGAAAAATATGTAGACAATAAATTTAGCCTTTATATATGAATAATACAAACTAGAAAGAGCTAAGGTTGCAGCTCTAATAAATAGACTATATAGTCTCGAGTGTCATTATGTAATGGCTAATGTCAAATGACTCCTAGGGTAACTTGTTTAAATATGGTAAACTCGCTCATGGAGACCTTGGTAATAGTAGGTGTTAATATACATTTGAAAAAACGTAGATGATAGAGAGTTTGAAGCATGGATAAACGTCATTTTGGGCTTTTGCAAAAGAGAAGAAAACACACTTAAGAATAAACCATGCATAGTCACATACCAGCAGTTCAAAGACCTTAATAAAGTTAAGTTCAGGACAAAACTAGTAGTGTATATAAGATATGGAACAGATAAAATATTACAATTACACAGCACTCATATAAATATATAGCTGAGAATAAGTAAACTCTAGAGTGGAGTATGTTAGAATTAAAATGCTGTACAATATCTATAAAATTATCACTCTACTGGGGGGGGCGGAGTTAACCGCCATACTGATCAGTTGCATGTAGAAAGAGCTCTGTGCCTTCTAACAATAAAACGCAGACTTTTCAATACAGATCTGATTTAAAACACCTACTATTAGTGCAAGCTTGATCCCTGAATGACCTGGAGACCTTATCTGTCGACAGACCTATCTTGGTAACCTGAATTCGGGGTGAGACGCTGAGGCCCTCCCTGCCTGACAACCCAATCCTTGCCTGCACCGGAAACCTTCATACTAAGCCGGCCACCTGCTGCCACACTCCGGAGGGTCGGGACTCCACTCCGGAGTGATTGTTTGGCCAGAGACAAATGTCCAGCTTTCTTTTAGTGGACAGGAGACGTCACCTTCCAAACCAGCCAGAAGACCCGGTATGGACTGCCGGGAGGTACTCCGGAACTAGCGAAGTCAGTAGTGCAGCCTTCTGAGCCACGGATATCTAGGCTCCCTTATCTACACCCTGCTGCATTGCGAGAAGGAACATCCCTCCCGCCCTGGAGCTAAACTTACAGAGTCCCCGCTGGGACGAACGCTAGCTGCGGGGCAGTTATTTACCCCTTGGGGCCCCCTCAGTGCCTAACGTTTCCTAAGCCGGACTGCTGAACAACTCAGGAGGACAACCTGAGTGGACATTCTCATCGGGGTGGCCTTGCTGAGGGGGTAGCCTTAGAAAGCCCGGTGTGAGCAAATTGGCGCGAAGAGCCACCATCTTCCCTTCCTCCCTGCTTCTCTTTCATGGAACTTTGCGATCACAGCTGTCCAGGGACAAAGATTCACCACAGGAGAGAATTGCCTAGTTCCAGTAAGAGCCCTTATCCCTGCCCTGCCTAGCTTCAACCTGAGAGACCTTACAGAAGTGGCCCCTATACACTACCCCTTTGAACCACGTAACTTACGGCATTGGGCTCCTGCAACAGCCTGCACACACAGGGGACAAGTTGGTACGCATCACCCCTTTCACTGCCCTCCCGCCACTTACAAAGAGTTGCGCCCCACATCATTTTCAGAGCACTGTACCTAGGCCTGATCTCTTGAGTAGCTGAGTCCCTATTACAATCCTAGGCTCACCTGTGGATACATTTAAAACATAGAGTGGAGCCCTAATACCTTGAGTCAGCTTTGTATAAGTCTACTAAGCATCCAGAATAATGATGCTCCTTTCAGAGGAGTTTAACTAGACACCGCCAGAGGGAATATTAGGCGAACTATCCTTGTCAATTGGCAGAGTACTCTGTGCAGGCCCCTTTAGGGCATTTATTTCCTACCTGTTTTGCTCTCGCAAGTGGGTCTGTGAACACTGACTATTGGAGAGAGTGATGTAGGGCTATTCGTTTTACCACCTAAGAGAACAGCCCTTCCTACCATACTTTCCCCCACAGGGAAATATTTGTGCCAGTAACTACCTTCCAGGCCTACAATGCTGCTTGTATTCACATACTACATAGAAATGTTTAAGCCCTGAGGTGCTGCAGCCTGTCAGTGACTCCCTATATTATTGCAGCATTGAATTCCAGTGGACAGCTCATTTACCCACTAACAGCTTTATGACCATTGCTGGAACCAATTTGCAACTATAAATCACAGCCTGCTGCACATATAGAACTGTTTATTGACTGTGTCCTTTAGCTAGGCTAAGTGGTTTCTTAGACTGCATAACTCTAAGTCATGGCTGCTGTGTCAGCTCAGGTGTCCCTGAACTTCGCATTCAGGGTGTAGTGTTGATGATCTAACCTGCATTTTTTTTTTTTATAGGTACTATCTTATGGTGCACACACCGCACTAGCCTAGCACACCACTACATAACACCACTGGTTCAGTTTAATCCTGATACACACCCCTCATTATTACTATTTCTGAGCAAACTGACCTAAACCTAAACTTGGATAATAGTGTCTATGCTCCACATTGGCCCAGCACATATTTAGACCACGTTGCCGGGTCAAATCAGACTTAATATACATTCCTCACTGTACACCCACGAGAACAAATCGTGTTAAGCTTACACTTAGGCAATAATACACTACAAAGCTATACCTCTAGAGACTTGCCTTGAATAACATTGTATTGGTATTTACTGTATTTTCAGTTTGTTTGGATGGCCTTTCTGGGATAATAGGCCCCTAGGTGTAATCCCTGTGTGCTCATCCCTCACCTTTCCACTCCTGCCCAGCTTGTCTGGGTGGGTCACTTCCATCTCCCCTTTCCCTTCCTATGGGTCGCATCCCCAAGTTCCCTGAGGTAAGGGACTAAGCTTAACGTCCCTAGGTATCCCGAGGTACCCACTTTTCATTGGTCTTTTTTGTATTGTGTATTCCTACCATCTGTCTGTGATCCAAAAAGGTTAACCACTGTTCTCCAATCCCTCACCTCCCCGCTCCCGCCCGGCTCGTCCGGGTGGGTCACCTCCAACCCCCTTTCCCCTTCCTTCAGGTCGTATCCCCATTTACCCTGAGGTGAGAGACCAGATTTGATGTATTGTATGTGAGTACTTACACCTATCATGTGATAGTCATAAATTATATAATAACCAGCCCCGCTCTGCAGCACTTAGAGTAATGCTTGACATTTCTATGTGAATCACTAACTTTCTTTTCAGCAGAATTGTATAGCCCTTTGCAAATATACCTCAAGTACCCGTTTTTTGGGGGCCATTGCCAGACCTTAGCCCTTTCAACATGCCGCACTTAGGCAGGAAGCCTCTTAAATCAACTTCGAAGTCCAAGAAGACAGTCTACGATCACTTCTCACAACAGCCTAAGAGCTCAGACATGGAACCCCAAGGAGAGTTGAGTGACCCTGACTCGCAAGATGAGGAGTCCCAATCTAGTATTCAATCCGCGTCTGCCTCACAGCACTACATCACTGAGAAAACACTGAAGAAATTGTTAGCCTCACAGACTAAATTCATTACACCGGAAATTCAGCGGAGTTCAGCAGAGCTCAAAAAAGAGATCTCGGAAATTGGGGAGAGAGTGGACGTCCTTGAACGGAAGCAAGACAATATAGTTGTGGACCAATCTAACCTCTTAGCCTACTCAGAAAGCCTGGCTGACCAAATTTCTCAATTGGAACTCAAGTTGGCAGATGTAGAGGACTGATCCAGGCGCAATAACATCAGATTCCGTGGAATCCAGGAGTCGGTTGCGCCAGCCCAGCTGCAGGACTTTTGAGAGAACTGTTTCATTCTTTGATAGGCAACCCAGAAGGCTTAACCAATACCATGGAGCGGGCACACAGGGCGTTGCGCTCTAGAAACGTGGCTCAAGACAAACCACGTGATGTAATTGTGTGCTTCCACAGTTTTCTATACAAGGATAGTCTGATGCAAGCAGCCTTCAAGAAGCCATCTCTCAGCGAGAAATTCAGGGACGTTCAGCTCCTCCCTGATCTTTCGGCTCATACCCTCCAACAGAGACGTCATTATCAATCTGTCACTATCACTCTACGGAAAAAAACATTAAGTACAGATGGGGATACCCAACTCGCCTTATCATCACCAAGGACATCTAAACCTTTGTGGTGGCAACTCTGGCACAAGGACTGGCTCTCCTTACCAATTGGGGTCTTAGGCCTGAGCCTCCCCCCCAATGGGACCCTCCTTACCCTAAGCTGCGCACTTCCACGCCTGAGAGGACTGTCAATGACCACAGAGCAAAAAAGGTGAAGCTGCCCCAACCCGCAGTTATCTCTTAAACCCATGGGCTTGCATTCTTCAACTTTTATATTTTTGACCCCTAATCACAGTCATTCTGTGATATTATGTTCTCATGTTTACTAGGTTTATGTTTGCAATACCTGTTGTATTTGTTTTTGTCAAGTATGTTCTGCTGATTACTGTCACACTGTTTTAGACAAATTACATTTTACTCTTTCACTGTTAGTTTATATTTTAGTACGTATTTGTTGTAGAGCGGGGCTGCTGTTGCTGTTGATGTTGTTCTCAACTCTGAGTACCTTAGCTTAATTACCCCAACTGCTCCTCCCCCACAGAGAAGTCCACTCCAGGACTCTCTGAGGTGGACTATTTCCACCACACTTTTGGGCACTCTTCTTTGTGCCCCTCTACCTCCCCCCTCCTCCTTCTAATACTTTTCCCTCTTCCCTCCCCCTTACTCACGACATAGTCTAAATACTCCATAGGGCTCTATACCCCCACTCCTGCCATTTGCTATGTCCACCATTAGGCTACTGACACATAATGTTAGAGGTCTTAATTCTCCCCATAAATGCAGTCTGCTACTTAGGTCACTAAAACACCATAACCCAGACGTGGTGTTCCTACAAGAGACCCACTGGCTGGACAAAGAGCCTCTCAGGCTCACTTCCAAGTCCTATACTCACGTTGAAACTGCCTCTTATGTTAAAAAAGCCAGAGGAGTAGCAATACTATTACACAAGCGTCTGGCCTTTGAACTTGTACAAGTCATCAGAGACCCCCAGTATGTTATACATATCTGTAAATTAAATCATATTTCTTATACCCTAGCGTCTATATATCTCCCGAGCTCCAATCAGCCACAATACCTTAAACACATCCTCCATGTCCTCTCCCAGGTCCAGCAGGGGAGGGTCCTCATAGCTGGGGACTTCAATATGGTCTGGGATCACACAATAGACAGAAGAACCGGGTCTCAAAACATAACACCCTCCCCAGCCAAACAACTCTCAATTAGTTTCCGACAAATAATGTCTGCCTCGGGCCTTTATGATATTTGGAGAGCTCTACACCCATGCGACCACGACTACACCCACTTCTCGCACCCCCACAAACTTTACTCTAGGCTAGATTATATATTCTCCTCGGCTGATACCCTAGATTTGGTTAAGATGGCCAAAATATCCCTTTGTGCCTGGTCAGACCATGACCTAGTCCAGTTTGACATAACTTCTACTAACACTACCCATATTAGACCCAAATGGAGGTTGCCCCACCAGATTTTGGGGGACGTACCCTTTAGAGAGGAACTTTGCAGAGATATTACTCACTTCATTCAAACTAATGACAATTTTACTATTAGAGACGACACCCTATGGGGAGCAGCTAAAGCTGCAATTAGAACCCAGCTTAACCTTACCAAGCTCAAGCATTTTTTCTACTACAAGAGCAATAAGGCCTATACTCTGCTAGCGAACAAAAATAGAAATAGGATGGGGGCATCCCGAATACACTCTATAAGGTCCTCAGGTTCCCTTCTTCAGATTCCGTCCCAGATAGGTGAGGCTTTTGCTGATTACTATGCCAAGCTTTATAATATAGCCACAGCTGAGTCGCCTAGGTCCACTCCTCAGGAGGTTCTGGAGACTTATCTTGAGACTCTGTCGCTCCCCATGCTAGCCCCGGAACAACGAGACATCTTAAGCTCCCCTTACTCTCTCCCACAAATTTTAAGAGTTATCAAGAATGTGAAGTCCTTCAAGTCCCCTGGACCGGATGGCTACCTGGTTCATTTTTATAAGGTCTATGCACAAGAACTTGCCCCTTTGCTTTTAAAGTTTTATAATTTAGCTAGAAAAGAAGGCCGTTTTCAAAGAGAATTCCTAGAAGCCAATATTGTTACCGTCCTAAAACCTGACAAGGACCCATCTCTTTGCATGAGTTACAGGCCTATATCTTTGATAAACATGGACATTAAGTTCTACTCAAAGATACTAGCTAATCGTCTCCCCAATCTGTTGCCTTCACTGATTGACCTGGATCAGGTGGGATTCATCCCTCTCCGAGAGGGCACAGACAACACGAGGCAACTCCTAAACATCCTCACTCTTGCCTCATGACTACGGAGGCCACTCGCGGTCATTTCTCTTGACGCCGAGAAGGCTTTTGACCGGGTCAGATGGCAATATCTTTGGGTGGTCCTCGAGAGATTCCACTTTCCCCCTGACTTCATATCGGCCATTCAGGCCCTCTACTCCACTCCTACTGCATCTGTGAGTTGTCTGGGCTTCCACTCCCCTCTCTTCTCCATTACAAACAGCACCAGACAGGGTTGTCCCCTCTCGCCGCTTTTGTTTGCCCTCTCGATCGAACCCCTTGCAGAGCAGATAAGATCTGATCCCCAAATCAAGGGTGTCACTCTGTCGAGTACCTCGCACAAGATTGCATTATTTGCTGACGACATCACCCTCTTCTCGTCGCACCATGAGCATAGTATTCCCAGACTCCTTGATATACTTACCACTTTTGGTGCCCATTCTTACTACAAACTGAATTTATAAGTGTATGCACAAGGGTTTACAAGTGCGCGATTAGCTTCCCTCACTAAGAGTCACAATTTTACCTGCACAGAACAATCCGTTCTACACTTGGGTGTCCGGCTTTCTAGCAGCCTTCCTCAAATAATTAAAGATAACTATCTCCCACTCATAACTTCACTTCGCTCCTTGCGAAAAGACTGGAACCTCCAGCATGTATCCTGGCTAGGTAGGATGACGGCGTTGAAAATGTCGTTCCTCCCCAGGCTGACGTACTTATTCCGCTGCCTACCCATTAAAATACCGAGACATTTGCTTCTCCAATTCCAGAGTGGGTTTACCAGATTTATCTGGATGGGTAAACCACCTAGAGTCACACATAGAGTACTTCAACTTCCAAAAGTCTCGGGTGGCATAGCCTCCCCCTCTGTGATCCGGTACTATGAAGGTGCAATGCTCACCCATATTTCCCAATGGGGTGTAAAGACTTCTGATGCTAAATGTAAAACCATTGAACAGGCCTCACTACCCTTTCAAGTTACCTTGCGGGACCTAATTTGGACCCCGCTGCATTGCCGAAGAGGTCTGGCCTTGGTCAACCCTGTTTTTTGTGAGTGTCTCGACTTCTGGGATAGAATCCGGCACCATCCGCATATAGCCCCTCATCCTTCCCCAGTCACCTCCATAGCAGGCCTCCTCTCGGGCCTACAAGACTCACATACCAATAAATGGGCCCAATTAGGTATCTATCGTATATCGGACCTTTGGTCTTCGTCCCCCCGAGACTCCTTCAAGCAACTATCCCAAATAAGCAGAGATATCCAGTTCCCTTCTTACTTATCTTTCAAATATCACAGGATTAAGAGTTTCCTAAGCAGTTGGGGTTTTAAGCCCAACTTAGCTAGGCCGTTAACCCTCTGGGAGTTCATCTGAGCCAGGGGAAATAGGCTATGTAGGCCCCTCTCTACTCATTACGTGCTATTAGGAGGCTCACAATGCCCGGAAACTCCTGCCCATCTGTCCCATTGGGAAACACTGATTGGAAAGCACACTACCCCTGAGGAGTGGGAGCGAGATTTCTCTCTGACCCAGAAAACTATCCATTGCACAACCTGGTACGAGACCTACTTTAAACTTATATCTCACTGGTACTATGTACCCACTAGGCTAGTGAAAATCTTCCCGAGCACATCCCCTAATTGCTGGCGAAACTGTGGCCACAGGGGCAATGCTCACCATATATGGTGGGAGTGTCCTGTGATTCAACCTCTATGGCAAAAAGCCTTTTCGGTCCTACAGAGTATCGGCATTAAGCTCCCTAGGCTGTTTACTTCAGCTCTTCTCCACCTAAACCTTCATCCCCTACCTAAACACCACGCATATATCTGTATTTACCTGTTTATGACTATCAAATACTCTATAGCGTGCTCTTGGAAAAGCAACTACCTCCCAGCTGGTCTGTAGTTTGTAATAACATGGCCTATATATATACCATGGAAAAGGATATCTTTTACAAGTTAAATAAATCTGATCTGTTTGAGCTGGTCTGGGCAGATTGGAAAGAGCTTCACGACACAGACTGGAAACCTATTGCAGCCGTCCGGGACGCTTAGCTTTTTGACTGTACCCTCCCTGCGTCTATTACCCATTTAACATGACTGTGACCATGCTTCAACTACCCCCTCCTTCTCCCCCCCAGACCCCCCCTTTTCTGAACCCCCCCACTTCCTACCCCACTCTTACATAAGGATTCTTGATATTTAGAGGTTATGCTACCCTCTACTTGCTTCCAAGCTTATCTTCCGTGTTTTAAGGTTTAATGTGACAAGTTCAAACCCATCATTTTTCATCAAGGTAAACTGTTTCTTGAACTTGGATGTAATTGATTACCTGTTATATTTCTAAGTTATGTCTTGACGAATTGGAGCTGCGTCTCCTTAAGACGTGTACTTTCACCTCATTGTTTCTCGATAAAAACTTTTAAATAAAAAAATAAAAAAAATTATCCCTCTACTAGTCAGAGAAAGCATCATTCTAGAAAGAGACTAATATCTATTTATTACAATATTTAATAACAACAGGAACATGCTATTAGGTTAGCAGCTATCCTAGAAGTTTTCATAGGATCACATATTAACTAGGGGCTTAGCTCCTATTAGTATATATGGCTAATTTATTACCACTATATAATAGTTGGGCAAAATACTAGTAACCAAACTATATGCTCACAAATTATTACAGTGAGATACTCCAGATGTTAATGATTTAAAATTAAGGGGAGCAATCACATAAGCTATTCTCTTAGTAGAGCACAAATAGTACTGGGCAAAATACCGTTGTTTGAGTAAGTATATGCCCTCATTAGAAACACAGTTTGAGAAGACGCATTTGCAATACGTTTCCTATCAGAGTAGAATAAAATGCACATCTAGGGACTTTTGCCGAATATGATACAAAAGATCATGGACGATTATTTTTCTTTTTTACCCCTGAGTACCCATAGTGCAGTAACATAGTGCAAAATGTTAAGTAAGCCCCAGTATCACACTTGGACCTGGAGGTAGAATATAGTTAAGCAAACAGATTTATGACATATACATTTTAGTTTGAAATTACAACTGACCTAAGAGAAAACCAGAGTTAGAGAAGAATGGGAAATAATCTCCAGAGACCTTCTCACATTCAAAAAAACATTTTTAGATGTGGAAAATGATTCCCTGTTACAAGCAATGTTTTAGTCTAGTCTGAGTTGTGAATAAAGACAATTAACCTATGGTTGTCGGCTCTTCATAAAAGCAAATGACAAGGTACATTTCTACCCTATGGTAGCTTTCAGTAAACCTCCCCTAATTAGTATCTGGTAAACAGGAACATTGGCAAAGTAAGTATAATGATATAGTCTATTATCTAACTTTATGTGGGATATAGGCTGGAAAATAATAACATCATTGTCCATGAGAAACTGCCTTACCACGAGGCAAGAAATGAAATAGTATAACATGAATATGTCCAAGGTTCCCCTTAGTGAAATATCAGTCAAATATCTTTCTTAAAGGGACAGTCTAGTATAAATTAAACTTTCATTATTCAGATAGGACTTTTAATTTTAATCAACTTTCCAATTTACTTTTATCATCAAATTTGCTTTTTTCTCTTGGTATTCTTAGTTTAAACTAAACATAGGTAGGCTCATATGCTGATTTCTAAGCCTTTGATGGCTGCCTCTTATCACATGCTTTTTAAATCTCTTTTCAACACAAAGAGACAGAAAGTACACATGGGGCATATAGATAACACTTTGTTCAGGCACAGGGGGTTATTTAAGATTTAGCACAAAACAATGCTAAATGTAAGACAATAGATAATAAACAGTCACAGTCATGTGATCAGGGGGCTGGAAGAAGGTTCCTAGATACAAGGTAATCACAGAGGTAAAAAGTATATTAATATAACTGTGTTGGTTATGCAAAACTGGGGAACGGGTAATAAAGGGATTATCTATCTTTTAAAACAATAACAATTCTATGGTAGACTGTCCCTTTAAGTGCAAACAGAAGAGTTCCACTACACACTCTCTGTATGTCAGTGTAGGCAGTGTTCACTAGCCATGCAACCGTTTCCTTAGCCTATGCCCATGGCAGACGATAACCCAGTCTCTAGTAGCTGCATGTACCCATTCAAGCTGGACTTCATTTGTAATAATTTGCCCTGCTCTGAGTCCATAAGAATGGATCCAACAGGTGCCCCGTCAGGAATTACCTCTTTCACAGGCAGATAGTATCTCTTAAAAAGCTCTTCTAACACTGACTGAAAATGTTTCCTTGTTGTAGATATCTCAGATGTCAGGTCTTTAGCTTAAACGGTGTGGAGTATTCTGACTGTTGCTCCATAGGTAGCCCATGGGGTAATTAAACTCTCTGCCTTAGATTTCGTTACTCTGGCTTTTTTAAACTCTGTTCCCTTAGCATGCTCCATGTCATGTCGAGCAGATAGCGAGTGGTGGGGCCCCAGAGCGTCACCGCCACTGTAGGCAGCCATAGAGATAAATTTAAGGGCATCATGTTCCGCAAGCATTGCGTCGGCCGTTTGGGATGCCATTCTGAGTGTGTGCTCAACTGTAGTCCAGCAGTCCTCTAAATGGTTGCTAATCTCCCCTATAATATATGCTGTCACATCCATATTTTGATTAGCTAATATGTACCTCTGTTAAAGGCAGTAGATTAGCCTTTAGCCAGTCCTGTTCTACACTTTTAGTTTCCACATGGGCCAGAAACACCACTCGTATATGGGCGCTCTCAAAATGGCTGCTCTCAAAAGTTCCTTTCAGCGAGATAGGCACAGAGAAAGTTATCTGCCATCCATCTATCGCTCCCATCTTTAAGTTTAGCTATTCAGGTCTCCTGGATTTACACATTTTTCAGTAATAATGTAATATTTGGGCTTGAACGGACGCCAAGGTTACTTTTTATATGTAATATATCTGGAGCTGTTGTAATATGCGTCCATTCAGTTCCAAGTTAGCTCTGCCCCCTGCATTATGATTTTTGTTCAACATGTTTTACCATCCTTTGTAATACCAGATTGTGGGTTATACTTAAAATGGGACCAATCGCAAGCTAACACACCTTGCGCTATAATATGTGCTCCACTTGTAATCTAGGCTGTAATGAATAAGTCATGTCATATGTCATACATTTGAGCATGCACAAAATAAAATCTAAAATAGAGAGACCAGGAAAAATCAAGAATATAGTCTAGAGACAGTTTTTATTCATTAAACCAATGATGAACTTATACTGGATTCAGTGCAAAGTAGTTCTAGGTTCAGTAAGTTATCACTGTATAAACTTGTAGCATGGTCTCACCAACACTTTATGTATCTGGGTTTATTTGCTACTTTTAAATTAATTTTCTTGCTTTTTCACCAAAATAAAATTGAAATGAATGACATAAATCATTGTTGACTCTTAGGGGCATATTTATAAAGCTCTGTATACTATCAAGAAGTTATAATGTCTAAAGACTGCTGCTCCATAACTTGTCTGCCTGCTCTGATCAAATTCGATCAGGTTTATTTACACCCCCTGCTAGCGGCTGGCCACGAATCTGCAGGGGGCGGCATTGCACCAGCAGTTCACAAGAACTGCTGGTGCAATGATAAATGCCGACAGCGTATGCTGTCGGCATTTATCAATTGGCAGCAAAGTGGAGTGGATATGATATGCTACTTTGTATCATGTCCGCTTGCACATTGTTAAATATGCCCCTTAATCTGAAAAGAAGACTTCCCTAAAACAAATAAAGAAGATAATTGAAATATTCTAAACAAAGTGCTACTAAATGAAATTGATTTTTATTATAAAATGTTCTATTAAATAATTACAGGTTGTGTCTTGTTCATACGTTTCTTCAGGGTCAATTGAAAAGATCATGCAATGTAGACTATGCAATGTTAGTTCACTTAAATCCACTGAATTTGTGTTTAATGTATAGGACATGCGTACTCTAAAATGAATCAGAATCAGGGCCCAATGATCTAAAGCTCTCCACTCAGGTGAGATAATCCTAGAAGTCTCATCAGTATAGTGAGGTCCCTCAAAAAAACTCACTATACAGGTTTCTGTATGTGAAGGAGAGACTCCTATATTACAATATAAGGTTTAAAAAATAAAGAAGATTCTGTGTGATTTCTTTCCATGGTGGTAAGTTTTTGATCATCGAGCCCTTAATGCAGTAAATATTCATGTAATAGACATGAGCATAAAAACTTTAAAAAAGTAGAGTTTTTTTTATATAAAGATTGATCTGTGATTTAGGTAGTAGTGATTTTGGTAGTTTGCAACAAGCTCACTTCTATCCATGATCTCTTTATCTCCCACTCTCTTAACCTTCTGGCTCTTACAGAAAACTGGCTCTCTGCTTCAGACACAGCATCCACTGCTGCACTGTCACATGGGGGTCTCCATTTCAGCCACACTCCTAGGTCTGGCAATAGACAAGGAGGTGGTGTCAGTATTTTACTTTCCTCTCGTTGCACCTTCCAACAAATACAGCCCTTCTCTTCACTCACATTTTCTTCATTTGAAGCACACATGATTCGGTTATTCTCTCCCCTTTCTATACGTGTTGCAGTCATATACCGCCCCCCTGGCTCACCAACTAAATTTTTCGATCACTTTGCTGCCTGGCTTCCTTATTTCCTTTCCTCAGACACCCCTGCACTCATTCTTGGCGACTTTAACATCCCTCTTGACAATCCCAATGCCTCCTCTGCAATACAACTTCTTCAACTGACTTCCTCTTTCGGCCTGTCACAATGGACTGACTCTCCCACTCACAAAGAGGGTCATTCCCTTGATCTGATTTTCACCTATCGATGCACTCTTTCAAATTTAACAAACTGCCCTTTTCCTCTCTCTGACCATCATCTCCTAACTTGCAACATCACTTCCCTACCTACAACTCCCCCTCCCTCTACCCCTCACACCAAACTTCACAGAAGCACTAAGTCACTAGATCTGCATCAGCTTGCTAGCTCCCTCAAACCTCTCCTCTCATCCATCACCTCCTTTTCCTGCCCTGACCAATCTATCTGCCAGTATAATTCCACCCTTACATCGGTCATTGACACTCTGGCCCCTCCAACCTTAGCTCAAAAACCACACTCTCATTCTCAGCCCTGGCATACTCCTCTGACACGATACCTATGCAGATGCTCCCATACTGCTGAGCGACATTGGAGGAAATCTCGGAGTTCAGCTGACTTTCTTTACTACAAGTTCATCCTGAACTCCTACTATTCTGCCCTTAATCTTTATAAGCAACAATATTTTTCTAATCTCATCTCTACTCTTTCCTCTAACCCTAAACGTCTGTTCAACACGTTCAACACTCTTCTCCGCCCACCCCCTCCTCCTAATACAACCTCTCTCTCAGCTCAAGATTTTGCAAGCCATTTTAACAACAAAATTGACTCCATCAGAAGTGAAATCAGCTCTCAACATACTTCCAATCTCCCACCCCCTCAAAAGCTCACGATCACCCAAAACCCAAATATCCACAAATGCAGCTCTTTTGCCCCTGTTAATGAGGATGAAGTTTCTGCCCTTATACTGTCCTCCCACCTCACTACCTGTCCCCTCGACCCCATCCCCTCACAGCTACTCCCCTCCCTCTCTTCTACCCTCACCCCCATACTCACACACATTTTCAACCTCTCCCTCAGCACTGGTATATTTCCCTCATCTCTAAAACATGCACTGGTCACACCTATCCTCAAAAAACCTTCCCTTGATCCAACCTCCCCTTCAAATTACCACCCTATTTCCCTACTCCCTCTTGCCTCAAAGCTCCTCGAAAAGCTAGTTTACGCACGTCTATCCCATTTCCTTACGCTAAACTCTCTTCTTGACCCACTGCAATCTGGATTTAGTTCCCATCACTCTACAGAGACAGCAATTGTCAAGGTTACCAATGACCTACTTGCAGCAAAATCCAAAGGCCACTTCTCTCTGCTTATCCTCCTTGACCTGTCTGCAGCCTTTGACACTGTTGACCACCCTCTTCTGCTCCAAACCCTCCAATCCTTTGGCATCTGTAACACAGCTCTCTCGTGGTTCTCTTCCTATATGACTAACCGTACATTTAGTGTAGCCTTCTCTGGAGCATCCTCTGCCCCGTTACCACTTTCTGTTGGGGTACCTCAAGGCTCTGTCCTTGATCCCCTTCTCTTCTCAATCTACACGTCGTCACTAGGTTCCTTAATAAAGTCCCATGGGTTTCAATACCATTTGTATGCCTATGACACCCAAATCTACCTCTCTGCACCAGACCTACCTCCTTCCTTACTAACCCGTGTCACTAACTGTCTTTCTCACATCTCATCTTGGATGTCCTCTCACTACCTTAAGCTAAATCTCTCCAAAACTGAACTCCTTATTTTTCCCCCTTCTTCCAATGTCTCCACCCCCAAAATTTCTATAACTGTTGATAATTCCATCATTACCCCTACCCCGCTCGCCCGATGTCTTGGGGTCACACTTGACTCAGATCTTTCCTTCACTCCTCACATACAGTCCTTGGCTAAAGCCTGCCGCTTCCACCTTAAAAACATTGCTAAAATTAGGCATTTCCTTACACAAGATACAACCAAGATTTTAATCCATTCTCTCATCCTTTCCCACCTCGACTACTGCAATTCCGTCCTCTCTGGTCTACCTAGCTGCCGCACAGCTCCTTTACAATCCATTATGAATGCCTCTGCCAAACTCATCTTCCTTACTCGTTGCTCTTCATCTGCTGCACCTCTCTGCCATTCCCTTCACTGGCTTCCTCTTGCCTCTAGGATTAAACATAAAATCCTCACCCTGACATATAAAGCTCTCAACTGCACTGCTCCCCCCTACATCTCAGAACTTGTCTCTAGATACTCTCCCTCCCATCCCCTTCGATCAGCTCAGGATCTCCTCCTCTCCTCCTCTCTTGTTACTTCCTCACATTCACGTTTACAGGACTTCTCCAGACTGGCCCCCATCTTGTGGAATTCCCTGCCTCGCTCCATAAGACTCTCCCCTAGTTTTAACAGCTTAAAGCACTCCCTAAAAACTTTACTATTCAGGGATGCATACAACCAACACTAACCTTTCCTAACGCCATTGCTTTCCCCTTGAACCCCTTAGATTGTAAGCCTATGGGCCCAGCTGTTTACAGATCACTTCATAAGAGCCGTCTACAACAGTGAAACTCTCGGCAGGGCCCTCTACCCGCTTGACCCCTACAAAAGCTATCCTGTACACCGACTATGTTTACAGCGCTGCAGAATCTGTTGGCGCTCTACAAATACCTGATAATAATAATAATAGACACACTAGTCAAATGTATAAATGTAAATTAATACAGTTGTTAGCGCTTAACCACTTTATTATATTATTTCTTGCTGTAAGAAAAATAGTCTAATAGCTTCTAAGAGGTATTATGACTGATTTCATAGCAGTAAAATGAATCAAGCCCTTGAATTAAATGTTAAGGCAAACATAATACTCAAGCAATATAATGATGGGAAGACAGGAGAGATTCTCAATAAGCTTAGGGTTTTGGTATAAATTTAAATCTCAGGGACAGTGAGCAGCAGCTTTCACCAGCTTCAATACCCCTCACATACAAGTGGAAAGAGGGGGGTTTACTAATTCACTATTAATGTTTTGGGCCTGAATGTCTTCCAACTGACAATAACCACCAAATATTTTTTTACAAAAGTAGGAATATGTTCTCCAGTAAGCTACACACCCAAAATAAAATAATTTGGACCAAAAGTTAAAAGAACAGTAAACACCTTGTAATTACAAGACTTTGTCGGTTTTGTGCTATAGAATAACAAATCCACCAAGTCTAAACATGTTTAAATCAAGTTAAAGGGACAGTCTAGTTTTTTACTTATTGTTACATACCAAGCAAGCATCTTGCAATGGGTTCCACTTCTATAAGCTTGTAAGAAGTACATGAAACTTAAAAAAAAACATATGCCTAGATTACGAGTTTTGTCGGTAAAGACCTGCGGGGCTAATGAGCTTTTTTTTTCCAGCGCTAACTTAAGCCAACGCTGGTATTAAAAGTTTTCTGAATGGCTGCGTTAGCCTCAGAAAAGTGAGAGTTGAGTAAATTTAGCTCCACTTCTCACTGTAATACCAGCGTTGCTTAAGTCAGCGGTAAGCTGGCTAAAACGTGCTCGTGCACGATTTACCCATAGGAAACAATGGGGATGAGCTGGCTGGAAAAAAACCTAACACCTGCAAAAAAGCAGCGTCCAGCTTCTAACGCAGCCCCATTGTTTCCTATTTGGAAATAAAAGTTATGTCTGCACCTAACACCCTAACATGAACCCCGAGTCTAAACACCCCTAATCTTACACTTATTAACCCCTAATCTGCCGCCCCCGCTATCGCTGACACCTACATTATATTATTAACCCCTAATCTGCCGCTCCGGACACCGCCGCCACCTACATTATACCTATGAACCTCTAATCTACTGCCCCCAACATCGCCAAACCCTACATTGTATTTATTAACCCCTATTCTGCCGCCCCCAACGTCGCCGCCACCTAACTACATTTATTAACCCCTAATCTGCCGACCGGACATCGCTGCCACTAATAGTTACATTGTAGCTATTTTAGGATTTATATTTATTTTACAGGCAAGTTTGTATTTATTTTAACTAGGTACAATAGCTATTAAATAGTTGATAACTATTTAATAGCTACCTAGTTAAAATAATTACAAAAATTACCTGTAAAATAAATCCTAACCTAAGTTACAAATACACCTCACACTACGCTATCAATAAATTAATTAAATAAATAAATTAACTACAATTATTTTACATAAAATACAAATAAATAAACTAAACTATATTACAAAAAAATCAAACACTAAATAAAAAAAATAAAAAAAATTACAAGAATTTTAATCTAATTACACCTAATCAATTACCCCCTAATAAAATAAAAAAGCCCCCCAAAATAATAAAATTCCCTATCCTAAACTAAATTACAAAGTAATCAGTAGTAAATACCAAAACCCCCCAACATTACAACCCACCACCCACACACCCCTACTCTAAAACCCACCTGACCCCCCTTAAATAAACCTAACACTATCGCATTGAAGATAACCCTACCTTGAGCCATCTTCACCCAGCCGGGCCGAACTCTTCATCCGATGCGGGCACAAGTGGTCCTCCAGCTGGGCAGAAGTCTTCATCCGATCGGGGCAGAAGAGGTCCTCTATCCAGCAGAAGTCTTCATCCAAGCGGCATCTTCTATCTTCAATCAATCGGAGCGGAGCAGGTCCATCTTCTATACAGCCAACGCGGAGCCATCCTCTTCTTCTGATGTCCTAACAAAGAATGAAGGTTCCTTTAAATGACGTCATCCAAGAAGGCGTTTCTCGAATTTCGATTAGCTGATAGGATTCTATCAGCCAATCGGAATTAAGGTAAGAAAATTCCTATTGGTTGATTTAATCAGCCAATCGGATTGAAGTTCAATCCGATTGGCTGATTGGATCAGCCAATAGAATTGACCTTGCATTCTATTGGCTGATTAAATCAACCAATAGGAATTTTCCTACCTTAAATCCGATTGGCTGATAGAATCCTATCAGCCAATCGGAATTCGAGGGATGCCATCTTGGATGACGTCATTTAAAGGAACCTTCATTCATCGGATGAAAAGGATGGCTCCGCGTCGGCTGGATAGAAGATGGACCCGCTCCGCTCCGATTGATTGAAGATAGAAGTTGCCACTTGGATGAAGATTTCTGCTGGATGGAGGACCTCTTTTGCTCTGATCGGATAAAGACTTCTGCCCGGCTGGAGGACCACTTGTGCCTGCATCGGATGAAAAGTTCGGTCCGGCTGGGTGAAGACAGCTCAAGGTAGGGTGATCTTCAATGGGGTAGTGTTAGGTTTATTTAAGGGGGGATCGGGTGGGTTTTAGAGTAGGGGTGTGTGGGTGGTGGGTTGTAATGTGGGGGGGTATTGTATTTGTTTTTTTTACAGGTAAAAGAGCTGATTACTTTGGGGCAATGCCCCGCAAAAAACCCTTTTAAGGGCTGGTAAAAGAGCTGATTACTTTGTAATTTAGTTTAGAATAGGAAATTTTATTATTTTGGGGGGCTTTTTTATTTTATTAGGGGGCTTAGATTAGGTGTAATTAGATTAAAATTCTTGTAATATTTTTAATTTTTTGTAATTTAGTGGGGTTTTTTTGTAATATAGTTTAGTTTATTTATTTGTATTTTATGTAAGATAATTGTAGTTAATTTATTTAATTAATTTATTGATAGTGTAGTGTTAGGTGGATTTATTTTACAGGTAATTTTGTAATTATTTTAACTAGGTAGCTATTAAATAGTTATTAACTATTTAATAACTATTGTACCTAGTTAAAATAAATACAAAGTTGCCTGTAAAATAAATATAAATCCTAAAATAGCTACAATGTAACTATTAGTTATATTGTAGCTATATTAGGGTTTATTTTACAGGTAAGTATTTAGTTTTAAATAGGAATAATTTATTTAATGATAGTAATTTTATTTAGATTTATTTAAATTATATTTAACTTAGGGGGTGTTAGGGTTAGGGTTAGACTTAGGTTTAGGGGTTAATAACTTTATTATAGTAGCAATGACGTTGGGGGCGGGACATTAGGGGTTAATAATTATAGGTAGGTGGCGGCGATGTTAGGGACGGCAGATAAGGAGTTAATACAATTTATTATAGTGTTTGCAAGGCAGGAGTGCGGCGGTTTAGGGGTTAATACATTTATTATAGTGGCGGCAATGTCCGGTCGGCAGATTAGGGGTTAATAAGTGTAGGTAGGTGGCGGCGACATTGGGGGGGGGCAGATTATGGGTTAATAAATATAATGTAGGTGTCGGCGATGTTAGGGGCTGCAGATTAGGGGTTCATAGGGATAATGTAGGTGGAGGCGATGTCCGGTCAACGGATTAGGGGTTAAATAGTTTTATTATAGTGTTTGCAATGTGGGGGGCCCTCGGTTTAGGGGTTCATAGGTAGTTTATGGGTGTTAGTGTACTTTGTAGCACTGTAGTTAAGAGCTTTATGTTCCGGTGTTAGCCCATAAAACTCTTAACTACTGACTTTTATATGCGATAGGTGTCTTGGAGGTAGAGGCTCTACCGCTCACTTTCTCCAAGACTTGTAATACCAGCGTTAGCCAAATCCCATTAAAAAGATAGGATACGCAATTGACGTAAGGGGATTTGCGGTAGCCTTGAGTCGCGGAAGAAAAGTGAGCGGTGAGCCTCTACCTGCCAAATTTGTATTACCAGCGTTAGAAAAAAAGCAGCATTGGGACCTCTCAACGCTGCTTTTTAAGGCTAACGCAAAACTCGTAATCTTGACAATAATTTGTTAGTAACCAAAAATGGCTGCCAAGCCTTGCCCACATCTTTCTTCTTGTCTAGTTAGCTGTTTTCTTGTATGACAGTTTAGCAGTGCACATTTAATATTTTTAGTTAGTTATTTTAAATTGCACATGCACAAATCATCTTGTGCAAGTAGGAAAACTTAAAATACCAAAATATACACATACTAGGTGAGCGAACCTTGGCGGACATTTAAATGTTTTATGTACTTACAAGCTTATAGATATGGGACCAGTTGCAGGATGCTTCTATGGTATGTAACAATAAGTAATCAAAATTATGTACTGGGTCTAGACTGTCCCTTTAACTTTGTGTTTGCAGCATTTGTTTCTGAATAGCTAAACTTCACTGATCATTTGCCTTATTTAGAGGAGCCAATCCAGGCTTTAGTTGGCAAACAGCAATGCTATCCATGGTCATATTGTTGGTATAAAGTGAATTGTTTTGCAGTGGTTATCTGTTAAAGCCAATTAGGAAAATATCCGTAGCAGTGTTCACTGTGAGAAGTCTGCAGAGTGCTTTTCCAGGTCTGAGATTTAAATAAGCCACAATTTCCAGAGCTAAATTAAAGTGGACAAAATAAATAATGAAATTATATTGCTTTTTTAGGTGTTTACTGTCCCTTTAAGAAACTAAGGATTATAATGTTACAAACCTATAGATCACTGTTTTTCAAACCTGTCCTCGGGCCTCATTTTGAGGATATCTGAACTGGAGCACAGGTGAAATAATCAGCTAAATAGTAAACATGGTTATTTTGCCTGCTCTTATCCAAGGTAATACTGAAAATCTAGCCTGTTTTAGAGGCCTGAGGACAGGTTTCAAAACCAGTGCTCTAGATCATCATAACCTCATTCGCTGCCTATATACCTAGAATAGTGATGTAACACTTTGTTGAGTCATAGGCACAGGGAAAGATATTGCATTTCTTATAATCATAGGCATAGGGAAAAATATTACATTTCTTATAACAGAAACACTATATTTTAAAATTGCAGACTGTCTTATGAAAGTTTGTTCAAGATATGAAACCTGTTTTCAAAAGACTTTCTCTTCAAGACTTTCTCTTCAGCCCCACCATTGTTAAAACTTGATGTTTTCAGTCTCCAAATTGAATCAAGCTACACCATTTGTTTCTAAGACTTGATACCACCCCCTAAAGAGTCCACAGGACTGAAGATTGGCAAATGCCACAACATTTTAAGGCATTCTGACAAACCCCAAGAGAAAGTCATCATGGTTCCAAAGGACACAATGATTAAGGGAGTGCCTTGGAATTGCATGAAAATTTGCTAAACTCAAAGGGGGTTACTATAGGGATACACGTCCTGCAACAAACGTGCAATGGAGTGCCACCATCAAGCCTGGAGGTGAACTGAAACCTTCAGCTTAACAGGCAGTTATTTGACCTATACCTGGTATGATATGTTGAGATAAAGACTCAATAGAAGAGTTCTTGAAATTGTTGCTCTATCAGGATCTGATAACAGGTTGATCACACGTGATCCATCATCACTACTGCTGGCTCCACTATATAATTTCCAAACCTGTCTGGTATCTCATCCAGAGATTCCTCTCCTCTGATGCTGCAGGGCAGCCAGGAAATGGAGAGGGGTTGCTGACTGAGGATACCAGGCAATGAGTATACCAAGCCTGCATGTTTGCTTTCAAGGATCTAAAAGCAAGAACCTAAGATCATCCGTTGCAACAACAACTATATTTTTCCTATCTAAGGATTCAGGCCAATCCCTCCATATGCATCCTACATATAAAGAAATTGGAAAGGGGGATATGTTGAGTCATAGGCACAGGGAAATATATTGCATTTCTTATAATCATAGGCATAGGGAAAAATATTACATTTCTTATAACAGAAACACTATATTTTAAAATTGCAGACTGTCCTATGAAAGTTTGTTCAAGATATGAAACCTGTTTTCAATAGACTTCCTCTTCAGCTCCACCATTGTTAAAACTTTTGATGTTTTCAGTCTCCAAATTGAATCAAGCTACACCATTTGTTTCTAAGACTTGATCTCATGGACACCATTTAATGAAAATTAAACATTTGTCCATGACAAGACTTTGGTCAGGAAGAACCCCTGCTGCTTGTGAACACAAAAGAGAAACACAGGTGGAGTCCCATTGTCTAGAAACTATTGTGAATAGACTTACAAACCTATGGGCCACACTCATATGTTAATGGGATGCCTGCTTGCTTAGGGGCCAACTCAGACACTCCCTAACATAAATAAAATACAACATTTGTTTGTGAAGGACATTTAAAAATGTCCAGTATTGCATAATGTGTGTACAATGATCATATGTTTTTAAAAATGTACAAGTAACTACTTAAAAAATCTGATAACTATATGTATATGACCACATGTTTTGACAGCGGAAGTCCTGCCAGTGAACGAACTCCAGGAGGAAGGGGATACCACCCCCTAAAGAGTCCACAGGACTGAAGATTGGCAAATGCCACAACATTTTAAGGCATTCTGACAAACCCCAAGAGAAAGCCATCATGGTTCCAAAGGACACAATGATTAAGGGAGTGCCTTGGAATTGCATGACAATTTGCTAAACTCAAAGGGGGTTACTATAGGGATACATGTCCTGCAACAAACGTACAATGGAGTGCCACCATCAAGCCTGGAGGTGAACTGAAACCTTCAGCTTAACAGGCAGTTATTTGACCTATACCTGGTATGATATGTTGAGATAAAGACTCAATAGAAGAGTTCTTGAAATTCTTGCTCTATCAGGATCTGATAACAGGTTGATCACACGTGATCCATCATCACTACTGCTGGCTCCACTATATAATTTCCAAGACTTGATCTCATGGACACCATTTAATGAAAATTAAACATTTGTCCATGACAAGACTTTGGTCAGGAAGAACCCCTGCTGCTTGTGACCACAAAAGAGAAACACAGGTGGAGTCCCATTGTCTAGAAACTATTGTGAATAGACTTGCAAACCTATGGGCCACACTCATATGTTAATGGGATGCCTGCTTGCTTAGGGGCCAACTCAGACACTCCCTAACATAAACAAAATACAACATTTGTTTGTGAAGGACATGTAAAAATGTCCAGTATTGCATTATGTGTGTACAATGATCATATGTTTTTAAAAATGTACAAGTAACTACTTAAAAACTATATGATATCTGACCACATGTTTTGAATGTATAGATAAGTTAAATATGGAATTAAGTATATGCAATAACCAATATGATATATATATATATATATATATATATATATATATATATATATATATATATATATATATATATATCAAAGATATACATATAATGAGAAAATTTTGTAAAATACTATCTTATTCATTATGCCTCATCTGTAACATACACTTATATATGAGATGCCCACATAGGGAGATCTATTTATCTATATGCTTTATGTATAAATAAGTATCTATCTAAATCATGAGGATTGAATTTTAAACTGGTACATTTTAGTTAAACAAAATATTAAATGAAATATATGGAGATTGATGTATATATAAATGATCTCCCTCCGTTAAAGCCCATGTACATATATTTTTAATAAGGCAATGCCTAAATGATAAGCCATAAAGACATGAATACTTATTTAAATATATTTGGTAAATTTATAAAGTCTAGCTCACAGATTAGATAAATGAATATGTGTATGTCTGTGTGTATATATATATATATATATATATATATATATATATATATGTCCTCCGTTTGTGTCTGCACTCTCAATGCAATGGGGTCGTCAACTAGGGTGCTGAGTCAATGATACAAACAGTCTATTTCAATGAAGGACTGAAATAACTGGGTTTAGTTAAAAAGATGATTCAATATTTATTGCGTTGATGTTTCGGGGTTCGCAGACCCCTTCCTCAGACCAGATAACAGTGCAAGTGGACAATGTGCAATATATAGCAACTAAGCCCCACCCATCAAACAATTAGTGACAATTGCGCCAAAAGTATGTAACCATGGCAACATACAAATTGCCCAATCGACAATATTAACACCTTTAAACTGTGAATCAATTAAATTATACTCAAGTATGCAGGCAGTATAAATAAAATATATGTACAACATCTATATACAAATAAAGTCATATTGATATAAACCAAAAAAACAGGTGTCCACATAAAATAGTGTAGTCATTTCACTGAAAAAATGCCTAACGGTAAACATCCTGAATTCATAGTTAATCCGTGTAACCACGCTCCTAATCAGCATAATTTATGGCAGCTCAAGAATCACAAATGCATAACTCTCATATATACATGTCTCTAATATCGCATATAATGGGTATATAAAATTATAGAAGAATCACATTGCTGTGTGCTCAGGGCAGAGTACAAAGCATAATCGTGTATGATTAATACAGGCCAGGGTGTAAAATTATGATACGAATTCCATCATTTGTATAGCAACACAGAACAGATAAACCATAGCAACTATGTGGTCACAGAACTGTGTATAGTGTGTATTCAGCAGTTTGTGTATTTCATATATTACGCAAAACTGGATATGGTCCACTGTTTAAGTTCAAACAGACTGCGCGCATGCTGTGCATGTAGAAAAACAGTTCTGTGCAGTACTTACATCAGCTGTGTATCAAGGGCTGGCATATCGCTAGTTCAAAAGGCGTGAATCTAAATGTTTGTGTTTAGCAAGAGAACCCGATGTCAGTTTACACAAAACAGGTGCGGATCAGCCGGATCCGACGTCTGTGACGTACAGTGTCAGCGAGCATGGCTAATTTGCATAGCCAGCTGACGTCCTCAAGTGGGTGTGGATAGCAGATAGTAGCAGTGGTTGACAGCTGTCTGCAGTGAGCAATTGAAGCCCTTGTGAACCGTTGCATAATGTAGAGTGACATATAATATGTTAGTTAGAAATTATAATATCAACTTTAATAAAGGGGACACTCAGAGATGACCATCGCATATGTATATAGCTGTCTGTCAGAGAGTGTAAATATTGAGCCCGTCACTCACGTATGCAA
This sequence comes from Bombina bombina, assembly GCF_027579735.1. Lineage (NCBI taxonomy): Eukaryota > Metazoa > Chordata > Amphibia > Anura > Bombinatoridae > Bombina > Bombina bombina. The sequence goes on from NC_069501.1 coordinate 812,662,331, forward strand.
TTTGGGGAAGAAAAGCTATCTAGACAGGGCTATACATCCACAGTACAGTATCAGCAACAGACAAAGGTGATATAACCAATGTTTTAAACCAAATATTCAAAATTCACAAATAACCATATCTGTCTCTTGTGCCTGAGTATACAGTTACTCATACAGTAGGACCTCAATGTGGTTATCATCGGTCCCCTGTTACAAATGGCAATCAAGATTTGTACAGGCAAAATAGATACAACAATGCAGTCCTGGTATAGCATATACAAGCCACAGAAGTTTAATTTGAATAGATATATTATTCCTGGTCATAGTTCAGTTTAACGATAGGTTAGGGTATCCTACCTTCAAGTCCTTTACAGGGTTAGTTAAACAACACCGTTTTGTTTCAATAATCCAGGTCATGTTGGATCAGGAAAATAGAGAAAATATAGAAACAGTGTGTATACTGGTCACTCATCAATATCCCAGTGTTTATGATATTCAGGATGTTTACCGTTAGGCATTTTTTCAGTGAAATGAATACACTATTTTATGTGGGCACCTAGTTTTTTGTTTTATATCAATATGACTTTATTTGTATATAGATGTTGTACATATATTTTATTTATACTGCCTGCATACTTGAGTATAATTTAATTGATTCACAGTTTAAGGTGTTAATATTGTGGATTGGGCAATTTTTATGTTGCCATGGTTACATACTTTTGGCGCAATTGTCCCTAATTGTTTGATAGGTGGGGCTTAGTTGCTATATATTGTACATTGTTCACTTGCACTGTTATCTGGTCTGAGGAAGGGGTCTGCGAACCACGAAACATCACCGCAATAAATATTTAATCTTCTTTTGAACTAAACCCAGTGAGTGCAGTCCTTCATTGAAATAGACTATATATGTGTGTATATAAGTGTGATATATGAAAAATAAATCCTAAGGATAAATGTAAGAATAAGTTCACTTTTATAGCACAAATCACCATGGCCATCTTGTGGCCAGGTAGTAAAAGCACAACCAGCTATACTTAATAGTGGGTGAATTATTCCCAAAAGTTAATTAGTATTCATCCAATCACAGCATTGCAGATCCTCACACATATGTGAATGGCTGTTAGAGATTAGGGCGGAGTTATAGTTCAGGATAAATTGGGTCACTGAGCATTCACAAGGGTAAGAGAAAAGTGAGTGGATACTCCGTCCAAAAAAAATTTCTTTGAAAAATAACTTTTGAATCCTGGTGGTACCCATCTCATATTTTTGGCATCCTTGGAAATTATTGCCATTTTTTCCTGTGGACTAAGATTTTGTAGGACCGGATGCAGAGGAAACACACAGCTTGAATAGTGATAACCCAGGGCTTGGAGTAGCAAACATTTGGGGAAGTATAAAAAGTCTTTACTTATATTTAAGCAGTTATTGCATTTAAGGTCCTTACCCTTATTAAGATTTGTATTAGATAATAATAGGCCCAATTTCTATATGTACTTACCCCTATAGTCTGGTTTATATTGTCTAGGAATCAAACTCACCTAACAATACAAGAAATCTTGTTATAGATAATGTTCATTTAATTCAGCTTATTTTAAGGAAATCTCTGGGTATTATATTTAAATATATTTAATTTAGCTATATTATATTCCCTAAGGCTGAGACCTGTTGAGGCATCAGACAGGGTCTTAATTGATTACCGGTTAGACATACCTTCTGAATCTGATTAATTGCTATAAATTGCTAAATATCCGGATATAATTTGAATGGTAATATTTGGTTAACATTGTATTAAATAACCATTGTTAGTAACACATATTGCATAATTGGTTCATGCTGATTTATTTGACCTTGTTATAGACTTCACTGTTAGATTTGTACCCATATGATCAAAACAAAGTGTGGTAGAATATTTAATTTCATAGTGTATCAAAGAGTTTGTTTTGTGTATAATTAAATGGTATATCGCTTGTTAGTATCTTGTTTAATGTTTAATAAATCTGCATATATTTTTTCTAAACTGAATCCTCTTTACTCCACATTTATAATTCGCCGTGTTTAAAAAAAATAACCTGATTGGAACTGCAGAAAAATAATACAAATATATTGGAGGTTACCGCTGAGATAGTCATAATTAATATTGTAATCTAAAATATATCAACTTTACACCAATAACAAACATAAACAAGTTGTTTGACTATCTCAGCATAAATATTAATAATTTTACCATCTTTGTGTCAGTAACACATAATCAATTAACTCCTTATATGCCAGTAAGAGTAGCCATTTAACTTATTTTTCAGTACTACATACAGTATAGCTTTTTAAATGCCCTACGTACCAGTAAAATATTGAGCAGATAGAGATACTTACCATTTGTTCTTTTATGCTCACTTTCGCACAGCCTTCCCATACACTCTACGGCTGAAGCTTCAATCCTTTCCAAATATGGCATCAACCAGAAAGAAATGCTATTTCTATAGTGCAGCAATGCTTTGCTTAAGCAATGACCATTCTTTCTTGACATATTTGTAAAGAATTGAGGAATAAAAATTTATGTTGAACTACTAAAAAAATGTTCTTAAAAGTGTCTAACATTTTGTATAAATGTTGCTGGACAGTCAACCAGAATACACTACTATCCAGTTCAGTACAGGACACCTTGCAACCCTAATAACACATCATGAAGTGATGATGAACAGTGCACTAAAAACAAAAAGATGCACAAAAGTGTATGACCATTCAGTAGAACAAAAGAATGGTCATAAAAACGGCAGCAAAAGAGCAGACACGTTTCATGCGGGACCACCGCACTTGATCACTGCTTAACAAATAAGTCTGCCATCGATCTATTTAAAGGTACATACTCACACATAGTCACCTGTATGTTATCAATTCAATTACATGATATGAGAGACTACATATTTAAGCCTAGCATACAGGAGACAAGAATACTGTAATATATAAGATATAACTTCAAAAAAAATTGTGCTAAAAAAAGTATTAGTAGTAAGCAAACAAAAGCCCAAACCAAACGGTATATTTAATATGAAAAATGTTGCTTATAAAAGCAAATACCAACTTTTTAATGGGCAGCGCTTATGATATGCTTAAAACTATTAACACTACTAATGAACACGGCAATACTATCAATACAATATTGTTTAGAAAAAAAAGTCAAAATACATGTCAAAATACATATATGCTAAAGACATCTTTTTGGGCAAATACTGGAATATCTATAACAAGGAGATTGCTTCTTAGTTATATATAAAATTGATTGAAAAGCTAAACATACCAAAAATATACAAAAAAGAAAAATTGCCTATAAATATATCCCTAAATAACAGTATACTAGTTAATTTGATATTCTTTTTTGTACATTACAGACACAAATAGGTTCACATCTGTCTCAACATTTAGACCTAGGGGGATCTAGTGTTAAGATAAAATATCCATTTCACCTCCTTTTTACTCAAAAGATGTTCCCTATCCCCACCTCTTTTAGAAAACTAGACATGGTCAATGGCTTGGAAGCTGGCTAATGATGAATCACCCATATGTTCGAATTTGAAATGTGTGGCCACAGAGGTAAAGACATCAGGGCCATCTATATCTCTGATGTGTTCAAGAACACGTTCTCTCAACCGCCTCATAGTTTTCCCCAAATATTGGATATTACACTCCTTACATGTCATAAGATATACTACATGTGTCGAGTTGCAATTAAGCCTATATTTTATTTTGTACTCCTTATTCGTACTATGCAATACAAAAGTGTCCCCTTCAGTCACATGGTTACAGGTCTTACAACAAGTTGCTCTACATCTAAAAAAGCCCATCCCAGGTCTCAACCAAGTCTGAGACTGTTTTTCAGGCAAATAAGAGGGAGCCACATAATCTCTTATACTCATGGCCTTTCTGGGTACAAATTTAACACCCCCTGTGATTACTTTCTCTAGTACTGGATCTGTGTGCAATATAGGTAGGCATACTCGAACAATGCCGCAAATTTGTCTATATTTTAGACTATAGGGGGTACTAAAAATAATGTTCCCAGAAATGTCCTTTGCATTCCTCTCCCTGACCTCTTTTTTGTAAGTAATGCTTCACGTGGGATAACATCTACAGTCTTTTTGGTTGTTCTAAATAATTTATCACTATGTCCTCTATCTAAGAGTCTATTATGCAATTCCTGACTCTGCTGCTGATATAAATTATCACTGGAACAAATAATTCTAGTCCTAATAAATTGTCTCTTTGGAATAGCCTTCAGTACATGTTTTGGATAACATGATCTATAATTAAGAATAGCGTTCCCACTTGTAGGTTTTCTATACAGATTGGTGACAATCTTGTCTCCATCTACTGTGAGTTCTATATCCAAAAACTGGATTTTGTGGGAATCCTGAACTTCAACAAAGGATAAATTGAACTCATTACAGTTGAGATAATCAAAAAAGGAGTGTACTGATTCCTCACCTCCATCCCAGACAAATAGAAGGTTGCTCTTTAAAGGTATTACTATCTGAATAGATGTGGACCATCTCCCACCATCCCATATGGAGATTGGCATAGGAGGGGGCAAATCTCGCCCCATAGCTGTTCCACGCCTCTGCAGATAGTAAGATCCCTCAAATAAAAAATAATTGTGCTAAAGCAGAAAATCAATAGTACATATGAGAACATTTTTGAGGTCCTCCGTATAATTTGACATTCTATCCAGAATTTTATAAATTGTGTTCAACCCCATAGTGTGGGGAATAGAGGTATACAATGAGGCTACAACAACTGTAACAAATCTGTAGGAAGATTTCCACTGTATAGATTGCATAGCACATAATACCTGTGTAGAGTCTTTTATATAACTCATAATTTCACCCACTAGGGGTTGCAAAAAGACATCAACCATCTCTGAGGCGGGCTCCAACAAGGAGCCTACCCCTGAGATGATAGGCCTACCAGGAGGATGGACCTCATCCTTGTGTAGCTTTGGAAGAAAATAATAAATAGGTACCTTAGAATTTTGTATCAAAAACTGATCCATTTTAGAATCTGTAATAAGTCCTATTTGTTTACCTAAGAGTAATACCCTCTCCAATTTCTGTCCATACTTGACTGTGGGATTTATATCCAATTTTTCATACACCTCTACATCCCGTCGTCTAGCCTCAAATAAATTGTCGTCTAGCCTCAAATAAATAATATTCCCTATCCATGACAACTACGTTGCCACCTTTATCAGATGCTTGATCACTATATTCAGATTATCTTTCAAGGATATAAGAGCTTTGTAGTGATAACCACTGAGGTTTTTCTCAAATCTGTTTGATATATTTCTTGTTGATTTAGATGCCACCTTATCTTCTAAAGTTATTAATTTGTGTTCAATGGTTCTCTTGAATACATCAATATTTTTACCTCTAGTGTTAACAGGGTAGAAAGTACTTCTACTTTTGACCTTCATAACAGGGCAAATAGCCTCTTGTTTCATATCCCCCTCCTCATTCTCCTCCATTAATTGTACTAACTCAGTGAGTGTACATTGATCATTAAAATCATGTCTGTTATGTTCAATACCAACATTTTGATTTATGTCACTCATCCACAGCCTCCTCGACACCATCACAACTCTCTACTAAAAAAATGTTTTTTTAAAGTCAGTTTCCTGACAAATTTGTTTATGTCCAAGAAGGTGCCAAAGAGGTTAAAATGAGCAGTGGAAGAGAAATTAAGGCCCATGCTTAAAAATTCCCTTTCATACTGACTTAGCTAATATTGGGACAAGTTGACCACATTTTTCAAACATATTTGCGGACTTGAGTCCGATTGGTTCTTGTGTAATACTTCCTTATCCCTTTTTCCTTTTCTTCCCTTACTGCCTCTCCTTGTTTTTTTCTTTTTGGTTTAGCTCCCAAACCCAATTCATTTTTTTATGCCCCATCTGTCTCAACAATAGGAATATCTAGTACTGAAGCCCCTTTAGCCTCTAACAAACCTTTCCCATTTGACTCCTGATCAGTGGTTTCCTGTTCATACTCTGTTTCCACAAACCTAAGTTTCTTAGCTAGTTTATTATCAACACATTTCTTAGTAAATGGTTTTTTATCACTATAGCTCTTATAGGGTATTACAGACCATCTATAGACTCGAATTGATTCATAATCTCTTTTATCACATGATAATTTCATTTTTTTAAATCCCATAATTCTTTAGAGAATTTTAGCATATTTTCCTCAAATTTAACATCATACTCTTTAAAGATTGGATCTGCTTGAAGGTTTTGTAGGTCAATTTGTATTTAGACTTTGTATATAGCAATGTACTTAGAAATGTGATTTGTCCAAATTCTAATTCTACTTTGTATGTTTCTGTGTATCTTTCACAAAGTATGATCTTGCAGCTAGATTGAGAGTTTTAAGCGCTATAGAAATTTTAACGGCAGCCACAAAAGCGGCATTATTTCACCTCCCTATAGCTCTGGTATTGTGAGTTTTAAAAAAGCAGGCTTGTGTGGGTGAAATGGTTGCGTTGAGCTCCATACCACACTGAAAACAAGTGCTGCTTTGACATGCTTGTGCATGATTTCCCCATAGACATCAATGGGGAGAGCAGGCAAAAAAAAGCCTAACACCTGCGATTGTGGAATGAAAAGTTTTGTAACGCAGCCCCATTGATGCCTATAGAGAAATAAAAAGTTACGTTTAAACACCCTAACATACATACGTTTAAACACCCTAACATAAACCCCAAGTCTAAGCACCCCTAATCTGCTGCCCCGACATCGCCACAACCTACATACAGTTATTAACCCTTAATCTGCCACCCCCAGTATTGTTGCCACCTACATAAAACTATTAACCCCAAATCTGCCGCTCCCAATGTCGCTGCCACTATACTAAAGTTATTAACCCCTAAGCCTCTGGCCTCCCACATCACTACCACTTAATAAATCCATTAACCCCTAAACCTAACCCTAACGTAACCCTAAGCCTAACACCCCCTAACTTTAACATAATTAAAATACAGCTAAACTAAAGTTACAATTATTAACTAAATAATAACTATTTAAAACTAAATACAAACTTACCTGTAAAATATAATCTACGCTAGCTACAATATAACTAATAGTAATAGGTTTTATTTTTATTTCACAGGTAAGTTTCACCTAAATTATGAGTTTTGCATTAGAGGCTCTGCGGTGATAAAGAGCAGTTTTCTCTCACCGCTCACTTACCTACAGCGCTGGTATTACGAGTTTTCAGAAACCCGTCGTTAAAAGGCAAGAAGTGAGCGTTGAGCAAAATTTTGCTCATTACCGCACTCCAATACCAGCGCTTCTTAAGTCAGCGGTGAGCTGGTGTACCGTGCGCTAGTGCACGATTTCTCCATAGGAATCAACGGGGAGAGCCGGCTGAAAAAAAGTCTAACACCTGCAAAAAAGCAGCGTAAAACTCACTAATGCAGCCCCATTGATTCCTATGGGGAAATAAAAGTTATGTTAACACCTAACACCCTAACATGAACCCCGAGTCTAAACACCCATAATCTTACACTAATTAACCCCTAATCTGCCGCCCCAACATCACCGACACCTATATTATACTTATTAACCCCTAATCTGCCGCTACGGACACCGCCGCCACCTACATTATACTTATGAACCCCTAATCTGCTGCCCCCAACATCGCCACCACCTACATTATATTTATTAACCCTTAATCTGCCACCCCCAATGTTTCTGCCACCTACCTACACTTATTAACTCCTAATCTGCCACCCCCAACATCGCCGCCATTATAATAAACATATTAACCACTAAACCACTGCACTCCCGCCTCGCAAACATTAGTTAAATACTATTAACCCCTAATCTGCCATCCCTAACATCGCCGCCATCTACCTACATTTATTAACCCCTAATCTGCCGCCCCCAAGGTCGCCGCCACTATATTAAAGTTATTAAACCCTAAACCTAAGTCTAACCCTAAACCTAACACCCACTAACTTAAATATAATTTAAATAAATCTAAATAAATATTCCTATCATTAACTAAATAATTCCTATTTAAAACTAAATACTTACCTGTAAAATAAACTCTAAGCTAGCTACAATATAACTAATAGTTACATTGTAGCTATCTTAGGGTTTATTTTTATTTTACAGGGAAGTTTTTATTTATTTTAACTAGGTAGAATAGTTATTCATAAGAATAGTTTCATAAGAAAATACGACCATTGCAAAAAGTAACAATAACACAATAAATATGAATAGGGAAAGTATGGGTAATATCATATACACTGCACATAGTTTTTTATTACAAAAAGCAATTTTATTAAATTTATCTCACTGAGACACGAAAAGATTGTATTAATAATCACTTAGGCATCAGTCTGATTTCCACATTCCCAGTATTAGCAATATACAAACTATCCACAACATCACGTCCGGTGGAGAATTTAGATAATAATATAAATACACAATAATATCGTTACCGCCAGACCGGAAGTGACGCTGGCGGATATGTCATTTCCGGTCCAGAGCAGAGACGAGACTACGATTTCAAATGACAACTCTAAATTTTCAAAGAGAGAACTATAGCAGGGTTGCTAGGATCTGAACAAGGGCCATATAAAACATTTAAGGTTGACTATATTATTTGTTTACACCAACCCAAATACCGCCGCACTGGAAATGACATTGGTGAACACTTCCGGTTTATCAGTGAAACCCCACTTTCAGTTTTGTCAGCTAACGATATGAATTTCAAACATATCGATAGCAATCAATCTAGGAGATTTTTGGCACTATGAACAAGAGTCACACAAACAAGTCATAGTCAGTAAAAGAGGAAAGTCTCTATTTATCAGGTAGGAGCTCAGCCAATATCTGCAGACGCTATAACTTCCGGGGCAGGACAAAGGGGAAGATTTTTGGTGCTACACAGGAAGGTAGTTTTGGAGCCAAAATGTCACAGGAAGTTACAATTATCCACATCACTACAAACTGTATTTAAGGCGAAAGGGCATTACCAGTACTCAGTCTTGAGAAAGGCCCTATTTGAGGGCCGAAACGCGTTGACAGTCTGGTAAGCCTTATTCCATTGGTATCTAACTTTTTTTTGCTGTATTGCACTATTTTGTTATTCTTTAACAGGCACAGGTATGTCAATTCCAGCCAATACCTAAGGAGAGTCACACTTCCACACTGAGGAAATCACTAATATTTTTGGATCTCATACACACAGCTCCAGTAGACACTTGTTTCACAATTTAAAAACTTCTTTTTACCTTCATACATTTTGATTCATTTTTCACAATTTTTGGTATTTTGGCTACTTATTTTTGGATTTTTTACACTCATACATTTTTTGCCACACTATTTTTTTAAGACATTGGATTTTGTGAACTTACTATTATTATATATTTTTTTTGGATATTTCACCACTTCACTCATTTGGACTACACCACGACTAGAACACCTCCACATTTTGAACATATTCACATATGTGACTGTACATTGGTGATTCAGGATTTGGCCACTGGACTTAAGTTTTTTTAGCTAATAGGTGCACCTAGGCTAATCTCTGACATCAGGATTGTTATATGCTTAACAGTGTATTTTTATGTTAATTAAATTTTTTCTCCTTCATCTGCAGGCATTTTTTCTGCTTATCAGTATATACATCTGTATATTGGTGTATTTTATTTGTTTATTAATGCATTGTGCATAGTTTATACACACCTATATATGTTTTTAGAGCTTTTAACTAGTACATATTAAACTTTTTATCCACAATCTTCTGGTGCTCTTCCACACCACTCTTTTTAATGCTTCTCATTAAAGGGACATTAAACCTACATTTTTTTCTTTCATGATTCAGATAGAGTATACCATTTTAAACAACTTTCTAATTTACTTCTATCATCTAATTTGCTTCATTCTCTTGATATTCTTTCCTGAAAAGCATAACTAGATAGGCTCGGTAGCTTTTGATTGGTGGCTGCACATAGATGCCTCATTTGATTGGCTCACCAATGTGCATGGCTATTTCTTTAACAAACGATATCTTAAGATTGCGGAAAATTAGATAATAGAAGTAAATTGGAATGTTGTTTAAAATTGTATTCTCTATCTGAATCATTAAAGAAAAAAATTGGGTTTAATGGCCCTTTAAGGTGAGCTAGAACACCTTTATTGTAGAGCGACTCAAGTATGTGTTCCTACTATTCTTTAATATTTTGGCTTTAGAGCTGTTTATCTCACTATCACTAAGATACACATACTTTGCAATATAACGCTAAAAAAACCCCAAAGTTTTTGTGTAATTTCTCTCCATGCTGACAAGTTTTTGATCATCCCTATATAAAGTTTTTAGGTACAGTCATGTATAATACATCCATGAAATGTTCATAATTTAATGTAACCACTTCTTTTATGTTAAAGTTTTGAACAACAGTGAAACTAAAGACTAGAAACTTTACATGCCCCTTGCATAACTAATACTTAATTAAAATCTAGAAGAGTATATATAGGAAACATCCTTCTAAGTTGCTGCTTTTAATATAATGTAAAATCCTTAGGTTATTAGATTCAATCTATGGATAGGGGATAGTAAAATGCTTAGATAACGATACTGCCAGAAATAGGAACTTTTGATTCTACCCTTTGCAATAAAGCAAAAATTAAATAAAAAATAGCATCTGTCCCTACATTTCAACTGTTATTCTATAATTATTGTGCATTGGAATTTCATAAATGTTCCCAAATTGCTCACATTACATACAAATCTAAAATTGAGAAATCAATATTAAATATGTTGATTATATAGAAATATATTACACAAACTATTTTATGCTGCAGTAGCTAGTTTTATACACTTTAATTTTCTTTTTTTTTTGTAACAAAATTCACAGCAATTCAGCAAGATTTGATAATAAAATATACAGAGCTTACTCTTGGGCACAGGTAAATTTATTCTGACACAAATAAAATCTGATTCATTTAAATATATTCATCTCTGTGGATTAGCCATGTAAATACACCACAATCAATGAAACAAATATGGACAATCAACCATGGAAACTGAACAACATTCAACAATCCGTTGCACCAAGCAGCCTGCTCTACTTGGAATAAACAAACTCACCTAAATTTTGGAAAATCAATCTAGCTAATCACCTACACTCTTACCGTTACAATTCCTACCTTGAATTTCAATATAATGACCAAAGACAGGGCTATTCATGGTTTAAAAGCTCTGCTAAAACACTGGGTATTATTAGTGATCGTCTGGCATCACAAGGATGCTACCTGTATTTGAAACAGTGTATTTTTTTTTTAATAGTTTTTTAGCCCCTTTATTCCGATTGCATTTCTAAACCCTGTACTGAAGCTACTTTTAGTATGGGAATACATGTCATGTGATTCTAATTACATGGAGTGGGTTATTTTCTGTACGTCTCATTTAAATCAATATAATCCTAGATTTCTTTTTTCGTAATTGGGACATTAAACCAAATTTTTTCATGATTCAGATAGAAGTAAATTTGAATATTTTTAAAATGTTATCCTCTATTGTATTATCTATTATTATTGCTTTGTTTTCTTGTTATTCTTTGTTGAAGAAATCACTTCTCATTTAACGCTTTAGTAAACCTAGCATTACTTATTATGGCTTGCTGTTATGCATTCAAACACCTTAAATGTTATAGGAATTCATGAATGAAGTTCGATGACTTAATAAATCAGGAAAATATAGATAGATCAGATAAATAAAGACAAGATGTTTCTTGGGGAAGGGATATAGTGATAGTAAGATTTATGGTGGGAATGAGAGGGGTTCAAGTATTTTTTCATGTGTGTGTGTATATATAAATGTGTTAACTCTAAAAAAACAATTAAACTAACACAGAAGGTGTATACCAAAGACATTAAGGATCATTTGCATTATTTGAAATCAATAAATTTAGTGTGGGCCCTAATAGAAAATTATTATCTGAGGGTGCTAAAATGGCTTTACTCATCTTTGTTATCTGATATGACTATTGTTACATGCTCCATATTAAGGGACAGTTTTATTGTTGTTTTTTTACAGCACATCCCATAGAAGTCTAAAAGAAGTTGATGCAGTTGCAGTATCTGTAGTCCTGAAATTAATGTACCTTTTTACCACATGTAATCTGGCCCTTTATGTTTCTAATTTTAACATCAATTCAACTTTTCATAATAGAAAAACCATGGATTCTATACCATGGTTTTACAATAGAAGTTACAAATGCAATATTTAAAGTTAGATCAAATAAAAATAAGAAAAAGGGATAATATTTAACTCAGCTTTCACTGGCATCAAAACACAAAACATCAAAGCAAGTATATAAAAAACTCAGAATGGAAATGAAGATGGAAAATATAGGAAGTGTTAGTTTTGATTTTTATGGGCACTAAGAAATAGACACTACCAGTAATTCTAGATTAACCATGGAATCAAAAGAAGATGATTCTGAATGATGAGAACATCATAGTTGCTGCAGGGATTGAGAAGAGATGAAAATGATGGGAGAAGAGATGATTAAGAAATAGTTTGAGTATGGCTGTAGACAAATTTCTGATAGGTTAATAGCATATCAATACTAAATAATGTGTTACAGTGTAGAATAGAATAAAAAAAAAAAAAAAAAAATAGCACGGGGGGGGGCGGAGCTAGCTATCACTGGGATAAGACGCACATTTCTGGAGCTCCTGACTCATACTATAATTTAAAAAGATTTATTGCCTACTTTTCCTATTTTTTACTCTGATCTGGAGGTGCACCTGGTGAACTATCTTGTCACTGCTTTTGGGAAACATTGCAGTGTTCCAGGTTCTGATTTTGGCAACTTATGATCTACACTGTTTACTGGCCTACTGTGAATGTGTTACGATATGGCCACAATAATTCTCAATCAGCTACAGGATCTGCTAGATCACTTTGCCGAAGCTCTCTTGGATGTAGTGGCTAGGGCTTCCGAGTCTCCAGACTTTCACACTACCTCTTCAGCTACCCTAACTTTTTGTGTGGAGAAGTGTGATGGTGCAGAGGATGTGGCAGAGGCCATGCGGCCGCCATCTTTACTACCAAGTCCGACACGCACTTTATTGCAGTGCAACATCGAGGAGGTTGGGCAGACCAATGTGCAGGAGGCTGGAAAGGATCTTGAGGTCGTTGCTGAACCGCATGGCTTACAGCTGGATACGTTTTGCGGGGGCCTGAGAGAGGAGATACGGATGCACGCACTGCTGAGTACTAACGTGAGGATATCGACACGGGGACCGCGCATTACTTCTGACTATCAGATTCTATATTGGAGCTCCCTTGAGAAGTATGAACTACCTGGCGGTGATAATATAGAGCCGCATGGACGTGGAGCTTGTGAGTTAAAACTGCGCTGGGTCCCCCAGATCTGGGACATTGTCGCAGGTTGGTGGTCTATGCTGGGACTTAGGCAATGTGAGCAATATGTTTCCTGTGGCCTCAGAAGAGGCATCGGCTAACTCAGAGACAGCCTTTATACCCATGAGGGCTGAAGCAAATGTGGACACTGAGACTATTCTATAATTTACTTTAATATTATGCCTCCCTCGTTATTCTTTAATGGAAAGTTTACCGGTATGTGTTTCACACAGCTTTAAGTTCGAATTTGTTTTATGCAAGGTTTTACTATTATGCACTGATTCTAACAGAACCAATGTCCGCTGAAAGCTTGGTTTGGTGGTACTTTGCATAATTGACTTTTGCACAGAGCTTTTATTAGTTAAGGCAGGTGACAGAAAACCATTTTGTTATAACAGTTATCTTGAATTATGCTGCCATTATTATATACTATATAATTGAATAATTCTGCCTCATGTTTAAAATTGCAGTTCACGGTTTTCATATTTTTTAGATTAAGGTAACCCTGCCATTTGCCACATCTCTCTCCCTACTATGTTTGTATTTGTCTTATATGCACCATGTGTTTTAACTGTTTGATGTGTGTTCCCTGGGGTATTAATTGAACTTATACAAAATTACATCTTGACTATTAGTAGAAATATTACCAGGAGAGATTATGGGCTTGACACTCCTTAGTAGGTTTTAAATTTCTGACCTAACTCAGCAAGTGATGGTTAGTCCTGGACTCTGCGACCTATACCTCATTAAGCTATTGTTTATTATTGTATTTAGCTGATTGTGTGCACTTTACTGCAGATACATTGCTTTAGATATTAGAGGGTGAATGAAGTCTATACTGATGCGTAGCCTGCATATTCCTAAAACCATATGGAGCAATCTAGTCTCATCACATTATACCTATATTTTGTACTGGTATTAAGTATAGAGGGTAGGGGGCTGTCTGCGGCCGAGATGGCCTGCCCATGATTACTTGTATACTTCAACCCTGTAGTATTTGTATTCTTCTTAATATCTGCGGTGGCTGCACATAACCCTATGTTTTTGAATTATATATCAATCCTCTCTCCTAATTTGAGTGTGGTATCTCTTGGTGTTAAATTATCCTAGGATGTCTGGGTGCTTGATTCACTATACTATCTCATTGCCGAACTACGTATGCTGTTGGGCTTTCATGTCACCCTGGCGCATTTGAAAAGAGTGCGCCAGGTTCATATATAAGTTTTAAACTTCCCCACCGTGATAGAGTTTCTAGGTTACAGATTTTCACTATCATGTTGCGCTCCGTTCACCCCAATATATTGCTTACTGGTTAAGCTTAGGGACACAGATCCCATATGCAACTCCCTATATTATGTTTTAATGTACTTACCCAAAGAAGAAATTGATATACCCCTCCCTCCTACTTTAAATGAGGTATTTTCTGTATAGGTTCTTTCTCCTGATTTAAGGCAACTATTTGAGTAAAGTAAACAATTTTCTTGGGATATGAATGTACTAAATATGTGTTGGATTCTTTTTATTTTTATTATTTTGATATTCATTGCTGTCTCATAGATGCCAAAATTCCTGTATAAGACTACTTGATGTGAAAGATCATATGTTACATGTAATTTGTTTGCATTAACCTCAATAAAAATTAAAAAAAAAAAAATAGCACAAAATGTAACTTGAAACTCTAAAGATTATAAACTTATATGTGTAACATGTGAGGAGACACTCAGAATCCACAAAGCGTTGTAAAAAGCTGTGTAAATATATCAACTATATTTAGTTCAGGGCCGATATGTAAATACTAATTAAACAAACATTCTGCTCATTATAGTTATTATTTGAAATCTTTGCCACTGGTAGGGTATGAGAGCATATTATGCGGTCCACAACAATGGATGACCACTATTGGGGCAAAAGTGCTTCTGCATATTAGGGAAGAAGGGTCTGATAGCATAAGCAGTATATGCTTGTCACATCTATTTTAAAGTTCAGCTATCAAGTAGGTAGAAAGAGAGAGTATACTATTGAGCACGGTTCATTGACATGTAGATTAGTATACTATTATTGTAGAAAAAAGGATGTCCGATAGCACAGCAGAGTTAAGAAGAAAAAATGTGGTTTTATTCCAACAAAACACAGGTGAAGGTACAAGACCTGGATAAAAAAGTCTGTGACAGGTCATTAACCCATTAACTCCTTATGTTACACACATAATTAATAACAAAAAAACAGAGAGATAAAAACTTATATATTTTACATAGTTCATATAGTATGCTGCAGGCAGAAAAAAGACGTCTCTAAATCTCCAGATTCCGACATTTTAAATAAATGTCAGAATATGGGCTACATAGGTAACATACAGAACAAGCAAACTAACGACTAGATTACGAGTTTTTGTCGGTAAGGCTGTGCGGTGCTAACGAGCCTTTTTTTCTCACCGCTCACTTAAGACAACGCTGGTATTACAAGTATTCTTCAAGCCGGCGTTAGCCTCAGAAAAGTGAGCGTTGAGCAAAATTTAGCTCCACATCTCACCTCAATACCAGCGTTGCTTATGGTAGCGGTAAGCTGGCAAAACGTGCTCATGCACGATTTCCCCATAGGAAACAATGGGGCTGAGCTGGCTGCAAAAAAGAAACGTTCAGCTCCTAACACAGCCCCATTGTTTCCTATGGGGAAATAAAAGTTATGTCTGCACCTAACACCCTAACATGAACCCCGAGTCTAAACACCCCTAATCTTACACTTATTAACCGCTAATCTGCTGCCCCCGACATTGCCGACACCTACATTATATTATTAACCCCTAATCTGCTGCTCCGCACACCGCCACCACCTACATTATCCCTATGAACCCCTAATCTACTGCCCCCAACATCGCTGAACCCTACATTATATTTATTAACCCCTAATCTGCCCCCCAATGTCGCCGCCACTATAATACATTTATTAACCCCTAAACCTAAGTCTAACCCTAACCCTAACACCCCCCTAACGTAAATATAATTTAAATACATCTAAATAAATGTACTATAATTAATTAAATTATTCCTATTTAAAACTAAATACTTACCTGTAAAATAAACCATAAGCTAGCTACAATATAACTAATACTTACATTGTATCTAGTTTAGGATTTATATTTCTTTTACAGGACACTTTGTATTTATTTTAACTAGGTACAAGAGTTTCCTAGTTTTCCTAGCTTCCTAGTTAAAATAAGTACAAATGTACCTGTAAAATAAATCCTAACCTAAATTACAATTACACCTAACACTACACTATCATTAAATTAATTAAATAAATTACCTACAATTAACTACAATTAAATTAAATAAACTAAAGTACAAAAAAACAAACAAATACTAAATTAAAGAATATAAAAAAAGAATTACAATTTTTTTAAGCTAATTACACCTAATCTAATCCCCCTAATAAAATAAAAAAGCCCCCAAAAATAATAAAATTCCCTACCCTATACTAAATTACAAATAGCCCTTAAAAGGGCCTTTTGCGGGGCATTGCCCCAAAGTAATCAGCTCTTTTACCTGTAAAAAAAAATACAATATCCCCCCAACATTAAACCCACCACCCACACACCCAACCCTACTCTAAAACCCACCCAATCCCCCCTTAAAAAACCAAATACTACCCCCTTGAAGATTACCCTACCTTGAGCCGTCTTTACCCAGCCATGCACAAGTGGACATCCAGAGGGGCAGAAGTCTTCATCCGATCCGGCCAGAAAAGGACATCCAGACAGGCAGAAGACTTCATCCAGGCGGCATCTTCTATCTTCTTCCATCCTGAGCAGAGCGGGTCCATCTTGAAGACACCCGACGCGGAGCATCCTCTTCCATCTGACAGCGACTGAAGAATGAAGGTTCCTTTAAGTGACGTCATCCAAGATGGCGTCCTTCAATTCCGATTGGCTGATAGAATCCTATCAGCCAATCGGAATTAGGGTAGGAAAAATCCTATTGGCTGATGCAATCAGCCAACAGAATTGAGCCTGCATTCTATTGGCTGATTGGAACAGCCTATAGAATGCAAGCTCAATCCTATTGGCTGATTGGATCAGCCAATAGGATTGAACTTCAATCCTATTGGCTGATTGCATCAGCCAATAGGATTTTTCCTACCTTAATTCCGATTGACTGATAGGATTCTATCAGTCAATCAGAACTGAAGGGACGCCATGGGGATTAGATTGTAATTAGTTTTAAAAAATTGTCATTCTTTTTTTATTTTCTGTAATTTAGTTTTTTTTGTACTTTAGTTTATTTTATTTAATTGTAGTTAATTGTAGGTAATTGTAGGTAATTTATTTAATTAATTTAATGATAGTGTAGTGTTAGGTGTAATTGTAATTTAGGTTAGGATTTATTTTACAGGTAAATTTGTACTTATTTTAAATAGGAAGTTATTAAATAGTTAATAACTATTTAATAACTATTGTACCTAGTTAAAATAAATATAAAGTTGCCTGTAAAATAAATATAAATCCTAAGCTAGATACAATGTAACTATTAGTTATATTGTAGCTAGCTTAGGGTTTACTTTATCGGTAAGTATTTAATTTTAATTAGGATTAATTTATTTAATAGAAGTAATTTTATTTTGTGTTATTTAAATTATATTTAAGTTAGGGGGTTAGACTTAGGGTTAGACTTAGGTTTAGGGACTAATAAATTTAATATAGTAGCAGCGATGTTGGGGGCGGCAGAATAGGGGTTAATAAATGTAGGTAGGTGTCGGCGATGTTAGGGACGGCAGATTAGGGGTTAATAACATTTAACTAGTGTTTGTGAGGCGGGAGTGCGGTGGTTTAGGGGTTAATAAATTTATTAAAGTGGCCACGATGTACGGTCGGCAGATTAGGGGTTAAAGATTTTAGTTAAGTGTTTCCGATAAGGGGGGGTCCTCGGTTTAGGGGTTAATAGGTAGTTTATGG
This sequence comes from Bombina bombina, assembly GCF_027579735.1. Taxonomy (NCBI): domain Eukaryota; kingdom Metazoa; phylum Chordata; class Amphibia; order Anura; family Bombinatoridae; genus Bombina; species Bombina bombina. The sequence goes on from NC_069501.1 coordinate 812,680,688, forward strand.
GTGTTAGTGTACTTTTTAGCACTTTAGTTAAGAGCTTTATGTTCCGGCGTTAGCCCATAAAACTCTTAAATACTGACTTTAAAATGCGTTAGGAGTCTGGACAGGAGAGGGTCTACCGCTCACTTCTTCCAGCGATTGTGATACCAGCGTTAGGAAAATCCCATTAAAAAGATAGGATACGCAATTGACGTAAGGGGATTTGGGTTATGCTAAAATCGCGGAAAAAAAGTGAACGTTTTAAGGCAAACGCAAGACTCATAATCTAGGCGTAAATTAACAACAGAAAAATCTAAATAGAGCATAACATACAGGTAGATTACGAGTTGTGCGTTCATGTTTTAACAATGAAAAAATGGTAATTTCAACATTAAAACAGTAACTCAGCCATTACAAGTCTTGTCTGTATAGCTGTACCGCAAGCCTTTTAGCCTGTAACACAATGTCTGTCCCGCACTGGTAAAAATTATGTTTTTTCATAGGACTTCCATAGCGCAGCCATTACGAATTTTGCGGTGAGGCTAAAAAGCTTGCGTTACACCCTATACTGACAAGATCCGTACCACCATCTGAGAACAGTAGTTATGAGTTTTGCGCCACAAAACTGTTGCACAAAATTCATATTCCGCCGCTCCCCGACATCATCACCACTATAATAAAGTTATTAACCCTTAAACCGCTGCCCTCCCGCATCGCAAACACACATATTTACATATTATTAACCCCTAATCTGCCGTCCGCCAACATCGCCCCACTATACTAAATTTATTAACCCCGTATTCTGCCGCTCCCTGACACCGCCACCACTATAATTAACCTATTAACCCTTAAACCAGAAGCCCCCACAATGAAATATACTAAATTAAACTATTAACCCCTAAACCAAAAGCCCCCGACATTGCAATAAACTAATTTAAACTAGTAACCCCTAAACCTAAAGCTCCCGAACTTTATATTAAATTTACAATTTCCCTATCTTAAATTAAATTAAAACTTACCTGTAAAATTAAAAAACTAACGGCTAGATTTAGAGTTTTGTCGGTAACGACCCGCGTAGCTAACGCTGGCTTTTTTTTCCCCGCACCTTTTAAATACCGCTGGTATTTAGAGTTCACAGAATGGCTGGGTTTTCAGTGCGTTATGCTCCAAAAAGGGAGCGTAGAGCATAATTTACCGCCACTGCAACTCTAGATACCAGCGGTGCTTACGGACGCGGCCAGCTTCAAAAACGTGCTCGTGCACGATATCCCCATAGGAAACAATGGGGCAGTTTGAGCTGAAAAAAAATCTAACACCTGCAAAAAAGCAGCGTTCAGCTCCTAACGCAGCCCCATTGTTTCCTATGGGGAAACACTTCCTAAGTCTGCACCTTACACCCTAACATGTACCCCGAGTCTAAACACCCCTAACCTTACACTTATTAACCCCTAATCTGCCGACCCCGCTATCGCTGACCCCTGCATATTATTTTTAACCCCTAATCTGCCGCTCCATACACCGCCGCCAACTACGTTATACCTATGTACCCCTAATCTGCTGCCCCTAACACCGCCGACCCCTATATTATATTTATTAACCTCTAATCTGCCGCCCCCGCTATCGCTGACACCTGCATATTTTTTTAACCCCTAATCTGCCGCTCCATACACCGCCGCAACCTACATTATACCTATGTACCCCTAATCTGCTGCCCCTAACACCGCCGACCCCTATATTATATTTATTAACCCCTAATATGCCGCTCCCAACGTCGCCTCCACCTACCTACAATTATTAACCCCTAATCTGCTGACCGGACCTCACTGCTACTATAATAAATGTATTAACCCCTAAAGCTAAGTCTAACCCTAACACCCCCCTAAATTAAATATAATTTAAATCTAACAAAATAAATTAACTCTTATTAAATAAATTAATCCTATTTAAAGCTAAATACTTACCTGTAAAATAAACCCTAATATAGCTACAATATAAATTATAATTATATTGTAGCTATTTTAGGATTAATATTTATTTTACAGGCAACTTTGTAATTATTTTAACCAGGTACAATAGCTATTAAATAGTTAATAACTATTTTATAGTTACCTAGTTAAAATAATTACAAAATTACCTGTAAAATAAATCCTAACCTAAATTACAATTAAACCTAACACTACACTATCAATAAATTAATTAAATAAAATACCTACAATTACCTACAATTAAACCTAACACTACACTATCAATAAATTAATTAAATACAATACCTACAACTAAATACAATGAAATAAACTAACTAAAGTACAAAAAATAAAAAAGAACTAAGTTACAAAAAATAAAAAAATAAGAAAAATATTACAACAATTTTAAACTAATTACACCTAATCTAAGCCCCCTAATAAAATAACAAAGACCCCCAAAATAAAAAAATGCCTTACCCTATTCTAAAATTAAAATAGAAAAGCTCTTTTACCTAACCAGCCCTTAAAAGGGCCCTTTGCGGGGCATGCCCCAAAGAATTCAGCTCTTTTGCCTGTAGAAAAAAAACATACAATACCCCCCCCCAACATTACAACCCACCACCCACATACCCCTAATCTAACCCAAACCCCCCTTAAATAAACCTAACACTAAGCCCCTGAAGATCTCCCTACCTTGTCTTCACCACACCGGGTCCCGATCTGTCCAGAAGAGCCTCCGAAATCTTCATCCAAGCCCAAGCGGGGACTAAAGAGTGACGTCCATCCTCCGGCTGAAGTCTGGATCCAAGCCGCAGCTAAAGAATTCTATCTTCAGGCAGAAGTCTTCATCCTATCCGGGCAGAAGAGTCGATCTGGACCGGCAAACATCTTCATCCAAGCCGCATCTTCTATGTTTTTCCATCCGATGACGAAATTCTGATTGGCTGATGGAATCAGCCAATCAGATTCAAGTTCAATCCGATTGGCTGATCCGATCACCCAATCAGATTGAGCTCGCATTCTATTGGCTGATCGGAACAGCAAATAGAATGCAAGCTCAATCTGATTGGCTGATCGGATCAGCCAATCGGATTGAACTTGAATCTGATTGGCTGATTCCATCAGCCAATCAGAATTTTCCTACCTTAATTCCGATTGGCTGATAGAATCCTATCAGCCAATCGGAATTCGAGGGACGCCATCTTGGATGACGTCATTTAAAGGAACCTTCATTCGGACTTAGGATGTCGCAAGAAGAGCATGGATCCACGCCGGAAGTCTTCAAGATGGAGCCGGTCGTCATCGGATGGAAAAACATAGAAGATGTGGCTTGGATGAAGATGTTTGCCGGTCCGGATCGACTCTTCTGCCCGGATAGGATGAAGACTTCTGCCCGAAGATGGAATTCTTTAGCCGCCGCTTGGATCCAGACTTCAGCCGGAGGATGGACGTCACTCTTCAGCCCCCGCTTGGGCTTGGATGAAGATTTCGGAGGCTCTTCTGGACTGATCGGGACCCGGTGTGGTGAAGACAAGGTAGGGAGATCTTCAGGGGCTTAGTGTTAGGTTTATTTAAGGGGGGTTTGGGTTAGATTAGGGGTATGTGGGTGGTGGGTTGTAATGTTGGGGGGGGTATTGTATGGTTTTTTTTACAGGCAAAAGAGCTGAATTCTTTGGGGCATGCCCCGCAAAGGGCCCTTTTAAGGGCTGGTTAGGTAAAAGAGCATTTCTATTTTAATTTTAGAATAGGGTAGGGCATTTTTTTATTTTGGGGGTCTTTGTTATTTTATTAGGGGGCTTAGATTAGGTGTTATTAGTTTAAAATTGTTGTAATATTTTTCTAATGTTTGTAAATATTTTATATGTTTTGTAACTTAGTTCTTTTTTATTTTTTGTACTTTAGTTAGTTTTTTCATTGTATTTAGTTGTAGGTATTGTATTTAATTAATTTATTGATAGTGTAGTGTTAGGTTTAATTGTAGGTAATTGTAGGTATTTTATTTAATTAATTTATTGATAGTGTAGTGTTAGGTTTAATTGTAACTTAGGTTAGGATTTATTTTACAGGTAATTTTGTAATTATTTTAACTAGGTAACTATTAAATAGTTATGAACTATTTAATAGCTATTGTACCTGGTTAAAATAATTACAAAGTTGCCTGTAAAATAAATATTAATCCTAAAATAGCTACAATATAATTATAATTTATATTGTAGCTATATTAGGGTTTATTTTACAGGTAAGTATTTAGCTTTAAATAGGATTAATTTATTTAATAAGAGTTAATTTATTTCGTTAGATTTAAATTATATTTAACTTAGGGGGGTGTTAGGGTTAGGCTTAGACTTAGCTTTAGGGGTTAATACATTTATTATAGTAGCGGTGAGGTCCGGTCAGCAGATTAGGGGTTAATAATTGTAGGTAGGTGGAGGCGACGTTGGGGGCGGCATATTAGGGGTTAATAAATATAATATAGGGGTCGGCGGTGTTAGGGACAGCAGATTAGGGGTACATAGGTATAATGTAGGTTGCGGCGGTGTACGGAGCGGCAGATTAGGGGTTAAAAAAAATATGCAGGTGTCAGTGATAGCGGGGGCGGCAGATTAGAGGTTAATAAATATAATATAGGGGTCGGCGATATTAGGGGCAGCAGATTAGGGGTACATAGGGATAACGTAGGTGGCGGCGGTGTGCGGTCGGCAGATTAGGGGTTAAAAAAATTTAATAGAGTGGCGGCGATGTGGGGGGGCCTTGGTTTAGGGGTACATAGGTAGTTTATGGGTGATAGTGTACTTTAGAGCACAGTAGTTAAGAGCTTTATAAACCGGCGTTAGCCCAGAAAGCTCTTAACTACTGACTTTTTTCTGCGGCTGGAGTTTTGTCATTAGATTTCTAACGCTCACTTCAGCCACAACTCTAAATACCAGCGTTAGAAAGATCCCATTGAAAAGATAGGATACGCAATTGACGTAAGGGGATCTGCGGTATGGAAAAGTCGCGGCTGCAAAGTGAGCGTTAGACCCTTTCCTGACTGACTCTAAATACCAGCTGTAGCCCAAAACCAGCGTTAGGAGCCTCTAATGCTGGTTTTGACGGCTAACGCCAAACTCTAAATCTAGCCGTAAGTTTAAACAAACAATTAAACTAATATAACTATTAAACTAAAATTAAACTAACTACCAATTAAAGAAAACTAAAATACACAATATTAATACAGCTCTTTTACCTGTAAAAAATACAAAGACCCCCCAACAGTAAAACCCACCACCCAAACAACCTCCCAAAATAAAAAAACCTATCTCTAACAAAAACCTAAGCTACCCATTGCCCTAAAAAGGGAATTTGTATGGGCATTGCCCTTAAAAGAGCATTTAGCTCTTTTGCATTGCCCTGAAAAGAGCATTTAGCTGTTTTAAGAAAAGCCCAAACTTAAACTAAAAAAAAAAACCCTGAAAAAAGTTTTAAAAATCCTAACACTAACCCCTGACGATCCACTTACAGTTTCTGAAGTCCAGACATCCAGGCAGCGAGAAGTCTTCATCCAGGCGGCTCCATCTTCATCCATCATGGGACCGGCATCTCCTTCATCCTTGAATCACCCAATAGAATGACAGCTGCAAATATCCTATTGGCTGATTTGAACAGTCAATAGAATTTTAGCAGCCCTAATTCCTATCGGCTGATTCAATTTTTTTCAGCCAATAGGAATGCAATGGTACCCCAATATAAAAGGGGTACCTTGCATTTCAGTCCTCAGTGTGCGGCAGACGATCACATAAAGAGGACCTCCACATCGGATCGATGGACCTCCGCTTGTACCTCCCAATTGGACCTCCGCCTCCGTGCATCAACCACTCCGTCTCCACAGGGATGAAGAAGATGCCACTCCCGCGATGGGTGAAGATGGAGCCGTCTGGATAAAGATGCCACCTGGATGAAGATGGAACCACCGGGATGAAGATTGTTCAAGCGGGACTTCAACAACTGTGAGTACCTAAAGAGGGGTTAGTGTTAGGTTTTTTACATTTTTTGGGGGGGTGGGGTTTTTTTTAGATTAGGGTGGGCACTCTTAAAAGAGCTGAATGCCCTTTTTTAAGGGCAGCAAAAGAGCTGATTGCCCTTTTAAGGGCAATGCCCATACAAATGCCTTTTTCAGGACAATGGGTAGATTAGGTGTTTTTGGGTCGGGGGTTTGTAATGTTAGTGGGTCTTTATTTATTTTTTTCTTTAAGGGCAAGTCCCTACAAAAGGCCCTTTTAAGGGCAATTGGTATCTTATTCTAGATTAGGTTTCTTTTATTTTAGGGTGTTTTTTTTTTAAAAATGGGTATTAGAATAGGAATAATTTTTATTATTTTGGATAGTTTGTTTGTTATTTTGTATAATTTTTTTTTAGTTTTGGGGTGGATTTTTTTATTTTTAGATTAGGGGTTGGGCATTTCATAAAATAGCTGAATGCCATTTTAAGGGCAATGCCCATACAAATTCAAGGAAATGGGTAGATTAGGTTTTACTTTATTTTTATTTTGTGGGTTTGGGCGGTGGTGGTTGTATACTGTTAGGGGGTGTTTGTTTTGCTTTTGTAGGAAAAGAGCTGTTATCTTTAGGGCAATACCCTACAAAAGGCACTTTCATGGGACCACAAAATGCCCTTTTAGGGCCCTTGGTAGTTTTTTTTATAGATTAGCCTTTTTTTTTTTTAAATAGGGTATTAGAATAGGAATACTTTTTATTGTTTTGGATAATTTCGCTTGTTATTTTTTGTAATGGTAGGTTTTTTTATTTTTTGTAATTTGAGTGTTATTTATTTTTTGTAATTTTAGTGTTTTTTATTTTTTGTAATGGTAGGTTTTTTATTTTATTTAATGTTAGGTTTTAGTGTAAGGCAGCTTAGGTTTTATTTTTATTTCACAGGTAAGTTTGTATTTATTTGAACTAGGTAGTTAGTAAATAGTTAATAACTATTAACTAACTAGTCTACCTAGTTAAAATAAATACAAACTTACCTGTGAAATAAAATTAAACCTAAACTAGTTACAATATAACTATTAACTTTAGTATAGTAGCGGCGATATTGGGAGCAGCAGATTAGGGGTTAATAACTTTATGTAGGTGTCGGCAATGTCGGGGGCGGCAGATTAGGGTTAGGGTTAGGTTTAGGGTTAGAGTTAGGTTTAGGTTTAGGGTTAGGTTTAGGGGTTAATAGTTTAATTTAGGTTGTTGCGATGTGAGGGGCTGGTGGTTTAGGGGTTAATAGGTTTATTTAGTGGTAGTGATAGGGGAGGCAAGAGGTTTAGGAGGCCGATGTTAGGGTGCAGGGGAATAGGGGTTAATAACTTTAGTATAGTGGCGGCGATATCGAGAGCGGCAGATTAGGGGTAAATAGATTTATTTAGGTGGCGGCAATATCATAGTGGCAGATTAGGGGTTGATAACTTTATGTAGGTGTCAGCGATATCGGGGGTTTCAGATTAGGGGTGTTTAGATGTTGGGTTTATGTTAGGGTGTTAGGTTCAAACGTTACTTTTTTTCCCCATAGGCATATATGGGGCTGCGTTACAGAGTTTTTCATTCCGCGATCGCAGGAGTTAGTTTTTTTTCTAACTCATTCTCCCCATTGATGTCTATGGGGAAAGCATGCACGAGCACATCAAAACAGCACTTGTATTTTGTGCGGTATGGTGCTCAACGCAACCATATAGCACGTACAAGCCAGGTGTTTTAAATCTTGTAATGGCAGCGCTATTGAGGGTGAAATAACGCAACTTTTGTTGCATTTGTTAAAACCCTCTAGCGTGCATAACTCATAATCTACCTGTTAATTAGTTGCATGTCATCAATCATTATTACCCCACTAACTCCCCATATCACCCATAGTACCTAGTTGACAACTTGCCACACATAAGTATTATTGTAGAGTTAAATTAGTAAGCATTGTTTTAGAATTATAGTCATGATCACAACTATAACAACTAAGCCCCCATTCATACAAAATAACTAATATTTCACTCGAGATTAAGACAAGTGGGTACTCTTGTCTTCACCTTATAGATCCAATAGTACTCCTTTTTGTCAAGACTTTTATACTTGTTACCACCTCTAGGGGGGAGATTTGGCCAGCTCTATGATTTTCACTGAAAAATTCCCTACATGGGTAAAATAAATAAGATTAAAATGCCTAGCAACTGTGGAATCCTTATTGTAATTTTTCACATCTTTGACATACTCCCTTACTCTTACATTTACATTTACCCTTGTCGTTTTCCCAACATACTGTATATGACAAATATTACACTCTAATAGGTAAATAGCAAAGGTTGTCTTACAATTGGCATAGAAAGATATGTTGTATAACATCCCATCAACTGTGCATTTAAACTGCTTAGTTGCTTCCATCATGTCACAAGTTAGACAAGTCCTTGCTCCACACCTAAAGTACACCTTTCTACTTAGCCAATGATAATTCCTGTTTTATCAATATTAGGAACCATACTTGGGGCTAATCTGGATGCTAGGGTCAAGAGTTTTTTTGGATACAAACCTACAGTTATAAATACAATCCTGGGGGGCGGAGCCAACCACCGCACAGAGCAGTCACAACGTTTCAGAGCTCCTCCATAAGTACTAACTTTAAGTCACTTAAAACCAGGCAACGAACGCTTTATTTCTCTAGACAAGAGGTGCTTTGTTATCTGCCTACCTGCTGTGCTCCTGTTATATGCACTTTGGGCCATTTTGAGCTTCAGCGGGAGCTAAACTGGGCCGCGGACTGCAGGCGCCCCAGAGCCTTGGAGCCAAGCCTAACCAGAGACCCGTTTGCCCGGCGCTGCTCCTATCGCCACAACAGACTGCACTTAGCTCTGGAGGGTCGGGGATCCGCTCCGGAGCCTGGGTGTGACCACAGCAGCAGCCGTTACTAGAGGCCCTCCTAGACCAGCATAGAGGACGTCCTTCTAAAGCTGCAGCAGAGGCGACAACTGTAAGTAGTGACCGGGCGGGTACCGCTCAGTGTCAAGGAGGCACACAGAATAACATTGACCTAAAAGCGGAGCATAATACATACCACACAGGGGCATTTACCTAAGTCGCACTGTAACTGAGTGTTCTCCAGGCTGAGGTGCGAAAACGCCATTTTGGATCTCCCTGTTAAAGCGTACCCAGGCTCCGTGTGAGGCATACTCATCTGAGCAGTTAAACCACAATTTCTAACCTGCCGTTTCAACAAAACTCTTAAGAGTGGGTGTCGCAATTTCCATATATATAGCAGAGATATAGGGGGTCCACCTAAGCTCCCTTGTCACTTGAATTCACCAATCTGCAACCCACTATAGTAACATTACCACGTGGGGCTTTCATTCAGTGCAGACGGCCATCAGTCAGTTGCCCAGTAACATAAACACAGCTGTGTATATTGAGGACTTTCTTTTTTCTCTCTGGCACATTGGGGAAATACATAGTTGAGAGATAATAAGCATATCCTCTTTGGCCTCACTTATTCCTTTTATGCCTGGGAAGCAAATCTATCCTAGTGGATTGGCATAGAGACACACTTAACTAACTGCAGCATAAGATAAATAATTCCTACAAAGGAGCAGATTAAAGGGATTAAAGGCGACTCACAGTTTCCAAAGGCAAGAAGAGCAGTAGAATTGACAAACTACCATTCGCCTTTACACCTTTTATAACTAAGCCCTGCAATAGTGCCCTATTGAGGCCTAAATGCCCTGAAGCCCATTATTATCTCTGTTTCTTTTAAAGCTGTATTTCACACAGAGGATTACTGCACTATAAGAACCATGGAAAAATACAGTTCGGCCGCTCAGTGTTATCCAACCTAAATTCAGTACATAGGAATAAATACGCCCGTTTCTGAAGCAGCGGTTCATCTGCACATTCCCAGTTTTACAACAAATTTTTCACTAATATGTCACAGTCAGCCAGGAAAAAGAACAAACAACTCTTATTGCCTAAAAAGACTGTGATTGATCATTTTGGGCCCCCAAGTACAACATCGCAACTAAGCAATACAGAGGCCCCAGACTCACCGAGAACCGAAACCTCGGAACTCACATTGGCAGCCATACAAGATATTCAGCAGTCTCCATCAACTGCAGTTACCCTTACTTTCATCATGGACTCCCTAAAATCACTGCTGGATAACCACCATGCTTTATTCACTGCCAAACTTACCGCCTCTACTGCCGAGTTGAAAAGGGAAATTTCGTCTACAAACGAACGTATCGACTCCCTTGAAAGACGGCAAGAAGATATGACCACTGAGCAATCCAACCTCTTAAACTTCACGCAATGACTCTCTGACTACTTTGATGTAGTAGAAGATAAAATAGCTGATCTGGAAGATAGGTACTGGCGCAACAACCTAAGGATCCAGGGGGTGCCTGAGACCGTCTCCATGTCTGATTTACAACCATTCCTAAGAGAGCTATTCCACCTATTAGCACCTCCAGCCTTAGAGTCGGAAGATCTGATAGATAGAGCCCATCGCTCGCTCAAACCCATTTGCTTGTCAGAGGACCAGCTGAGAGACGTAATAGTTCATATGCACTACTACACTTATAAAGAAAGAATCCAAAGAGCTCATTTTCAGAAACCAGTTTTGCCAGACAAGTTCAGAAACGTACAAATATTCCCCAACCTGTCCGCAAGGACTCTACAGAAGAGAAAAACCTATACTGAAATTACCTCTATACTCAGAAAGAACAACATCAGGTATAGATGGGGCTACCCCATAAAACTGCTAATCTTCAGAAACAATCAAGTTTTTACAATCCTGAAGCCAACTAAAGGATATGAACTTTTGCAACTCTGGAATCTGTTGCCTTCTCACAAAGTGAACTCACATCTGCAACACAGTCAACTAAATGCTTCAGCAGAGGAATGGTCAGCCCCTACCACCTCAAGCAGCCGTCAGACTTCCACAAGTCATGCAAGAATTAGCAATTCAAATTGGTCTCCAACCAAGGTACAGGGCCCTAGACAGCGCAAACCACTAGAAAGGCCTGACTGGTCTGCACTCCCAAGGAGACACAGATTCGGCTCACCAACATCTTAAAGACACTTGCAAGCTTTGCACCACGTGCTCCGCACTAAAAGACTCTGATGCAGCTTTACTTCATACCCTGAAAAACATATCCTAACGAGAGCGACCTGAGGACGATAAGTATACGTTAAAAAAAAAAAAAAAAGTGTTCTGCGTATAACTTTACAGCTTTCCTATATGTTGATGTTATTACCAGAATTTGTAAGTCTACTTTACTAGAGAGACTTTTTCCAACTATATTTGCAACAGTGACTTTTCTATGGACCTCATTTCAGGCCTGGTGGGGATCCAATAGCTTATGTCTCAACAACTCAGTTAATAGACTGGCTTGTAGAATACTAGACAGATGTAGCTCACGCTGTATTACTTGCCATTCCTGTTTATCTCTAACTGTACTGTATTAACCCTATACTACATTTCTCCGCACAGAGGACAGGCTGACTACTTTTATACAATAAACTTAGGAAGGCACTAAAACATACTCCAGAAGAACACCTAGATACATGTCATCCTTGCACGCAGTGAGAGCTCAACCTACTTACACTATACACTCACTAGACAGCGACTTACATCTCATCAGATTATCTAACTTATAGAATATAGGATCATGCCCACATCATATCAGAATCCCACATAGATGATGTTAACTCATGTAATCCTTGAAATCATCCCTGATAGCAATGATGATACATAGGGAGATGTCTGGATACTAGACTAAACCACACTAATGCACACTTTAGCCAGGAGACTCTCCGCACCACTGTAGGACACAGAGTAGCTGCATCTGGATTAGTGCAAGGATTGCACCTCATATCACTCTACTAACAAATGTTTAATGTTCATATTGTTGATGTTTATGAGTTGATGTTTATTGATTGTTCACTACATGAATATTATTACTTCTCTTCTCTATGTTTCTTTTAACTTTGTGTACACACTGTCAGTTATACTCTTATAGTTCTCAATTACACCACATGACAGGCACATTTGCCGCCTAACTAAACTTACCTAGCTCTACAACTATTCATAAACACCTCCCCCCCACAACCCCACACTACAGCTTACATATCCTTATTTACTACCATTTATTTTCCTTAAGGAGCCCCCTCCTTTGAGGCGGACTACCTAAGCGGTTTCTCTCGACAATACCGCAACCATTAGAACAACACTATATTATAACTTCAAATAGTGCACTTTGCACTGCAGGGGTAACCTCCCCCTAACCTGTTCCATCTTCTCCCAGCTACTCCTTACCTTGACCCTGTTTCTCCCTCCCTCCTAACCCCCTTCTTCTTTTTTTTTTTTCTTCTCCCCTCACCTACCCTCCTGTGTAGACATTACTACAACCCCACTATGGCTCTAGTTTGCACCTCCCATAACGTCAGGGGACTTAACACACCAAATAAAAGAAGCAGGCTTTTGCACTACCTTACCCATGCCAAGTCAAAGATTGTCTTCTTACAAGAAACTCACTGGGTAGAAAATTCACCTATCCCGCTCCGCAGCAAGCTATACCCGGTGATTGAGGCAGCCTCCTCCTCAGGGAAATCAAAAGGTGTAGCGATTTTAATTCACAAGACCGTCTTATTTGAAAAACTTGACACTTATAAGGACCCCCATGGCAGGTATTTGGTCCTTAACTGTAAGTTGAATGATGTACCATATACTCTAGCTAGCTACTATGGCCCAAACTCTGGACAAATTAGGGCACTTAGAAAATTTCTAAGGATACTAACCGCTCACAAGACCCAAAATCTATTACTAGCAGGTGATTTTAATATGCTTTTAGACACAGCCTTAGACCGTAGATCACCAAAACTCAAACCCTGTGACTCTCAGACCTCCAGAACTGCTAATCAATTCACTAATCTTATTGCCCAACACAACTTATTTGATGTTTGGCGGTCCCACCACCCTTCATCTAGAGACTACTCTTTCTACTCTACCGTCCATAACACATACACTAGAATCGATTATATCTTTTGTGAACCCCGACTGCTAGATCAAATTCATTCTGTACACATACCCAGCTGCTCATGGTTAGATCACTGCCCGATTCAGCTATCCATGAAAGCCCAGCACTATATGACGACCAGGCCCTCTTGGAAACTACCTGAATACCTTCTCTCATCACCTGAGAGAGTCACACTCATACAGCAGGAAATCACCAAATTTTTAGAGATAAATGATAATGGAGCAGTTAGTGATTTCTGTTTGTGGGGCACCCTCAAAGCATTTCTCAGGGGACTATTCATCAAATTTAAAGCGGAACATAAAAAACATATAGGAGGGACCTTAGCCCAACTACATGTTACTCTTAGGGATCTGACTTCTTCCCACATGACTTCATTAGACCCTCACACACTATCTCAAATTGAAGACATTAAAGTAAAAATAGAAGCCCTAGAAACTAGGAGATACCAAGAGCAAAATCTCCAGTTTAAGCAAATGTTTTATGCTAAAGGGAACAAAGCAAATCGATTGCTGGCACACAAGCTTAGGCAGCGAACAGCAGAAGCACGCATCCCATACCTAAAAACGACACAAGCTACAGTTCGATTACCAAAAGACATAGGCAAAGCTTTCGCCGATTACTACTCCTCCCTGTATAATCTGAAAAATTCCCCAGATTCCCCCGCGCCATCTATACATCAAATTCGAGACTTCTTAGATTCACTATCCCTACCAACCCTGTCTGATGAACAGAAGACCCTATTGGACTCCCCCTTTAGCGTAGAAGAGGTGGTCTCAGCTATTAAAACCCTAAAAGGCCATAAAGCTCCAGGCCCGGATGGGTACACCGCCCTTTTTTACAAAACATTCCTCGCACAGCTCTCCCCACTATTCACAAGAGTCTACTCACTAGCCAGACAGTCTGGCTCCCTTCCCCAGGAGTTCTTAGAAGCTGTTATTGTAACCATTCCAAAGCCGGGTAAGGCTCCCAACATATGTGAACACTTCCGACCCATTTCCCTAATCAATACAGATATGAAGCTTCTAGCTAAGCTTATGGCCTCCAGGCTTAATCAAGTTCTCCCTTCATTAATTGATGGAGACCAGGTAGGTTTTACACCTGGTAGAGAAGGACCGGATAACGCCAGGCGAATCCTCAATATTTATTTTGAGGCTAAGCGCCAAGGTATCCCTTGCACAACCCTAGCACTAGACGCTGAAAAGGCCTTCGATAGGGTGAACTGGGCCTATCTATTCGAAGTCCTAAATAAATTTGGTTTCCCCCCGTACTTCCACGCCTGTGTTAAAGCTCTCTACTCAGCTCCGTCGGCATCTGTAAGAGGCCTGGGATTCCAGTCTCCCACGTTTCCCATTACAAATGGAACGCGGCAAGGCTGCCCCTTATCCCCATTGATATTCACCCTTATCATGGAGCCGCTTGCTGAAGCAATTAGAAACAACCCAAACATTCAAGGGGTTGAGATCGCTGGGACGACGCAAAAAACTGCGCTATTCGCTGATGATCTCACCATATTTCTGGGGAATCCCTCTGAGTCCCTCCCTTTTCTTTTTAATGTATTGTGCCTGTTCGGACAGGTCAGCTTCTACAAGCTTAATGTTAGTAAAACTGATGCTTATGTTATTAATATGTCGAATGCGGAGCTTGCGGAACTAAAGAGGCTGTACACATTCAACTGGTCCCATCATAAGATTAAACACTTAGGAGTGTACCTTTCCTATAACATATCTACTATACTGGAGGCCAATTTTTACCCCCTATTGCGGCACTTCCAAGAGAGTGCTGACAAGTGGAGTGTCCCATGCAATTCCTGGTTAGGACGCATAGCAGCGTTTAAGATGGTCTTACTCCCTAAACTCATCTACCTGTTCCGTTCATTACCCATTCCAATTCCCAAATCCCTTATCGGCAAATTCCAGCACATATGCAATAGATACATTTGGAGGAATAAACATCCTAGAGTAGCCATGAGGATAATGCAGCAGCCCTTTCAAAGTGGGGACGCGGGCGCCCCTAACTTAATCCATTATCACGAAGCCTCTAGACTAGCCCACATTCTCCCTTTGAACATAACAACAGACCATAGTAAATGGCAGACATTAGAACAAGCTACATTACCTTACCCGCTTAGATTGTTAGACCTTATATGGTTACCCAGGCATGTCAGATCCTCCTACAAGATCCAGAATATCATTGTCCTGCATGCACTACGTTTCTGGGACAGAATTTGATCATTGCCACAAATTGCCCCACACCCCTCCCCGATCCACTCCCTGACGGGCTTGCTAGCAGCTCTTAGGGATTCACATCCAAACTTGTGGCAAGATCATAGCATAAACTGTACAGCTGATTTATTCCCAAACGGACGTTTCACCAAGACATCAGACTTTCTCTCCAAATATGACCCACCGCAAATCTTACGATTTTAGTTTTGGAGGCTTCGCAGCCTACTAAAATCGTGGGGCTTCCTAGATAAACCACTACGCAAACCCACTAACTGGGAGAAGAGATGGGCCTCCGCAATTAAGACCCCTCGGGCATTATCAGTCTCATATAGAGATTTAATAAACCCTCCCCCTTTCTACAAATCAGCATATATCATAGCTTGGGAGAGAGCTCTCCATTTTTATGCTGAGCAAGAAGACTGGTCCAAAGCAGCCGCACTCACCAAACGGGCCCTCCATTGCATTACCCTACTAGAACTATACATTAAAATTTGCACACAATGGCATCTCACACCACTGAGACTTTTTAAGATTTCACATCTAAACTCCCCGTTGTGCTGGAGAGACTGTGGGTTGGTGGGATCGCCGGCCCATATATGGTGGGAGTGCCCAGCATTACAGCCCTTTTGGGCAGAAATTTCACATAGATGCACACAGCTAGATCCCCTCTTAGGGACTACCCCGCAGACTTTGCTCTTTCACCTGGACATTAAAACATCAACAGCCCAGACAGACCTCCTTAGCATATACTTGCTCACTGCGACTAAGTTATCAATAGCCAGACTCTGGAAACAGAAAACACTCCCAACTTGGAGTGATGTAGTCAAAATAATGACCTACTTGGAACTTATGGAAGGCCCGATTTTCAGCCAACAAAACAAATCAATCCTACACGCGCAGGTGTGGGAGGTCTGGGAGTCAATTAGGTAGGACATAAAGAGAAGTCAAGGCTCCAGTGAAAACTTCTCAAGATCATTAAGGCATGGCAGGCAAGACGGCTTTCTGCCCAAAACCATAGGTCCTCTCATCCTGTAGCCCATCCCTCACACTCCTCTCCTACTTCTTTCTTTTTTTTTTTTTTTTTTCCCTCTCGTTCCCATCCCTAGCCCACTCTATTCCCCCTCCGGTTACTCCTGCTCGTAGCTCGCACTTGATACACGATACAGCACATTGCTATACCCTGATGTTGATACACTATATACATTGTGTCACCTCGTTTATATAAACTAAATTGTATGTAAAATAAATAATGTGGTTTCCTGGAAGACCCTAAAGGGGTCTATTTTGTCGTAGACATACCTACTATATTCCTAGTGTTTACACCATAATGGGTCCAAGAGAGGCCTCTTAAGTCCACAATGTAGGTACATTGTATTGCTTGGCAAATATCAATCTCATACCTTGTTTTTTTTTTTTTTTTCTTTTTTTAGCCTAGTTACGATGTTAACACTGGTTATCCTTTTGCTCTTGCATTTGTTTTGTAACCTAATTCATGTCGACATCCAATGTTTGTATGCTTGAATTAAACCACAATAAAAATATTTAAAAAAAAAAAAAAAAAAAATACAATCCTGTAGAATATTGTCACTAGCAAGTATTGAAAGATTCATTTTCAGAATCTTTCCTATTTGAGGGAACTGGGTAGTGTATTCAGTGGTAAACACTATATTCTCCCTGTTTGTTTCTTTGGATCTCTTAGGCACCATATCTCCTTCCTGCATCACACTAACCTCCAATCTAGATCTTTCTAATTTTGCAGCATTGTATCCCCTGGATGAAAGCCTTTCAGCCAATTCACCTGATTGTTTAAAATAAATATCCTTGTCGTTGGTGTTTTGTCTTAATCTAATAAATTGACCCCTAGGTATGGAATGCACAAGGTGAGGAGAATGGCAAGAGCTTGCGTGAAGAATAGTATTATAGTATTACCCGCACTGGATTTCCTGTAAGTTTTAGATACTATTCTTTTCCTCATTGCATCACCCTCAAGTGTCACATCCAGGAAGTCAATTTTTTGGGGGTCATAGCCTCCTACAAACTTCAAACATATATCATTGTGATTTAAAAATTCAAGAAAAGGATCAAAACCTGCTTTATTAAGGGGTTCACTGATGATCAAAATGATCAAGTGATGCCATCCTTGCCAGTAAACTTTGTAAACTTTAGATGGGGAGTTGTAGCTGCTTTGCTGTTTCCGATACCAAGATTGGTGTGTCAAATTCGCCAAGCGAGGTTTGTGGTCAGTCCACTTACCAAAGCATTCCATAAATCTGCTTCTCTTTATAAGAGGATAGGAGCTACCTGTCGGCGTGAAGCACTCGGGCCTGAATAGCGCTGACATCCGGCTCTTCGCCACATGGGATGACAGTCTGCATACATTGTATTAAGTAGGATTCAAGCATGGGCTCGCTTTGTTCTTGTAGGGCTGCAGGCTCCCCACTCAGGCGTTCCTGCATGTAACATTGTACCGGAACATCTGGGCAAGTGTGAGATTTAGCTGCTGGCTCCTTTTTATATGGAGTAAAAAATGCCAGCCTGATCTCTGCTGTGAGCGTATCTGTGTGATAGTCTAATAGTTCTGATAGTACATGCAAAAGAGCTCTGGGGTCAGACTCCATGATAAGATCTATATTTTGAAGTCTTCTCAAATACTTATTTAGGATAGCGATATCTGGTATGGTAGTGCAAATGTTGAAGTATGAATAGAAAGGTTACAGTGCTTATGTAACTGTTATCCCTGTATTACCGGTGGGGGGATGTCAATGGTCGAAAGGTAGGCTGCCACCTAGGGCCCCGATGGTCCGGTCCAGGACTCCCAGGTCATGAGTACAGCAAGATACAGTTAACTTTTGAGTACTAGAGACCCAGAGCATTTGTCTGCTACGATTTATTCTCAATTTTTGTCTATGTCTGGTTCTTGATTAAATCGGCAGGTTTCCCAAGAGTCGCCAGGAGATTCTGAAAATGCGTCTTTCTGTCGCCATTGTCTGGACACGCCCCCCTGAAAACACAATAATACTGAGCTAAACACAAGAACTAATAATGGTTGAATAAGTACACAAAAGGGATTTAAACAATGCAACAAATATCAAGATCCAAAATGGTTGATTCACACTTTTTTTTTACATGACATCACATTCTTATCAACTTTACAGCCCATCACAAACATTGATTACATGTCTGACTTGCAATATTGTTGCATACAATAAAATCCTCTATGCAGATCTTCCATTTCAGATGTGCACCGATTCACATATACGATAGATGTACAGGTGAAGGGAAAATGAGACAAATAGCGTTATCAAAATGTATCTACTTAAATTCTAGGACCTTTAAGTGCCACAACATAGGAGGGATTCAAGGCTTTCCAAGAGGTAAGCAAAGTGGAAGACAAGGACATCTCAAAGGAGGAGTCAATGGGGTGGTTAAAGGGGCAATTCATGGGGGCAGTCCAAAGGCAAGTCCAGGGAGGAGTCACAGGTACAGTACAGTACCCAGTCACTGGGGAAGTACATGGTGGGGGGTTAAAAAGCCAGTCACAAGGGCAGTTAAAAGGGAGTCCAGGGTAGGTCACAAGGTGATTCAAAAAAGTACTGGGGGAGTTACAGGGATAGTCCAAAGGGGAGTCAGAGAAGCTATAGATGGAGTCAAATAAGTCAGAGTGGGGCTTCAAGGAGGAATCCAAAGAAGACAGTGGAGCACAAGGGGAGAGGCAGGAAGGACACAAAACAGACTCCAGATAAGGCTCAGAATAAAACTACCCATGACAGAGAGAGAGACTGGTGGAAGAGAGAAAGGAACACACCCATTCAAAATGCAATAAGTTGCACTGCCTGCACAGCCTTATGCCATAGTACAGGCAGAGAATAAAACATGATGAGGGCCACTTAATATATTCTCATGCTACATAAAAAAGGTAAATCAACAGTTTGGTACATTCTGAGAAAAAAAAAGAATGCACTGGTGAGCTCTGCAACACAAAAAGACCTGGATGTCCATGGAAGACAACAGTGGATGATCTTTTCCATGGTAAAGAAAAACCCCTTCACAACATCCAGCCAAGTGAAGAACACTCTCCAAAAGGTAGACATATCATTATCAACATCTACCATAAAGAGAAGACTTCACAAGAGCAAATACAGAGGGTTCACCACAAGGATCAAACCATTCATAAGCTTCAAAAATATAAAGGTCATATTAGACTTTGCCAAAAAATATCTTAAAAAGCCAGCCAAGTTCTGTAAAAGCATTCTTTGGACAAATGAAACTAAGATCAACCTGTAACAGAATAATAATAAGAAAAAAGTTTGGAGAGGCTTGGATCTGCTTGCGATTCGAAGCATACCACATCATCTGTAAAACACGGTGGAGGCAGTGTGATGGCATGAGCATGCATGTCTTCCAATGGCCATGGGTCACTAGTGTTTATTAATGATTTAACAGAAGCAGCCGGATGAATTCTGAAGTTTATAGGGATATATTGTCTTCTCAGATTCAGATAAATTTAGCTAAGTTGATTGGACAGGGCTTCACTTTACAGATGGACAATAACCCAAAACATACTGTGAAAGCAAACCAGGATTTTTATTAAGGCAAATAAGTGGAATATTCTGCAATGGCCAAGTCAATCACCTTATCTCAACCCGATCGAGTATGAATTTCACTTGCTGAAAACAAAACGTAAGGCAGAAACATCCACGAGTAAACAACAATTGAATACAACTGCAGTAAAGGCCTGGCAAAACACCACAAAGGAGGCAACTCAGTGTTTGTTGGTGTCCATGAGTTCCAGACTTCAAGCAGTTATTGCCTGCAAAGAGTTCTCGGCAAAGTATAAAAAATGCAGATTTTATTTATGATTGTGTTTATTTGTCCAATTACATTTGAGCCCCTGAAGCAAGGGTAGCAATTTTTAAATGTTTCATAAGACATTTTTGTTCAACCCCTTGAATTAAAGATGAAAGTCTGCTCTTTTAATCTTGGTTGTTTCATTTCAAATCCATTGTGGTGGCGTACAGAACCAGAATTATGAAAATTCTGTCAGTGTCCAATTATTTATAGACCTAACTATATATATATATATATATATATATATATATATATATATATATATATATATATATATATATATATATATATATATATAAAAGAATAGAAGGAGGCACTTGCTGGACTTTTAATAAGTGAATTTAATCCTTAGAGCGTGAAGTTTTGGGGGGACACTCCCCTTCCTTCCATTCTTATATAGTGCTCTCTCTTAATATTGTATATACACATAGAAGGAATTGAGGGCCCTATTCCCGTGGGAACTTACATTCTAGAAGGGTAGGAGGTTAAGAAACAGAAGGACAGGACTGCAAGAGTGAGCAAGATGTTAATACAGTGTAAGATGAGAGAAATGTTAGGCTGTTGGAATTAATTTACTACTGAATTGGGTGGTAGGCTTCTCTGAACAAAAAAGAATTCAGGGAGCATTTAAAAGAAGAAAGATTAGGGCAAAGCCTGACAGTATGAAGGAGAGTGTTTGAAAGGGTAGGTGCTGTATGGTAAGTCTAGCATGGAAAGAGGTGATAATCAAATATGCATGGAGCAGGTCATTATTGGATCTTAGTGGGTGGGCTGGAGTTTATTTGTTGATTAGAGAGGGTAGGTAGTGGGGAGCGGCATTGGCAAGAGTATTTTATATAAGGGTGAGAACTTTGAATTGAATTCTGCTGTGTATGGGGAGCCAATGAAGGGACTCACAGAAAGGTGTAGCAGATACAGAACGAAGGGAAATGTGGATTAGCCTGGCAGAGGCATTTAGGATGGATTAAAGGGGGGAGAGATGGGAAAAAGGAAAATCAATAAGTAGGTTATTGCAGTAGTCAAGTCAGGAAATAACAAGAGAGTGGATTAATTGCTTTGTGGTGTTAGCGCTCAGAAAAGGGCGAATCTTGGAAATATTGCGTAGGTGGTTGTGGCAGGATGAAGAAAGCGATTGGATGTGGGGGATGAAGGATAGATTTGAGTCAAGTGTAACTCTGAGGCAGTGGAATTGGGGTGATGGAGAGATGGTGATGTTGTCAACGGGGATAGAAAAGTCAGAAGTCGGCGTCGAACTTGAGGGGGGATTAGAAGGAGCTCAGTCTTGGACATGTTAATTTTTGGGTGGTGAGAGGCCATCCAGGAAGAAATACCAGATAATCAGTCGCTGACATGGGAAAGAGAGCAGGGATGGGAAGGTAAATCTGGGTGTCATCGGCATAGAGGTGATATTTAAAGCCATTAATTTTGAGATATATATATATATATATATATATATATTAGGGTTGCACCGATACCATTTTTTTATGACTGAGTACAAGTACCGATACTTGTTTTCAAATACTCGCCAATACCAATTACCAATACTTTTTTTTTAATGTCATGTGACAGTTTACCAAGCACAATACAGACTAATTATTTAAGATTCCTTCTTTATAATTATAAAGGGCTGTAATTCAGAAGACATTATGAAATAATAAAAAAGTTCACTTAACATGTTTATAAATAAAAAATATTACAATAAAATATTACATTTAAAGGGGTGATGCAATTGGGTTGTAGGGCTGTTATATAACTTTCACTTTCCACACTACTGCATGGGGCAGAAAGATATGAAAGAGCTGGAAATCTGTTTATTAACTGCCCAGTACTTCAGGGGTTTGTCTGAACAAGGTACAGTGATCTCTCCTACAATAATACAAATAACAGCAATTTGTATTTGCAGAACAGTAGTAAACAATTTTTAGTTTAGTCTCCACTGCAGTTTAAAATTAAATGGGAACATGCAGTTTGAATAAACGCCACAAGATAGCATATGGGTAGGAAGTGGAGGTATCGGTTTAAGTATCGGTGCATTTGCACGAGTACAAGTACTCATGCAAATACTTGGTATCGGTACCGATACCGATACTAGTATCGGTATCGGTGCATCCCTAATATATATATATATATATATATATATATATATATATATATATGTGTGTGTGTACATATACATTTATGTATATATGCATTTACAGACATACATACACATATAAACACAAAAATACATAAGTATACATATATAGACATAACTATAAGTGCATTGGAGCCCTTTACAGTTAAGTAGATGAAAACATGTAAAACTCATATTTATGCATAATTCATACAACCCTAATTCTGAAAACGTTTGGATAGTAAGGAAAATGCAAAACTAAAAAACGTCATTTGAAAATTCAATTCACCCTGTACTTTTTTGAAAACACATTATTAAAACATTATTTGATGTATTACTTTGTGAATTTAAGGAATGTTTGAAAATATACACTCATTTCAAATCAGATGACAGCAACACACTCCAGAAAAGTTGGGACAGTTGACTGTTTACCACTGTGTAACATCACCTTTTCTTTTAATAACACTTATAACGCATTTGGCACTGAAGACACCAGTTGCTTAAGTTTAACAAGTGGAATTTCCCCCCATTCATCCATTATGCATGTCTTCAGCTGCACAACTGTACGGAGCCTTCATTGACTTATTTTGCACTTTATAATGCACCACACATTCTCAGTCGGAGACAGGTCAGGACTGCAGGCAGGCCATGCTAGCACCCACAATCTCTGCTTACACAACCATGTGCTTGTAATCTGGGCACAACGTGGTTTGGCACTGCCCTGCTGGAAAATGCAGGGATATCCCTGGAAAAGACAAAATCTTGATGTTTGCATTTGTTGCAAAATGTATACATATCTTTCTGCATTAATGGTGCCCTATAGATATGTGCATGATCGAAAAATTAATTTTGGTTCGGATCGATTCGGAGGTTTTCGAATTTCGTTTCGGATCGATTTGAATTCGGAAAACTTCAAATTAATTTTGGATTCATTCGGATTCTAAAAAATTCAGCTGGATTCGGTTCGGTTCGGAAATTCGGAATTTCGGTATGTGTGCTGTGTATTAGACTAGTATTATGTACTGTATATTAGGTGTAACCCATAGCAGAGTGATATAACCTAATATACTGTACAATACTAGTGTAATCCATGTCCATCCGAATTTACCGAATAAATCCGAACTAATTTGGATTTATTCTGTAAATTCGGCAGTATTTTAATTAGGAAATTCGGTTCGATCCAAATCTCTGAATTTGCCGAATTTGCAGAATTTCCGAATCGAACCGAACCGAAAGTTACCCATGTCATGGGCACTGACACACCCCCATACCATGACGGACGCTGGCTTTTGGACCTGAAGCTGATAACAGCTTGGATGGTCCTTTTCCTCTTTGGCCCAGAGAACACAATGGCTGTTTTTTTTTTTTTAAAAAAAAACTATTTGAAATGTTGACTTGTTGGATCACAATACACAATTGCAGTGTGCTACTGTCCATCTCAGATGAAACTGAGCTTAGGCGATGCTTCTGGTCAGTGTTGATGTATGGCTTCTGCTTTGGATAGTAAAGACTTAACTTGCATCTGTGGATGCAGCGGCGAATGGTGTTGACTGACAAAGGATTACCAAAGTATTCCCGAGCCCATGTCAGGATATCCATTACAGACTCAAGACGGTTATTGAGACAGTGACGTCTGAGGGATCAGAGATCACGCTCATTAAGAAGTGGTTTTCGGCCTTGCCCTTTTCACACTGAGATTTGACCTGATTCCTTGATTATTTTAATTATATTGTGCCCAGTAGAAGGTGAAATGCCCAAAATCCTATCGATTTGTCTTTGGGAAATATTGCTCTCAAAGTGTTGGATTATTCACTTAGGTATCTTTTGGAAGATTGGCGAGCCTCGACCCAGCCTTGCTCTTGAAGGAATAGTTTTTTTTGGAGGCTCCTTATACACTATGATTACACGATTGCCTCACCTGTTTCACATCACCTTCTTTTTTCAACTTGTCCTAAATTTCCCCTTTCCCTTTTTTTGGAACAAATTGCAGTCATCAGAAATGAGTGTATATTTTCACAAATACATTCAATTTACAAAGTAAAACATCAAATAATGTGTTAATAATGTGTTTTCAAATGAATCTTTTTGTTTGTTCTTTTGCATTTTTTGTTTGTTCTTTTGCATTTTTAATAAAGTGTTATATGGTGTATTTAGTGTAAATATTTCACATTCCAATGTTATTCGCATAGGGGGATATGTTCTAAGCATTTATAAATAGATATTCCTTTATATATAGTATATATCTATATATAATCATGTAAATATTTTGGTATAGATATATATTATACCAAAATACCATCAGACATATGTAGAAATATGGGGCTGGACTGCACTGTTAAAGTGAAGGTAAACTTTGATGAATGAAAGCCCGTTTTTTTTTAAATACTATTAAAAACAGGGCACTTTCATTCATCAAAGTTTATAAGGCAGCCGTTTTGATTAAAACTTACCTTTGTTTTTTTCACAGCCAGAGCAGCTTCCCCCACGCAGATATCCTCTCTTCATACATCATCAATGAATAATACAGCTTCCTCCAATCACGGCATGGCCTCAGGCAATGACTACCCTGGGGGGAAAGCCATGATTGGAGGAAGCTGGATTAGTCATTGATGACGTGTGAAGAGAAGATCTCCGGGTGGGGAAAGCTGCTCTAGCTGTGCAAAGAAGAGAGATAAAGTTTTTAATCAAAATGGCTGCTTTGTAAATTTTGATGAATGAAAGTGCCCCTGTTTTTAATAGTATTTTTAAAAAACGGGCTTTCATTCATCAAAGTTTAATTCACTTTAAGTCAGGATCAGACTGATATGCTACTGGAAAGTTCTTTTCTGTGAAAGGCACATGTTGAGCAAAAAGAGGCTGCTTCTTGGGTGGTAACTGGTCATAGAACAAGCTATTATGCTGTTGGTCGTTTCCTGGTTGAGCACTTACCTGTTTTTATTTATGCAAATTATGACCCTGAGGGTGATGCGGGAAGTCAGACGTGGACCCGTTGCTCAGTGTGCCTAGAGGGATATTGCTGCACCTCACTGACGAGGTCCACGTCTGGGGTTTTGCAGTTTCTCTCATTCAGAGAGGGATTGCCTGTTATTTCAGGACTGGACTACACTGGTAAGTCAGGATCAGACTGATATGCTACAGGAAAGTTCTTCTCTGTGAAATGCACATGTTGAGCAAAAAGAGGTTGCTTCTTGGGTGGTAACTGGCCAAAAAGCAAGCTATTATGCTGTTGTTCATTCCCAGGTTGAGCGCTTTTCTGTTTTTATATAAGTAGAAATATGTATTTATGAATAAATAGAATGTAATCTGCTATGTAAAGAAAATGGAAAGTAAAATATTAATATTTTCATATGAAGTAAGCACACTTAAGAATAAGAGATCGGGTTTGAGTGTGAGTAATCTTTTTAACTTTTTTAATGTTTTTGCTTATTTGACTTCTATGGGGAAATACATTAACGCAATCATGATATTCAAAGTTGGGCTTTTTGTGCGCATCTGGTTAGCACAAGAGCAAAAAAAATCTTTACTTTTAACTTGTAATATGAGTGCTTCCCGACGAGCACAAACAGTTCTTCTAGAGGAGTTAAATACTGTGCCACTTGTAATCTGACCTTAAATTGCTATCAAAGGTATCCACGTTTTAAAGAGGGGCCCATACAGGCTTTTGGGTTTGCAATAAAAGCTAGAGGGGCTATTTGTGCCAGAATAGAAACTTTGGCCTCGCTTCCATTGAGTCGTAATTCAGTTTGCGTGCACTCGCAAACCGATAAATATGCTGTCGGAAGCAATAACGTTTATCGACTGTTTCCAATGGCGCGTTATACCTCAATATCGGCAGCCGGACTTCGGCTGCCGAAAAGATCTTCGCATCCCATAGAAAGTAATAGAGGCCATTAATCGATAAATTATACCAGGTTTCCAATGAAAGCGCTAACCGTTAATACACTGTCGGAGGCTGTCGATACATTGAGAAATATTACACCCAGCTCAACTAGGTGTAAAGGAGGAAAAAGAGCTTTTTGAGGCCTGTTTCTCATTGAAATTGCAAATCCAAAAGAAATTATGAGTGTTTCAATGTACAAATAACATTATATATTGGTCCTAGGTATAGGAATATTTGCACCCATGTTGTCATAGAAATATCAATATGTATGTACATATAAAAATATATGCAAGCACCACAATTATGGAACGACCTCCCGCACACTTTCAAACCATCCCCATGCCTAATATCCTTTAAGAGATCCCTCTCTACATATCTCAAAACAGAATGCACCTGTCATTGTTGATTTTATATTTCCTACCTGTTCTATGTTAAATTTTTGTGCATATATCGTGTATTATTATTGTTTTTTATTTTATTGTACCCATTGTATCAATGCAATGTTTTGTGTACCCAGGACATACTTGAAAACTATAGAAATCTCAATGTATCTTTCCTGGTAAAATATTATATAAATAAATAAAATATCTACCTATTCAAATGAAACCTTTGCCCAGGGATGCTATATATAATCTCAATACATATAGAAAAATAATTCAAAAGAAATAAGTTGTTTATCATGAAGATGAGTTTTATTATTACAGATTTACCCTCATTCAAATGTAATTTTTAATGTGAAAATCATATTTATTCAATACAAAATGATGACACATTAAAGTTATAATGTGTCATAGTACTAATATTTATAAAATATATGTAATGTCATGTCTGCTAAAGCAGATAATACATTTGCAATATTTAGACTATTAACCAAAATACATAAGTGCTTAATATTACATATTTCAAAAGATATGAAGTATTGTCTTTAACATGGAGTTATTGAAACAATTTAAAAGTGCATTGTACATTGGTCAAAGGGAGAGTCTGTGTCTGTTCATATGATGTCAATTAAAATGTATTAATCACCTCTATATCATGGCAATCACATATATTTTGTGTATACATCAGTGTTTAAATATCATAGAGATACATTTATCTAATTATTCTAAATATTGAATAATAATCTTGACAAAAAGGAGTGCATTAGTCATGATAGGTATTAGTCATGATAGGTAAATATTTCAGATATTACATTCCACATAGGACTATAAGAATGAATGCAAGGTATTTGGCCATATCAACAGGAAAGAGTATTTACTTTTCAACTCTTCTATAACTGTATAACCCTTATTACCTTCATCTGAAGGAGCAAACAACATATGCTTGTGGAATATAAATCATAACATTTACACATGTCACGTTGACTAATGTTAGATAGCATATACTGTATACATTTCAGACAAGTATTCCCAAGTATTCTTAAACGGCATAATATCCTCAATAAAAGGACACATACATTTATTAACAATGTACACCTGCATATTAATTGACATCATGTGAAATAAAAATGAATAAAGCTGTTAATTTTTAGCAGATTAACAGCTATTAGAATAATATTAAGATATATGTTCAAATTTGGATTAGAAAAATGGATGCATATTTATGAGATGAAATCACACTTAAAAAAGTGCTTTAGTGCAAAAATTAGATATGATATATCGGGTGGAAAAAAAATAATATTAATTAATTCTTGCTGCAGGATTTTGACTTTGGAAGAGAGGTACTTAGGGGGGAAGTGTGGCGTCTTGTGCCCATCCCTTTTTTTTGTACATCCGATATTTTTTGTTTCATTCGACTATATAGCCCACCCTTTCTTCATTTGCATCCCTTATTATTTTTCTATAATTTTGTTATAATCCTCTTTTTTTATCTCTTTTCATTTACATCCCTTTGTTTATTTTCACCCCCACATTTTATTTTTATTTTGAGGGATATAGAATAGAGATAGTTAGGGTCTAAATAGGTTAGGTAGTTAGTTTTGGGGATATTTAATTTAGGGTTTAGTTAGGTGAATTAGTGTAGTTAGGTAAGCTAGGGACTTTAGTATTAGGTTAGAGTTAGGGAGGAAGGAGAAAGGGATGGATAGGCCTAGTGGAGTAGGGAAAGGGGTGGCTAGGGGGAGGGCAGTGGAGAGAGTGGATAGAGGGAGGGGGAGGGGGGAAGTAGGGTGTAGTATGGGCAGGACTAGGGGCCGAGGTTTGGGTGGAGGATTTGTCCTTCCTCAAACCCTGGCAGAGGAGGGAAGGAGAGAGGGTGGAAGAGGAGTGGAGGTGGGAGGAGTGAGTAGGAGTCAGTCTCAGCTAGGCACAAAAAGAAAAGGGAAAGTGGGGCAGACTGTGGCAAGTGGGAGTGGGGCTGGTGGTAGCCTGTCACAGCCTGCAGGGACAGAGGAGGGAGAGAGGGCTGGTCCCCAGTCACAGGAGGGAGAGTCTGTGTCTGCGGGCCCTTCAGGTGTGAAGGGCAGGCTAAGAGAGGAGAGGTACTCTGAGGAGGAGAAGGTGGCTCTTGTTGAGGCCTACTTGGATAGGGCACCTCAGCTGGAGAACCCTAACCTGAGGGCGGGTGTCCAGAATAAGCTGTGGGAGGAGATTCGAGTGGCAGTCAGCTGCTTAGGACGTAATCGTTCTAATGCTAGTATAAAACATCGATATCATGACTGCAGGAGAGAAACAAAAGCGAAGCTGGCACAGCAGGCCAAATATGCACGTGGGACAGGTGGTGGTCCTAGCAAGAGAATTCACCTAAGGTCATGGGAGGAGATGCTGGCCAATGTCATCTCGGATGAAGCTGTTCACGGATGTAAGGGGACAATGGACACCTCTGTGCCACCTGAAGAGGTGTATGAAGGTGAATATTCAATATTAAATATAACCATATATGTGATGTATATATGTTGTATATCATAAATACCCATTTGTGTTTAGCTATGAATCTAAATTTACATAGTTGTATTTAATATGTTCAGCAAGCACTCTGTATTGTATATCTGCTCCGACAAGCAAGAATATTGATAGTATAATATCCAAGAATATTAAGCATTTCATATAAATCATGTGTCATTGTCCTTAAAGGGACACTGTACCCAAATTTTTTCTTTTGTGATTCAGATACAGCATGCAATTTAAAGCAACTTTCTAATTTCTCTTGCTATCTTTATATGAAAAAGAAGGCATGTAAGCTTTTTTCTAGGTTCAGAATTCTGGACAGCAGTTTTTGATTGGTGGATGCATTTATCAACCAATCAGCAAGGACAACCTAGGTTGTTCACCAAAAATGGGCCGTAATCTAAACTTACATTCTTGTATTTCAAATAAAGATACCAAGAGAATAAAGAACATTTGAAAATAGGAGTAAATTAGAAAGTTGCTTAAAATTGCATGCTCTATCTGAAGCACAAAAGAAAATATTTGGGTACAGTGTCCCTTTTACAATGTTCCTTTAAGACACAGTCTATAAAGATTCATCAGTTATGGTCATATATGCTTGGATTTTATCCCAAAGACACTATATATGTGTGTGTGTGTATGTGTGTGTGTGTGTATGTGTGTTTGTGTGTGTATGTGTATGTGTGTGTGTATGTGTGTGTGTGTATGTATGTGTGTGTATGTGTGTGTGTACATATATACACATAAATATGGAATATAATAGTCTGTATTGTTATGCTACAAAGTAATATATTCTATTTATTTGTAGGTTCCGAACAGGAGGAGTATGAAGCTGCACCAACACCACAGCAGGATGTTCCTACATTCACTGAGGAGGATGAGGATATCTATGGCGACACTACCTCCTATATCAGCCTCTTAGAAGGTGATATGCAGCAGCCTAGGGTATATGAGGTGGAGGATGTATCAGGCCCTTCTCCATCTACCTCGGAGAGAACATTTCATGTTCTGGGTTCTGAACCCCAGCAGACTCATCCTCCTCAACACTGGCAGTTCATGCATACTTTGCAGCAACAAATGGCACAGCCCCCACAGCTGCACCCACCGCAGCAGATGATGCACCCCCCACAACATCATCCTCCTCAGCAGCAGATGATGCACCCCCCACAACATCCTCCTCAGCAGCAGATGATGCACCCCCCACAACATCATCCTCCTCAGCAGCAGATGATGCACCCACCACAACATCATCATCCTCAGCAGCAGATGATGCACCCACCACAGCAGCATACAGATCTGCATAATCTGTACTATATGCCTCCCACTCCTATGGCACAACAGGAATCCACACCACCACCCACTGCACCCACCAATGTATTGCCAACAGTGCCATCACAGACAACCTCCCAGTCACCAATACGGAGAGACACCCCTGGAACCAGCCAATTATTGGTTCCTGAGACACCAACTCTACAACAGGGTCTTGCACAGTCCCAGCAGGATGATCTACTGAGGCTCATACATAGAGAGCTTAGGCTGTCCAGGCTCCAGCAGCAGCAGGCTTTCAGGAGGTTACAGAGCCAAATGGACATCCATAATGCCTCACTCGTCCGCCTGGCAGAGGCAGTGGAGAGGCTTGCGGATAGGCCCCAAACTCCATCCTCGCTTGCATCCTCTGTCATCTCCCTGCAGGACCCTGAATCCCGTTTATTAGTCTCAAATTCAGCTGGTGGGCCTCGCACAAGACGCCACACTTCCCCTCTAAGTACCTCTCCTCCAAAGTCAAAATCCCGCCGCAAGAATTAATTAATATTATTTTTTTTCCACCCAAGATATATCATATCTAATTTTTGCACTAAAGCACTTTTTTAAGTGCGATTTTCATCTCATAAATATGCATCCATTTTTCTAATCCAAATTTGAACATATATTTTAATATTATTCTAATAGCTGTTTATCTGCTAAAAATTAACAGCTTTATTCACTTTTATTTCCCATGATGTCAATTAATATTCAGGTGTACATTGTTAATAAATGTATGTGTCCTTTTATTGAGGATATTATGCCGTTTAAGAATACTTGGGGATACGTGTCTGAAATGTATACAGTGTATGCTATCTAACATTAGTCAACGTGACATGTGTAAATGTTATGATTTATATTCCACAAGCATATGTTGTTTGCTCCTTCAGATGAAGGTAATAAGGGTTATACAGTTATAGAAGAGTTGAAAAGTAAATACTCTTTCCTGTTGATATGGCCAAATACCTTGCATTCATTCTTATAGTCCTATGTGGAATGTAATATCTGAAATATATACCTATCATGACTAATACATATCATGACTAATGCACTCCTTTTTGTCAAGATTATTATTCAATATTTAGAATAATTAGATAAATGTATCTTTATGATATTTAAGCACTGATGTATACACAACATATATGTGAATGCCATGATATAGAGGTGATTAATACATTTTAATTGACATCATATGAACAGACACAGACTCTCCCTGGGACCAATGCACAATGCACGTTTAAATTGTTTCAATAACTCCATGTTAAAGACAATACTTCATATCTCTTGAAGTATGTAATATTAAGCACTTATGTATTTTGGTTAATAGTCTAAATATTGCAAATGTATTATCTGCTTTAGCAGACATGACATTACACATATTTTATAAATATTAGTACAATGACACATTATAACTTTAATGTGTCATCGTTTTGTATTGAATAAATATGATTTTCACTTTGAAAATTACATTTGAATGAGGGTAAATCTGTAATAATAAAACTAATCTTCATGATAAACAACTTATTTCCTTTGAATTATTTTTCTATGTGTATTGAGATTATATATAGCATCCCTGGGCAAAGGTTTCATTTTGAATAGGTAGATATTTTTTTTTTTTTTTTTTTCCTACCGATTTTTATTTTTCAAATAAATTTACAGAGTGGAAGTCGCAGCTTCCTTTGTGAATAAACTGAGTCGGTTAATTTTTTCATTTAAATCACTACTATAGGTTATTTCACATTGCTTATTCATTGAAAAAGGTAGAGGGGACGTAAAGGAGGAGAGAAGATAGAAAGAAGAAAAAAAAAAAAGAAGAAAGGGGAAAGAGGGGATTGCCTGGAGACTAGACTTATAGCATTGCTTGAGATCGTATTGACCTAAAGATCCACTGTATGTTAGCTTGTATACCCTGTGCCGTGGGGAAGATTACAAGAAGTCAGTCCTGTGTCAAGGTAGTCTTAAGTGTCACTGTAGGTGGCTGTATTTACTTTTTAAGGTATTGTTCCCAGAGTGAGGTCATTTCAGCGTAAACTTCCATTCTGGCATATTTAATATAATAATATTCCTCTAATTCAAGGAATTCAGAGACTCTGTTGGTCCAAAGTTTTAAGGAGGGAACTTCCTTGTGCTTCCAATTTCTAGCCAAGAGATATCTGGCACTATTGGTCATTATGTAGAAAAGTTTGAGTTCGTGTTTAAGTTTAATTTTAGGGGGTCTGCTTAAGAGCCAGATTGTGGGGTCTAGCGGGAGCCGGGTATTAAGAATTTCTTCTATTTTTCCAATGATGTTTCTCCAATAATTTTGCACTACATTACACCACCACCACATATGGGCCAGGTTTCCATGTCCATGGCCACATCTCCAGCAGCGTTTAGAGTTATTACCGAATAGGCGGTTTAGTTTGACAGGGGAAAGATACCACCTGTGTAATAATTTTAAATTAATCTCTTGCATGGAAAGTGAGATTGATGTTTTTGTGATGTTTTGGAATATTAAGGTACTGGTTTGTGGGAGTATTATGATGCCCAATTCTTCCTCCCATTTTTCAAGGCATGAAGGTATCTGGCCGGGGGAGTTGTGTGTCAAAATTTGGTATATTGATGAGAGAGTGTGTGATAGTGGAGGGGTACGCACACAGAGGTGTTCAAAGTTGGTCAGGGGTCTTGTCATATTGAGGGAGTTCCTATTGGTTGTAATAAAGTGGTGAACACGTGTGTGTATAAACCAGTTTTGGAAAATAGTGTATCCCTTGGCTATAAATTCTGACTGGGGTAATAATTTTTCGTTCATAGTTAGAAAGTGTATTGGTATGTCCCTGTAGAATGAGTTTGGTACGTCTTCGGGACGTTGTAACCCTAGTTTCAAGTGTCCATTGTCTAGGATTGACGTAAGCGGGGAGGGTCTAGTTGAAATATAGACATGTGTCTCTATAATATTGTTCCAAATTTTTAATGTTTCTGCTATTACTGGTGAGCTGGAGTCTAATAGGGGTGTCGTGGGGTCAAAGTTCCAGCATATCCTACCCAGGTGAGGTGTTTTGGTCATGATGTGTTCCAACTGAACCCATCGTTTGTAATCGTAATGTATGCACCAGTCTATAATTCTTTGTAGGAATATAGCTTGTCTGTATTTTGTCAGATCCGGGATACCCAGCCCCCCCTGTATTTTTGAGGTTTGCATTATGTTTTTATTTATCCTGGGGGGTCGCCTACGCCACACAAAGTCACTAAATGCTTTCTGGATACTGGGAATGTAATTTTTGGGTAGTGGGATAGGAAGAGCTTGTAGTATGTATAGAAGTCTGGGAAAGACGTTCATTTTTAGGACATTTATTTTGCCCATCCATGAGAGTTTTTTGGAGTGCCATGACGATAGGTCCCGTATTATTGTATTTTGAATAGGGAGGTCGTTTAATTTAAAGGTTTGTTCTGTCGAGGTGGTTAATTCTATTCCCAGGTAGTTTAATGAGTGGGGGTGCCACGCGAATGGGGTTAGGGCTTTAACTCTGTCCGTGGTGAGGGTATCGAGATTTATATTTAAGACTTCGGATTTTGAGGCGTTTATTGTGAAGTTGGATAGGACTTGGAAATCTTGAAATTCTTGCATTAAATTGGGGATCGAGGTTTCGGGATTAGTAATGGTAAATAAAATGTCGTCCGCAAATAGAGACATAGTGTATATTTGTGTGCCTATTTGGATGCCACTAATCGAAGGATTGTGTCTAATTTTGGTGGCCAATGTTTCTATAAAACAGGCGAACAATAGGGGAGATAGAGGGCAGCCTTGTCTTGTGCCGTTTGCTATAGTGAATGTTTTTTGAAAGCGTACCGTTTATAAGTAATTTGGCATTAGGATGTGAGTATAGGGAGAAAATCCTGTTCAAGATTTTTGGGCCAAGACCCATTTTAATTAGTGTGGCTCTGAGAAAGTCCCAACCAACACGGTCAAAGGCCTTCTCAGCGTCTATAGACAGAAGAATTCCAGGGATTTCTCTGTCTTGCATGTATTGAATTAAGTGGAGGGCCCTGACCGTGTTGTCTTTCGCCTCTCTTTTAGGGACGAATCCCACTTGGTCTTGGTGGATTAGGTCTGGAAGAATTAGATTTAATCTGTTAGCTAATATTTTTGCGTAGATTTTTACGTCCGAATTGATGAGTGATATTGGGCGGAAGTGTGACGGATGGGTTAGGGGTTTATTAGGCTTGGGAAGTAAAATAATGTGGGCTTCAAGTGAGTTGGAAGAGAAATGTTTGGACTCGTCAATGTAATTAAAGAATTTAGTAATATGTGGGAGTAAGTCCTCTAGAAAGGTCTTGTAATACCGGTTACTGAAGCCGTCAGGTCCTGGAGATTTCCCTTTCGGAAGGTCTTTAATGGCTAGCTGAATTTCCTCGGCAGATATAGGGTCTTCTAACTGCGTTTGTTGGTTTGATGTTAGGTGGGGTAGATTAAGTGATGAGAGGTATGTATTGATGTCTTGCAGTTTTCTGTCTTGTGAGTGTGTGTGGGATTTAGGATTGGGGTGTAGGTTATATAAATTTTGGAAATAATCTCTAAAAGTTTGAGTTATGGTTTTAGTTGATGAGTGGGTCTTGTTGTTGTCATCTTTTATATGTAATATGTAATTTTTCTGTTGTTTTAGTCTTAAGAGTCGCGCTAAAGATCTACCAGCTTTGTTACGTCCCTCATAGTTCAGTTGTTGTAAGCGAAGGGCTTGCCGTTTGTGTTCCTTGTTTAGGAAGGAGGCCAATTTATTTTTTTCAGCTTGGATATTGTCCAGCAGTATTTGGTTGTCAGGGTGTTGTTTGTGTTGGGCTTCTAGTTTTTCTATTGCAGAAATCTGAGCTGCTAGGGACGCGCGTCTCTGTTTGTTAATCGAGGCTTTAATAGCCATGAGTTCGCCCCGAATCACACACTTATGAGCTTCCCATATATTAATCTGGGACACATCTGTTGTGTTATTGTGAGAGAAATAATCAATTATAGTTTTGGATATTTGCTGAATGGTTGCGGGGTCTGAAAGAATTTGTTCATCCAGTTTCCAGATATAATCGTGGATCGGTTTAGATGGCCATACGAGAGTACCTAGGACAGACGCATGGTCCGACCATGTTATAGGGGTAATGTGGCTGGAGGTGAAGAGTGAGAGACCTGTGACGTCTGTGAGGATATAGTCAATTCTAGAATATTGTTTGTGTGGGTATGAGAAAAATGTGTAATCCTCTTTATCTGGATTGTGGGATCTCCACAAGTCTTGTACTGCTAACTGTTTCAAATATTTAAGTGTACGGGTTATTTGGGAAGCAGGGACTGAGGTAGTGGTTGATGAGCAGTCTAGTTGAGGATTAAGGGGCATGTTTAGATCTCCACCAATTATCAGGATACCTTTTTGATGTTCTAGAATAAGGTTAGTCACAGTCTTAATAAATGAAGCTTGCTTAATGTTAGGGGTGTACACGGAGACTAACGTGACCGGTCGGCCATATAGCAGCCCTATTAATATGAGGTATCTACCTGCTTTGTCCCTGATGACCTTAATAACGGTGAACGGGATAGTTTTCCGTATCAAAATACCCACTCCGTGTTTTTTAGATTTGGGATGAGAAGCATAGTAACAATTACCAAATTTGAGAGTGAATGTGAGTGGTTCTCTCCCCTTTCTGAAGTGGGATTCCTGGATAAAGACCAGGTCCGGCTTGCAACTATTGAAATCGCGCAGGGCTTGCGTCCTTTTAGAGGGAATATTTAAGCCCTTTGCATTAATGGATTGGACGCGGAGTGAGTTCAGAGGTGTTTTCCTATGAAGGTGTGTAGGCATAAGGGTGTAGTGTGGAGTATATATAGTGTGTTACAGGGGATTGGTGAAGGTCATGGTCTACACAGGCAATAGGAGAAAAGAGTAGAGTGAAGTATGAAGGTATAAGCATTTGAGGAATATAGATAAGAAAGGAGGGAAAAAAAAACATGATTAAACTAAACAAGAACATTCTTTGTAGATAAGTAGATGAGGGTGCGTTTCTCCCTCCATGGCATTGAAATATGGCAATTACATTTTATACATGGTATTACAGCAATATTGAATAACATATTTAACCTAAGACTTTGCTTAGGATACCCGTATAGGGATACCGGATTATAAAAGAACAGGTAACTAGTAACTATTAGGCTCTGCTGATAACTTAAACTTAGATAGCAGAGGCTAGTCTCACAAACAACAAGCAAACGATCAACTTTACACAGAAAATTGGAGGCATCTGTAAAGAACTAGATAAATTCAAAAGGCAAACTTGGTGCCCAACCAAACATTTAGTTGAAAAAATTAAATTAAGCTGGTAGTCCCAGCTGGTAACTTATAGTAGAATTACAGAGGCTAGAGTATCTAAACAGTTGACGTACAAATTTCACAATAAATTGTTAGCATATGTTAGGTCTTATAAACATTCAACATGTTATCATGGTATAGGGTTAAATGTCTAGACATTCTGGTTTTCAGCAGTGTTCATTGTGTTAAAAATAAAACTATAAAAAATAGAAACAGGAAAAAGAACAAAAGTATTTCTTTACAACAAGAGTATTATGCAAGTGTAAAGATTGCAAAAGGTGTCTGAAAGTCAAACATACAACCTGGTTATCCCATGGCTCCGTCTCTGGAGTTGTTAAAGTCGGTCAGTGGAACCAGAAAAAAGAAAACAAAAAGACATCATTTAGTAGCAGAGATCTTCTTGTGTCTTCCTGACACCCTAGACCACAGCGGTCTATGAGATTTAGGTGGATAGGTGTGAGTATTGTCCTCCTTTGGGGCTTCTTGTGATTGGGGCGCTGGAAAAGTGATGTTCAGACTTTTAGATAGGGAGTCCAGGTCCTCCAGGTCCCTATATATGATAGATTTACCGAGGCTGAAGGGAAATCCCCAACGGTATTTTATCTTATGTTCCTGTAGGGTGGATGTGATGAAGCGTAGAGACCGTCGTTTCTCAATGGTTGCAGGGCAAAGGTCCTGGAAGACCTGAAGACTCTGGCCCTGAAATGAGATAGACTGTTGGCTTCGCGCCTGTTTCCAGATGGCTTCTTTTAGTTGAAAGTGGGAAAATTTCATGATCACATCTCTAGGTGGACTGGACCCAGTTGGTTTCGGTCTGAGGGCTCTATGCGCCCTTTCCAGTGTTGTTTCAGAGAGTTCTAGAGAAGGGTCCAGATATTTGAAAAATTGTAGAAGGTAAGTGGTCAAAGTATCCTGAGTGATGTCTTCGGGTATGCCGCGAATTCGCAGGTTGCTGCGGCGGCTGCGGTTATCTAGGTCTTCGACCTTTAGTTGTAGGGATTGTATAACTGACTCTTGGCAATTCAAGTGTTGATTGTGGTCACTTACTTGTGATTCAAGATGTTCTTGGCCTTCTTCCAAGTATTCAATTCTAGAGTTCATGTCAGACATGTCTTTTCTAAGTGAGGATATTTCATTTTTAATGAACATTTTCAGGTCTGCTATGTCACTTTTGGAAGGAAGGGAGGCTATGGTATTTTGAATCTGGGAAAGTTGGTCTGTGGGCTGTGGAACCATGGCCGTAGCTGGGGAGGACTCCATTTTGCCTGGATGAGCCTTTGGGTCTGATTTGATAGGAAGGGCTGTGGTTGAAGGTTTGAAAAAGGAACTAACTGAGTTAGGTTTTGTGGCTGTTTTTTTGTATGATCTAGCTGATCTCCTTGTTGCCATGAACAAACAGGACGTGTGTGTGATACACCAGCTTTAGAGAAGGTCCCCTGTATTAATTACATGTCTCTTGAAAAAGGCCAGATTTCTGTTATGCCTGGGGAGCTTAAGGCCTTGATGTTATTTCTATTACACTATTTTAAGTGTAGTGTGTGATTTGTGCAATACTGCAAAAACGCTGACTCTTGTACTGAGGTGTACGCGCCTTAAAGCTGTTCTGAATTGCAGTATTAGGAGTTAAGTGGCGTGACACAATTATATCTGACAACCTCTGTAAATGCGTCTAATAACCCATAGGTAGAAGCAGACTGGGTTAAGGCGCAATCAAGCTGCTTATGTTGCGGTCGGCTCTTAGCTATAGAGCCATGCGGTCATGTGCGGTGTGATGGGTGATAGACAGATTGTGGCGTCTGATATGATAATGGACGTCTGTATCCGGGAGCCCGCACTTACCCTCCTCACTTGTACTGTCTTAGGGATCGCGGGTGTGTATGGAGCGGCAGGTGCGGCTCGAGTTTGTCCGGAGCTTGCTTTTGTTGTGATGTGTTGGGCAGGGCCTGCAATATGGCGCCCGTCAATGTAGCGGTTCCTGGGGTCTCGGATGTTTTAAGTCGCCTTGACAGATGATGCCACCGCTTCTTAGGGGTTGCCTTTGTTCCGGAGTTCAGCTGTACTTATTGTGTAGGCAATGTGTTGCTGCTGTAGTACTTTAGCCGCCAATAGTGGGAGAAAGGCTACGGAGCTTTTTACAAAGCAGCCATGATCCTGCACGGCCACGCCCCGCCTCCGAATAGGTAGATATTTTATTTATTTATATAATATTTTACCAGGAAAGATACATTGAGATTTCTATAGTTTTCAAGTATGTCCTGGGTACACAAAACATTGCATTGATACAATGGGTACAATAAAATAAAAAACAATAATAATACATGATATATGCACAAAAATTTAACATAGAACAGGTAGGAAATATATAATCAACAATGACAGGTGCATTCTGTTTTAAGATATGTAGAGAGGGATCTCTTAAAGGATATTAGGCATGGGGATGGTTTGAAAGTGTGCAGGAGGTCGTTCCATAATTGTGGTGTGTGCATATATTTTTATATGTACATACATATTGATATTTCTATGACAACATGGGTGCAAATATTCCTATACATAGGACCAATAAATGTAGCATATATAATGTTATTTGTACATTGAAACACTCATAATTTCTTTTGGATTTGCAATTTCAATGGAAACAGGCCTCAAAAAAGCTCTTTTTCCTCCTTTACACCTAGTTGAGCTGGGTGTAATATTTCTCAATGTATCGACAGCCTCCGACAGTGTATTAACGGTTAGCGCTTTCATTGGAAACCTGGTATAATTTATCGATTAACGGCTTCTATTACTTTCTATGGGACGCAAAGATCTTTTCGGCAGCCGAAGTCCGGCTGCTGATATTGAGGTATAACGCGCCATTGGAAACAGTCGATAAACGATATTGCTTCCGACAGCATATTTATCGGTTTGCGAGTGCACGCAAACTGAATTACAACTCAATGGAAGCGAGGCCTTAGTGTGCAAGCGATAAAAATATTTAATGCGCCACTTGATATCTGGCCCTAGTATGTCATATATAATGGTACACATGGATTGTATGACAGTTTAGCAATACACATATGTACCCGTGTTTGTTAATTCAGAATTATGTTACTGATTGTTTTTATTTTTTTTGGCTAATATGCCAACAGTTTGCCTGTGTAATGTGACAAATTTGTCATTGTTATGTTGAAATGACAATTACTGATTTGATTTAATTAATTATTAAATTTAATACGATACATATGAAAGATACAGATATTGGAAATGCTGAAAGGTGCTGAAATGTACTTTGGAAGTACTTACATATGAGGTGGTCTCAAACCAGGCTGCCCACTGTAATATCCAGTGTCCACATGCCCCTCATGAGGTTCTGGTTCCTCCTCCACAATCACGTCCTGAAGTACTTTCTCAGAAAGGCAGTTGCGCGGTGTCAGATTATATTAGCAACAACACGCAATGATAATGTCAATTACGTTTTTTAGGGTGTGGAGTAAGGTCCCACCTGAGTGATCTAGGCATATTTTGGGGGGGGGGAAAGGAATCAAAAAAGATAAGTGAATATATTTATCTTAACAGGAAAATATATTAAGTAAAAAGGAGAAGTTTAGCAAAGATAATAAAGGGCACCCCACAGAATCTGCAGATTGAGATTAAAAATGATTCACAAGTTATTGCTGAGAAGAAAAACAGTGAATAGGAGGGATGGGACTGCACACATTTTTAGCTTTATGTCTTTACTAAGCATTCCGAATGGTTGATATAGTTTATCCAAAAATACTGTTTTGTGCAGTGTTGCTTAAAGATTTAATCTAAGTCAAAGTTAAAGGGACAGTTCACTGTAAAATTATTTTTCCCTGAATGAGTTCCCCATTACTTATTATACCAGCAACAGCATATAAAATGTTTGAGGAATTGCTAATGTATGGGTTTTTTTTGCAAAAATAATTAGCTGGATTTGCTCTTTTAAACCACAGCCCATTAAAATAGGCTAAGCTTGCAGTGTGATCAGATTTCGTTATCTTATCACTCAATTGCTTCCCTTTTTTATCTCTGTCTCTGTACAATATATAGAAAGAACAATTGAAAATGAACATTTTAGAGCTTTATCTCACCTCCCAGTGTAATTTTCTTTTATGTAAGTGGCAAGAGTTCATGAGCTAGTATATAGGATATACATTCCTACCAGGAGGTTGCAAAGTTTCCCAAACCTCAAAATACCTATATTTACACCTCCCACCTCACTCATACCTTAGTTTTACAAACTTTGCTTCCTTGTGGAGGTGGTGAAGCAAGTTGTGCTTTATTTTCTTCTGTGATAGGCATTTCTAAGCATATTGAAGCCCAGTTCCACTCAAAGTACAGTGTTTGTCTGAGGGATGTGAAGGGAACATTGCCTTATGATACCATGTTTTCACCTATAGGAAATCTAATCTAAGGCTCTCTGTAATCGGTCGCAGAGATTCCTCTTTGTCTCCCTTTGCAGATCGAGATTATACTCCTCTACCATTACCTCTGCTGATATGTTTCAGTACTGGTTTGGCTGTCTGCTATATGTGGATGGGTGTCTTCTGGTAAGTATATATCATTTTTTAAGACACTCTCAGCTATGTTTGGCACTTTATCTTAAATGTATATTGTATATATATTTGCCATGAGTCAGGTCTGTGTATTTCCCTTTGCAGTCTATACAGTTTCAGCTTGGGAATTATGTTTATGGGAGTTTTTGGCTTACCTGGGGTTCCAGTTAAATATAACTTGAAGTCTGTTTTTTTTAAAAAAAATTGCGGGCTTAGGCTTGCGATGATGCAGAATGTTACCTTTTATTGCAAGATTTTTGTCACGAAGATTTTTGGCTTGAAGTTGTGTCGCATCGTGATGCGAGTTACATAATTTCTTGCGACTTTCTTGTTGCAATGTTTTTTGGCGTGAAGTCACGCCTGTTATGACGAGAGTCGGGTCATTTATCTTTGGCGCCAAAAGTTTCTTGCTCTGCATTTGCGTCGTTTTTGGCAACTTAAATTTGTGATATAAGTCTCTCCCTCTTTTTGCTCTCTGCTCTCATTTGATCTTAGAGGGCTAGGTTGCTTGCTTTTGATATTACATTTGTATAAAAATTTTATCATGAGCATTTTATTTGAGGAAATTGGATATTTTATTTAAATGTTATTTTTACTTTTTTGTTACATCTTGCAAGATGTCTTAGACTGTTCCTGCCTCTGATGTTACTGTAGGAACTAAGCTGCTTGAACACAATTCTACCAAAGCTAAGTGTATATGTTGTAAATTATCTGAACTTACTTCTTCAGCTCAAATATGTGGCACTTGTTATGAAAAGCTTTTACATGCTGATAATGTTTCTATAAGTACAAATACATCTACTGTTAAAACTTCACAGTCTAATGTACATGATATTCCTGTAGATATTAAAGATTATATTGCTGCAGCCATAGAAATGGCTATTACTGCTATTCCGCCTTCAAATGAACGTAAAAGGTCTCTCCTTACTTCTCATACATCTGATGAAGCCAGTATTGATTGTCAGCATACTGAAGTATCTTCTGCTGATGAGGATTTCTCTGGCTCAGAGGATCCTACTTCAGAGTCTGAAATTGATAAATCAACCTTTCTTTTTATGATTGAATATATTTGTTCTTCATTAAAGGTATTGTTTACTTTGGGTATTGAGGAATCTAGTCCCCTTGATAACAAGAATAGTAAACATTTGAATTCTGTTTTAAAAACTTCTGAAGTGTTTCCTATTCCAGATGCTATCTCTCATATGATTACTAAGGAATGGTCTAAACTTCTTTTAACCCTTCTTCTAGGTTTAAAAAGTTATATCCTTTAACTGTGGCTAATTTAGAGTTTTGAGAAAAAGTCCCTAAGGTTGATGGGGCTATTTGTACTTTGGCCAAACGTACTACTATTCCTATGGAAGATACTATTTCTTTTAAGGATCCTTTAGATAGGAAAATTGAATCTTATCTTAGAAAAGCATATTTACATACTGGCTATATTCTTAGACCTGCCATTTCTATAGCTGATGTTGCTGCTGCTTCAACTTTTTGGTTGGACAGTTTAGCTCAACAGATAATAGATCCTGAATTATCTAGCATTTTTCTTTTACTTCAACATATGCTAATCATTTCATTTGTTATGCTATATTTGATGTCATTAAGATTGATATTAGATCTATGTCTTTAGCTATTCTTAATAGAAGAGCTTTATGGCTTAAATCTTGGAATGCTTATGGTGTCTAAATCTAGATTACTATCTTTATCATTTCAGGGTAGTAATTTATTTGGTTCTCAATTGGCTTCTATTATCTCCACTATCACCAGGGGGAAAGGGAGTTTTTCTGTCCCAAGATAAGAAATCTAAGGGTAAATTTAAAGCTCTCAATCATTTTTTTTTTTCGTTTCTTTCATCAGAATAGAGAACAAAAAAAAAAAACTCTCCTTCCCCTAAGGCTTCTGGCTCTAATTAGAGACCATCTCCGAATTGGAATAAATCCAAGTCTTTAAAAAAAACCTTATTCAGCCCCTAAGACTGCATGAAGGTGCGGCCCTCAAACCAGTTCAACTGGTGGGGGGCAGATTGAAATTATTTCAACACATTTAGACAGTCTCTGTTCAAAACCAGTGTATTCAGAATATTGTTTCTCAAGGGTATGGAATAGGTTTCAGAATAAGACCTCCTATGAAAGATTCTTTCTTTGTCATGTTCCAAGAAACCTTGTGAAGGCTCAGGCTTTTCAGAAATTAATTTCAGACCTAGAGCTTTCAGGGGTGATTATTCCAGTTCCTCTGCAGGAATGGGGTTTGGGTTTTTATTCAAATCTATTCATCTATTCAAAGAAGGTTCGCTCAGACCAATTCTGGATCTGAAATTTCTAAATCGTTTTGTAAGAGTCCCAACTTTCAAGATGGTGACTATAAGGACTATTCTGCCTTTTGTTCAGCAAGGTCATTTCATGTCCACAATAGACTTAAAGGATGCTTATCTTCATATTCCGATTCATCCAGACCACTATCATTTTCTGAGATTCTCTTTTCTAGACAAGCATTAACGATTTGTCACTCTTCTGTTTGGCCTAGCAACAGCTCTGAGGATCTTCTCAAAGGTTCTCGATGCCCTTCTATTTGTAATCAGAGAGCAGGGTATTGCGGTGTTTGTTTATTTGGACAATATCTTGGTACTAGCTCAATCTTTTCATTTAGCCGAATCTCACACAAAACGACTAGTGTGTTTTTTTATTTCAAAAGCATGGTTGGAGGATCAATTTACAAAAGAGTTTATTGATTCCTCAGACAAGGGTCACCTTTTTAGGTTTCCAGATAGATTCAGTGTTCATGACTCTTTCTTTGACAGACAAGAGACAAATTAAGTTAGTTTTAGCTTGTCTAAACCTTCAGTCTCCATCATTCCTTTCAGTGACTATGTGCATGGATGCTTTAGGTTACATGACTGCAGCTTCAGACGCGATCCCCTATGCTCATTTTCATATGAGACCTCTACAGCTTTGCATGTTACACCAATGGTGCAGGGATTA
This sequence comes from Bombina bombina, assembly GCF_027579735.1. Taxonomy (NCBI): domain Eukaryota; kingdom Metazoa; phylum Chordata; class Amphibia; order Anura; family Bombinatoridae; genus Bombina; species Bombina bombina. The sequence goes on from NC_069501.1 coordinate 812,724,767, forward strand.
TACTCAGATATAACAAGTGATATACTTAAATCCCAACACTCAACTCTCTCTGACTTGGTGGTTCAACCATCACCTTATTGTTCAAGGGGCCTCATTTGTTTGTCCTACCTGGACTGTGATCACAACAGATGCAAGTCTTACAGGTTGGGGAGCTGTCTCTGGGTCTATGACAGCACAAGGGGTTTGGAAACCTCAAGAGTCGAGGTTTCCAATCAATATTTTAGAACTCTGTGCTATTTTCAGAGCTCTTCAGGCATGTATTATATTGAAGAAAGAAATGTACATTCTTTTCAAACAATATCACAACAGTGGCATATGTCAATCATCAAGGAAGGACTCGCAGTCCTTCAGCAATGAAGAAAGTATCTTGGATACTTTCTTGGGCGTAATCCAACTATTGTCTAATTTCTGAGATTCATATCCCAGGTGTAGACAATTGGGAAGTGGATTATCTCAGCCATCAGACTTTACATCCGGGGGAGTGGTCTCTTCATCTAGGTGTGTTTTTTCATCTTGTACAGATGTGGGGTCTTCCAGAAATAGATCTGATGGCCTCTCGTCTAAACAAGAAGCTTCCCAGATACCTTTCCAGGTCCAGGGATCCTTAGGCGGAGATAGTGGATGCCTTAGCAGTTCCTTGGCTTTACAAACCTGCTTATATTTTTCCGTCTCTGGTTCTTCTTCCAAGTGTGATCTCCAAGATCATAATGGAACAATCTTATGTGTTTCTGATAGTACCAGCATGGCCTAACAGGTTTTGGTATGCAGATCTTGTCCGGATGTCCAGCTGCCAGCCTTGGCCACTTCCTTTAAGGCTAGACCTTCTGTCTCAAAGACCATTTTTCCATCAGGATCTCAAATCTCTAAATTTGAAGGTATGGAAATTGAACGCTTAGTGCTTAGTCATAGAGGTTTCTTTGACTCAGTGATTAATACTATGTTACAGGCTCATAAATCTGTTTCTAGGATGATTTATTATCGAGTTTCGAAGACTTATATTTCATGGTGTCCTTCTCATAAATTCTCCTGGCATTCTTTCAGGATTCCTAGGATTTTACAGTTTCTTCAGGGTGGTTTGGATGAAGGTTTGTCTGCAAATACTTTGAAATGACACATTTCTGCTCTTTTGTATTTCATAGAAAGATTGCTAAACTTCCTGACATTCACTGTTTTGTTCAGGCTTTGATTCGTATCAAACCTGTTATTAAATCTATTTATCCTCCTTTGGTTTTGAAGATTTTGCAGGCTCCTCCTTTTGAGCCTATGCAATTCTTTGGATATTAAACTACTTTCTTGGAAAGTGTTATTCCTTTTGGCTATCTCTTCTGCTAGAAGAGTTTCTGAATTGTCTGCTCTTTCTTGTGAATCTTCTTTTCTGATTTTTCCATCAGGATAAGGCTGTTTTGCAGACTTCATTTACATTTTTACCTAAAGTTGTGGATTCTAACAACATCATTAGGGAAATTGTTGTTCCTTCCTTGTGTCCTAATCCTAAGAATACTCTTGAAAAATCTTTACATTCTTTGAATGTGGTAAGAGCTTTGAAATATTATGTAGAGGCTACTAAAGATTTCAGAAAGACTCTATTTGTTATTTTTTCTGGTCCTAGGAAAGGTCAGAAAGCCTCTGCTATTTATTTAGCATCTTGGTTGAAACTTTTGATTCACAAAGCTTATTTGGAGGTGGGGCAATCTCCGCATCAGAGAATTACAGCTCATTCTACTAGATCAGTTGCCACTTCTTGGGCTTTGAAGAATGAAGCTTCAGTTGATAAAATTTGCAAAGCAGCAACTTTGTCTTTTTTGCATACTTTTACTAAAGTTTACCATTTTGATGTGTTTGCTTCCTCAGAAGCAGCCTTTGGTAGAAAGGTTCTTCAGGCAGCTGTCTCAGTTTGATTCTAGTGCCTATGAATTGAGTTTTTTTGTAATTTTTTAGAAAACTTCATTATTTTTTGGGGTTTCATTTCTCAGCGGATTTAGCTGTTGTTATTTTATCCCTCCCTCTCTTGTGACTCGTGAATTTCCACTTCTTGGGTATTATATCCCATACATCACTAGCTCATGGAATCTTGCCACTTACATGAAAGAAAACATAATTTATGTAAGAACTTACCTGATAAATTAATTTCTTTCATAGTGGGAAGAGTCAATGAGACCCACCCTATTTTTGGTGGTTATGATTTTTTTGTATAAAGCACTTTAATTTTTCCAGTTCCTCTTTTTGTATGCTTTTTACTCCTTTTTTACACATAACTTCTTGGCTACACATTAAAATAAGGTATGAGTGAGGTGGGAGGTGTATTTATAGGCATTTTGAGGTTTGAGAAACTTTGCCCCCTCCTGGTAGGAATGCATATCCCATACGTCACTAGCTCATGGACTCTTGCCACTATGAAAGAAATGAATTTATCAGATAAGTTCTTACATAAATTATGTTTTTTTCTGCTGTCTGTGTTTACATAGTTACTCAGTAGCCTATACCTAGGTCTAGAAACCTCAGTATAGGTAGGGATACTGCAGGCTAAATCAGTTATTCAAATGCCAATATAAAGGCTAAGGAGCTATTTGTAAAGAATGTAAAGCACTCCAGCAAGTAAAATGGATAATTGGGAACAAATTTAAGGAGAGAAAGTTTTGGGGTAAACTATTCCTTAAAGCAAAGTCTGAAACTTTATGAATAACTGAATCATTAATCTCTTTAAAGAAGGTAATTAGTGTTTGTTTTAAAGGAACACTGAGCCCAAATTTTTTCTTTCGTGATTCAGATAAAGGGGTCTATCTATCAAGCTCCGAACGGAGCTTGACGGCCCGTGTTCCTGGAGAGTTTTCAGACTCGCCAGAAACACAAGTTATGGAGCAGCGGTCACAAAGATCGCTGCTCCATAACCCTGTCTGCCTGCTTTGAGTAGGCGGACAGGAATCGCCGGAATTCAACCTGATCGACACCCCCTGCTGGCGGCACATTGGCCGCGAGTCTGCAGGCGGCGGCATTGCACCGGCAGCTCTTGTGAGCTGCTGGTGCAATGCTGAATACGGAGAGCGCACTGTCAGATCAGGTCTGCAAGACATTTGTTAAATTGGCCTCAAAGCATGCAATTTTAAGCAACTTTCTAATTTACTCCTATTATTACATTTTCTTTATTCTCTTGTTAAGTTTAGATGCCGGCCCATTTTTTATCCCACCAATAAACAAGTGCTGTCTATGGTCCTGAACCAAAAATTGTCTGGCTCTTTAGCTTATATGCCTTCTTTTTCAAATAAAGTTAGCAAGAGAACGAAGAAAAATTGATAATAGGAGTAAATTAGAAAGTAGACAGAAAAAATTATTTAGGTTCAGTGTCCCTTTAAGCCTTTACAAACTTTGTAATAAGTCATATTTTTATGTTAAAAACTAACATAAACTAGAATACTGATTTCACTTTTGAAAATGTAATTCTCACAAATTACCAGTTAGCTTTCCCGATTTACTAAAAAAAGAGTTTCTGTATTTCTAGTGCAGTTTTATACATAACGATTTCTTCATTTTCACTTCATCTCTTCAGACACCTGTGCTTGTCTGTACTCCGGAAGGAACTAGTTCTGACACACAAAGGAATTAAGAAAGTTGGGGGTTTTCTCTTATGAAGGAAACTCATGTTTCCTATAAGTGTAATTGTGTCTAGCTTTTGCCTACCATTACACTTTTAGATAAGACTGGCACCTTCACAGAATGATATAACTTGCAACAACTTGACAAACGTGCTGAATTGGAGGAGGCAGAAAATAGGTTTAATGTGAATCCTTGCAAAGCAGCTGTTGAGTGTAATAGCAAGGCAGGCTCTAAATGGCAGATCTATAACTTCCCCAAAATCAGATTGGAGCAATCATCTTGTAAAATTTTCCCATATGTTACAAGAATGGAGATCAGGCCTGGGGTTATGGCAAGGACACAGGCCATATTAAGGTTACAAAGTCTGGCTACAATTATATGTTCACTACACAAACTGTGATGATGCTTCAGGGAGCTATTGCACTCTAGTCCTATATAATTGCACACTCGGAAATTACTCATTCTGAAATTATTGGGGACTCTAAACTAGTTTAAAACTGTCTGATTCTTGATAAGGAATATTTGCTTAGGCATAATACTGTGAATTTATTACACTAAACTCAAATGCACAGAACTTATATTGCACAAGTGTAATTATTTTCCTTATAAATACGTGCTAAATGATTAAAAAAAATAATAATGCATTACAGTGTACTAAGCCACGTGAAATTACAATCCCTAGATATTATTGCATGGATACTGGATAGTAAAAAAGGCATCTGACATTTGTTCTTACTAGTTAATTGTTTTTACTATCTCTTCAATTAATTGTCAATGTATTTACCTTATTAGGGCCAGATTATAAGTGAAGCGCAAAATATTGCTTTCCTCGCGCAAATGTGTGCTGGTATTACAGGTGAGGTGCAACGCGTTTGCATTGCATGGAAGCATTGTGCTTACGAGAGCCCTTCCATAGGCTCCAATGGGAGCCTCGTTCTCATGCCATGAGACATGGCATGAGAACTAGCCCAGCTATGGGGTTGTTGCACAGTGATAGGCAGCAAATGTTAATATATATATATATATATACTTATATAAATATATATTTATGTGTTAATATGTGCATATACACATATTAACACATACATGAATATGTATATAATATACATAGATATTTACTGGAAACACACAGTTCCCATATACCACAATGTAAAGGCACTTTTCAGTGCTGTTTTTTTTTTTTCTAAAACCCCAGAGCTGCTGTCTTTAGTCCCCCCAAAAAATGATAAATTAAAAAAAAAGAAAAAAGAAAGCTAATACTTAAGTTTGGCGTAATTTCGGGCACTTTTTGAAAATAAACCAGAGAACTCCCCTCTAGTTAATTTTCGGATCGCTAATTTTTTTTTTTTTTTAAATATTTTTTATTATATAAATAGGTTATCACAACTCTTTCAAACGTTACAAGTATCGAGTAAACACAGAAATCACAAGAATGGTATCTCGCATTACAGTGAAATGACATAGAAATTGCATAATATAACGAGGTTTTTACCTCCATTCCTAGTAGATCTAGAGATCAAACTATACCTGAGTGGGAGGTGAAATAAGGAGTGAGTAGGAGCGTTTACAGGTTAGGAGAGTCGTTGTCAGTTGGTAGGTTTAAGGTTTTGGCGTCTTTATTTTTTTTTTTATTCCGCCTTTTGATCTGCTTTATAAAAGCGGAATTACGCTAGTAGTCGGTTGCTATGTGGGTATTGCCTGTATAAGCAGTTGAGCGGAGCCAAGGGGCCAACAAGGGCCACCGCTCCAAGAGCGTGAAATCAAGATTCAGTCATCCTTGCGCTGTTGCGGGCTGAAGTACCCCCTTTGAGGGGGGAGAGGATATTAGATGTGGGGGGGGCTCTTGAGTGGAGGGGGGGTGGGGGGGGAGGGGTGGACAGACCGTCCTGGACCCGTATCGGGGGCCAGTAACACTAGGGGGCAGGGAGTCCTAAGATTTAGCTCTGAGGCTCTGCAGGTAAGCTTCCCAGGGTTCCCAGACAAGACAAAAAGTTTCCGACTTGCGCCGGATTCTGTAGACAAAGTCTTCCATGGACTTGACATAATTCAGGTATTCCATTACACTCTGCCATTTTGGAGGGTGCACTTTCTTCCAGTTCCTGGCAATTGCCATTTTAACTGAGGTGAGTATATATATAAGAAGGGTTCTCTGGTGCGGAGGCACTTTCTCTAAGCCCAAGTGTAGAAGAGCTATTCCGGGGTCCTTTATCTCTGGAAGACCCATCAAGCAACAAATCTTACTGGTCTTACCCCAGAGCGCCTTTAGGTTGGGACAAGTCCACCAGGTGTGTAGTGGGGTGCCAATGCCACCACAGTTTCTCCAACAGGAAGGGGAGTGATTAGGATAGAGGGTCTGCAGTCTGGTTGGGACCAGATGCCACCTGGTGAGCATTTTAAAGTAGAGCTCGTACATCGTGGTGCAATGTAAAGCCGCCTTGGTCTTGGCGATGGCCAATGTCCATTTCTTAGGGGAGTATACCGTTTGTAGTTCTGCCTCCCAGGAGAGCATGTGTCTCGTCTTAGGAATTGTGGGGGGAACCAGTAGGCATCGATAGTGTGCCGTGAGGGGTTTATAGGTCTGGAGACCCGTTTTCCATCGAGCTTCCCAAGCCGTAAGAGGCCGTGGGGCATCTCTCAGGAACCCCCAGGCTTTGAGTAGGGATCTTAATCTTAGAAGTTCAAATTCCAATTGCCTCGGGACCTCAAAGTTCGCCACCATCTCGTCTTGCGTTAGAAGCCGATCTTCTACATAGAAGTCCCCTACTGTCAAAATTCCTATCTGCCGGCACCAGTTCAGTCTCATATTGGGGAGGGTCTGAAGTATGGGGAGTACAGGTTGAATAGGAGAGGGATGGGGGGCGATCTGAGTGTGGTGTCGTAATTTATACCATAGCATTTGGCATCCTCTAACGATTGAGTTAGAGATGGTGTGTACGGTAGCAAGATGCGGGGGGAACCACAGCAAATCAGATAGATCTATATAGGCAGGCAATGATGCCTGTTCCAGGTCCCTCCATCTCGTGGGGGGGAGGTCTCATCCCCAAGCTGAGACATGAGAGATCATTGCCGCCTCATAGTACATCTTCACGCTTGGCAATCCCAGCCCTCCCAGATCTAGGGGGGACTGTAAGATTGAGGCCGCGCCTCTGGGTTTCTTGTTGTTCCAGACATATCTATTAAAAAGGGTCTGAAAATTTTTCAGAAGTTTATCTGGGACTGGGAGGGGAATACATCGCATAATGTATGTTAGTTTGGGTAGTAGCATCATTTTCAGGGCTGCGATTCTTCCCATCCAGGAGAGTTCGTCATATTTCTTTGCTCTCAGGTGTTTGTCCACTGCCTTCAACAAGGTGTGGTAGTTCTCATGGAGGACCGTCTCCTTGTCATGAGACAAGAAGACCCCAAGGTGCCGGATACCTCTAGTAGACCATTTGAAGGAGTATTGCTGTCGCAAAGTTCTCTGTTCTTGGAGGTCTAGATGAATCGAGAACGCCTCCGTCTTGGCTACATTTATTTTGTAGTTAGAGAGTACACCAAATCTTTCAATAAGGGCCATCAGCGGTGGGAGTGATAAGGTCGGCTCGGCAATGAAAAGTGTAAGATCATCAGCGAATAATGACACTTTTTGTACTGAATCATGCAGTAACAGACCCTGGATTTGGGTGTCCTGCCTAATGGCTTCCGCTAATGGCTCCATAACCATCGCAAAAAGGAGCGGCGACAGGGGGCATCCCTGCCTCGTTCCATTATGTATGTGTATCTTAGGGGAGCAAAAACCTAGCCCCTTGACTACCGCTGTGGGAAGGGTATATAGGGCCTCAACTGCCCTACAGAATGAGAGCGGGATCCCAAATGTTCTCAGAGTCTCAAACATATATTCCCATCTCACCCTGTCGAAGGCCTTTTCGGCATCTAATGACAGGGTGAGGAGGGGCAGGCCCATGTCGTGTGATTCAGCGAAGATGTTCAGCAGTCTACGGGTATTGTCAGAGCCCTGTCTGCCTTGGACAAATCCGACTTGGTCTAGATGGATTATGGAAGGGAGGTGTTTCCCTAGTCTTGTCGCAAGAACTTTAGAGTATATCTTGATGTCCACATTGATAAGGGAAATAGGCCTGTAGCTCCCGCATTCCTTGGGGTCCTTCCCTTCTTTAGGGATGGTCATAATAGTAGCCTCCAAGAATTCCCCTAACATCTTGCCTCCTTTAGCCACGTCGTTAAACAGTCGGAGTAGAAGAGGAGAAAGAAGAGACACAAAGGTTCTATAGAAGAGGGTAGAGAAGCCATCCGGACCAGGGGCCTTGTGGGGTTTAAGGGACAGGACGGCCGCCTTCACTTCCTCTAAGGTGAATGGTCTATCAAGGTCTGCTGCAGACTCCTCACTCAGCTGTGGTAGACGCAACTTGGTTAAGAATTGCCCCAACTCCCCACCACTCACCGGTGGGTCAGTAGAACCGCTGTCTAGATCATAAAGGGTAGCATAATAGTCTGAGAAGGCTTGACCAATCTCTTTAGGAGAGCAGACCATGCCACGGCCAGAGTTGATGGCCGGGATCCTACTGGCAACCGCCCTATTACGAAGCTTGCGGGCCAAAAGCCTATCGGCCTTGTTCCCTTTACTATAGTATATTTGTTTTAATTTGAATAGGTTGGTTTGCACTTTTAAAAGCTCTCGTTTGTTGATCTCAGACCTTATTGCCCCCACCTGGGTGGCAAGAGCGGGGTCCGGGGCTTTTTTGTTGGCCTTCTCTAGGAGTCTTAGTTCGGCATACAGCTTTGATAAGGGAATCTTATGAGCCGCTTTCCATTGGGCCTTTTTCTTTATGAAATGACCTCTCAGGTACGCTTTGAGGGTGGCCCAGACTATTTCAAGACTCGTATCTCCAGTGTCATTGTGTGCTAAGAAATCTAGGATGATTTCATTTAGGAGTGGAATCTCTGTTTCCACGAGACACTGGTCTGGAAGCTTCCAGGACGGCCTACCGTCAGGGGACTGTAAGTCTAAGAGTTGGGCACTAACCATATCGTGGTCTGACCACGGACAGGTCCTGATCCTTGATCCAGCAAATTTGTCAAGTGTCCATGAGTCGCAGAGCAGATAATCCAACCGAGAGTATGAATTATGGGGCACCGAGTGGTGTGTGTAGTCTAGTTCGGTCAGAGCTAAACATCTCCAGACATCGAACAGTCCAAATTGATACATTAGCCTACGAAAGGCCATTGAGAGTGAAATTAGGTTACGGTCGGTTGGATGGTTTGTGTTTTTTTTCTTGTCTAGCACTGGGTTCCAGAACAGATTCAGATCGCCCCCCACCAAGAGATGTCCTCTCTTTATTGGATCTAGCTTGTTCAAGAATTTTCGGAGAAAGGGGATCTGTCCCGAATTCGGGGCATAGATGGATGCCAACGTGTAGGGGGCTCCATTCAGGACACAAACTAGAATAAGGAACCTACCCTCAGGGTCTCGTTCAATATGGTCTATCTTACAACTGACATCACGATGGATCATTATGGCAACCCCTCTTTTTTTTTCGTATAGGAGGCAGTTTCACAGATCGGATATAAAGGGGAACTCCTAGGCTGTTTAGAGCCCCTTTCCCAGTGGGTCTCCAGCAAAAACATTAAGTGTATTTTGTGGGCGAATAGGTAGTGATGCAGGAGACTCCTTTTAGTAGGCGAGTTAAGTCCCTGGACGTTCAGGGTGGCAGCCAAAACGGGAGCCATGTTATGAGCGGGCTCCTCCTGGGTAACAAATGAGGGCCTCTGTTGCGGGTAAGGGGAAAGGTTTTAGAGGGGGTGGCGGAGGTAAGTGGGGACGGGGGGATATGGGTGGGAAAAGGAGGGAGGCGGGTGTTGGAGCACTTCAGGCCACGAACAGGATGCCTTGAGGTTCAAGCGCTACTAGCGTATGTCGATGTGTATATAAACACTATCACAATGAGTGATCTCACAACTAACAGTTGGAGAGCACAACTATAGATATGTGGGGGGGGAGAGGCCAGCAGAGATAGCCGAGCCCCAGTCAGTCAGTTTGAAACGTGCAAAAATAGGGAGAGAGAGAGAGAGGGAAAGAGAGAGAAAGAGAAAACCCTTCCCCCCCCTTCTCTCCCGCCCCCAGTCACTATTGTAATTTTCTCGCTGTAAGCGAGGGTCTGACACTATATTACTGTAATGGGTGCATATCGTTATCTCTGGTATAAGGCTAAGAGAAAAATTGGGGTACAGGAAGTCTAATCTCAGGTCTGCAAGAATGAAGATTGGGGGGGAGAATGGAAGACTCGTGTGTTAGTCTGTATTTATGTTTCTCTGTCCATAATGTCTCCTCAAGGGTGGTTATGTGCATACACGGTGCTCTTGTGAGGGAAGGTATTCCAGGCCCCAAATTTCTGCTATTATGAACAGAGGTATTAGGATGAACAGCCCAAAGCAATAAAAAGAAAAACAACAATAAACAACGTCAACATCTTTATAAACAGACAATATATGATGGCCATCGTCAGTTCGCAGGGGCTAAGCTTGGGAGGGGTGTCGATCTTGTACCTTGGAGCTAATATCTCATGTGAGTCTGAGGGCCACCAAGTTGAGAACTAATCTAATTCCTGGTTGATCAGGTACAGGTGGGGGGGACTGTTAGTATAAATGGTATGAGATCAACACAGTCGATGGGGCATATATTAAGGGTGTGTATGGATAGCTATAAATGATGTACTTAACATTAGGGACATTGGTCGCTAGTGGGGATTAAAAAGTATGCAACTCCTGACGATAGCCATCTGACCTTTGTGAGGTATATGCATAAATATCAGTCAGAACAGCAACAACGTGAGGACCTGGTGGTCGCCAGGTTGAGGACTCTGAGCAAATATTGGTTTTTAGACATCTTATATAACTTGAGGTACATACATAAATACCAGTAAAAACATCAACAGAGTAAACAGTAACAACATGGATACAAATAACATCACATAATGATGACCATCAGCCCAAAAGAACCAATTTAGGGATTATGTAGTTCAGGGAACTCAGGCTGTTATTTAATGGGAGATGAATGCCAAATAGGTGTTCAAGGGACCCCAACTCCTGCCTATCCCAGTAAGGAGAGAGACAGCTACTTCAGTAGTTGTAGTTTAGAGGGGCAAGGGTATTCAAACATGTGTAGTCTTTTTTATTCTAGGTGGTATGTTACCCACGGCGGGGGTGTAGAGCTATTAACTGTACACGTTACCTCTTAGTTATTCCTCTTAACTGAAGATTAAGGCAAACGCAACTCTGGATAGAGCACACCTAAGCAATGGGGTAAAAGGGGGGTGGGGAATCACTTCTCTTACGTAGCACTCATTTATCTAGAGGGAGTAGGCAGTCTAGAGTGGGAGTGTAGAGCTGTTGTTAATGTACTCTACTACCGTGGGATATCCCTTTAGTATAGTTAGGGCAGGTGCCTCACTAAGCAGTGGTCATCTAAGAAAAGTGCTAGAACATAGTGAGCCACAGGTTACAACATCGCTTGACTGGCCTTAATGAGTTAGATAAGTACAATTTACGAATAATCACAGGCACAAGGAGGTAGAGTAAGAAAGGGAGGGGAAAAGAAGGAAGAGAAGAAGAGTAGTTGAAAAAAAAAAGGGAGAAAAGAGAAGAAAACAAGAAGGAAGTGGAGGGGAGGCGAGGAGAGGAGATAGCCAGAGAACATTAATGTAAAAAAGAGAAAACATCCATTAAGTCTTAGCAGTCTCACCAATCTTCGTGTACCCTCAGTACACACGAGTCAGTCTCTGTAGTAATAAAGAGTCCCTCAATTGTAAGCCCCCAATTGGGGAGATAACTATATGCACATCAGAGCAATGACCAGGATGGAGTATCTCACGAGGGAGTGTCTCTAGTCTTAGATATTGAGGTATTCCTCTGGTCACTGCTGGGTCTCTGTGGAAGGGAGCCCCACTCAGGGGCTGATGCTCTCAGGCCTCTACCAGGTACAATTGCTTGGGATGGTATCAGTGGGTCTTGTGGCAGTAGGCTCCATCTTTGAAGTAATTCCCTTGCCTGTTGAGGTGAGGATGCCGCATATTGTTGACCATCTTTATTGATGTAGAGCTTGACAGGGAAGCCCCACCTGTATTTAATGCCCTTGTCTCTCAAGATTTTAGTGTAGGGTTGGTAATGTCTTCTTATCTGGAGAGTGTGGGGAGAGAGATCTTGGAAGACCTGAATGTCAGCATACTGCTCCGGGAGTGACTTGTCCCCTGCCAGGGCTCTCAGGAGTTTCTCTCGAAAAGTGTAATAATGTAGCCGGGCGACAACATCTCTTGGTTTATCGCCCTCGGCCGTCCTCGGCCTCAGGGCTCTATGGGCTCTATCGAGGAGAATCTCTTTCTCAATCTCCGGACCTAGGACTGCAACAAAAAAGTCTTGGAGGAATTTTTCAAGCTCCTGCAGGGGCACAGATTCAGGGATACCTTTCACCCTAATATTGTTGCGGCGAGTCCTATCCTCAAGGTCTGCAAGTTTGAGCTCGAGGTCAGTGATCTGCTCTGCCAGACTCTGCGAGTAATCTAAGAGATTGCCGTGGTCTACTCTGAGATCTTCCTGCTTGCGTTCCAGTGCATCTGTTCTTTCTCCTATAAGGGCTATGTCCCTTTTCAGATCAGCATGTCCCTTATCAAACTTCTTGGAGAGGGAGTCGTGATGCGAGGCCAGGAGCGACCTGATAGAGTCCATTAGGTTGTTATCAGTGTCAGCATCTTGGTGTTGTAGGCGGCCTGTGGCCTGGGAAAGTGTTGTTCTGATGCGAGCATCGTTAAGGCTGCTTGTGTCTGAGGCATCCTCTTCCGAGCCAGATTGTTGCCTGGATGTGTGTTGGCTAAAGTGGTCTGCCACTGTTCTTTTCGGAGTTTTGTGGGAATTTTGTTTTCTTTTAAAGGATTGTGGCATCTTGTGCTTTTGTAATTGTAGTGGCATGAGATATAAACGGTAAATAGTGGGAAAAGTGAAAGACTGGTTTGCACTATAAAGAAATCAGCTGCAGGGCTGACTGGGGCTATGGCATCAATGCAGAAAGCTAGCACATTGATTGCACAGTTCCTGGCATCACATACAAATTGAGGCTGAGCTAGTTGATAGTTGTGCCGTGAGGCCTGGGAGCTGAGGTGGTTTTCACTAGTGTGGGTATTCTGGTCTAGTCTCTCCCCTGGGGAATTGTCCCCTCAGGACGATGTGGGAGAAGGTATAGGGGTATGACCCGCAGGCAAGCAGGGCCGGCGGGAAAGGGAGGGGAGAGACCTGTGAGAGAGTTGTAGTGAAAAATGAAATCTGCACCTCTACTATCCTCCTGGGGTGTTAACACAGAGCGCTCAAGCTTTAGAGTGCTGAGGCTTCAGTCTGGAATGAGAAGACAGTGGTCTATGGCAGGCCTGGAGGTCACGTGTTAAGTACTAATTAAAATATGTGGGGAAGAATGGAAGTGGAGCTTCCCTAAGTGACTGCACTCTTGACTGCTTTATGAGGATAAATCAGGAATAGTGGCACAAAAATAAAGAAAAATTAATAAGATAAAACTCAGTATATTGGAAGTGCTCTGTTAATTACTGGGGAATAAATGTCTCAGTCCCTGGGGTTTTATTGCAGTGCGAGAGGGCAGAAGTGATTATGAGGTGTTTTTAAACCCTTATTCCTCTCAGTCTTGTGGTCACTGAAGGGGTCTGGAGCCAGCACTTAATGTATGGCCTGGTAGTGCCTCACAGACTTAGGCTGCAGAATCAGTACCCCATATATTATAGGATTGAGGCAGGGGTCCTCAATATATCCAGAGAGCAGATATCATATGAGTCTATGGGGAATTGGCACTGTGCAGAGCTGTAAATGGGCCAAGTGTGCTTGTGTGATAAAGATTGCGCACTTACATGTGGGACAAGATGGCGCCAGCCCGCTCCTTGTAATTCAGCTGTCCTTAAGGATAACCCCTGTTCGAGCTCAATCCCCTCACTTTAGGACCTTCTCTGCGATTTGCCAGGGTCTGTACGGCTGGATCGCCACTTTTAGAGATCATTCCGGTCAGTTTGTCATGATCGCGGGATCCGCTCTAGGCCGAAGCCCCGGCCTTTCCTGAATATGTGCCGGTTCTCTTCTTCTGGTGAATTAAAGGCTCGTACCGGAATGCTCCCAAACACATCCAGAGAAGCAGACCACAGTTGGGCACTATCCCACTGCTAGTGGGGGAGAATTAACCCCAAATTATATGCAGGATTGCCAGAAAATAGTGTAAATTACACGGAGCTCTGGTGCTTAGCTTCTGCTCAGCTTGATGGCTTGCTCCGCCCCCCGGATCACTAATTTCTACTGCAAGTTTGCAGTAGCAATAACCGGCCACTTGTAATGTCTGGTTGTTTATTGCGCGTTCGCAAGTGGGCAAGTTTGCCTGTTTGCAGCTACGTGATAAATTAGCGCTCCACTCGTAATCTAGCCCTTATTGTTTTATGTGGGGCAGACATAGGGATATTTTTGCAGAGCTGTCAAAGTGTTAATATTGCTCTGGAATTATACTGCATACTTCTCAATACTTTGCAGGTGCTTTTCAGAGAGCTTGTGGGCATTTGTGCATGGGCGGGTGGGGTTGTCTGGTTGGGCCATTGTAAGTTTGGAGCGTATGATACAGTTCAGTTGTGATATTTATTTAAATGAACTGGAGATCAATTTGGGAATAAAAAAAACAAACAAATAGTGCAATATTGTTTTATAAAACAAATATCTAATTTTTGTGTGTTGCACTTTTACAAATATGGCAGTGAAATTACCATTCCAGATACATCAGTGTTGCACTATTACACAAACAAATCTGTGCTAAAAATATTTGAATGATGTGTGAAACCTGATTTTCTCTTGGAAAACCCAACATTAAGAAACCTAGGAATTTAGAATGGTAAATGATGCCAGTGCTGTGTTTACCCTATATTTAAAGAAGGGTTTATGCTGCTGATAAAAGAACTGTGTGTTAGGTAATTCTGTGCTCAAGGTTGAGAGTATATATGCAGGTTTAGTACATGCCTATATTTTTGCAAGAAGTGGGAATTCCCAATCTGTGATCATGGGGAGATGGAATATGAAGTAATCTGTTTATAAAATGGAGTTTAGTTGAGTGAGTGAGTGAGTGAGTGAGAATCTCGACCAGTGCACAGCTTGTCGCATGTGGCAATACAAAGCAGTCACTCCAGAGTTCATATCACTGTGGTAAGTATACACATGCAGCTTCTAGAAGCTTGTATCAGAATAATAAAGGAATGAATTGCAACATTCTATTTTATTCACAATAGGAAAGGGTTATTGTTCAGCTGGTGTGGAGGTAGGTAGCTGATTCAGAGTCACAAGGGGAAGCAGGAGTCAGAGAAAGAGAGTTCTAAGCTGATACACAAAAGATTTACTAGAGTGAATATATAAGGGATGTCAACTCAAGTATGGATAATGTCAGAAAGGGCACTTCTCCGTCAGACAATGTAGATGTGTATAACAGACAAGGCCCATAGCAGACATGGCCCAACACTAGTTAAAAAGGATGATTTTCCTGGAGTCTTTCTGAAGTAATCGATGACTAGTCATCAAAAGCCATCCTTAAGTATGCCCACAGGTCAAAATATTTAATTGAGATCACTCTAGAGTCATTCACTGGTTGTTCATGCTTGTGAATTAATCAGTAAAATAATCTGCTAAGCAACCTGAAGTCATCACACTGATTTTATTTTCCTTAGCTGATGACTTTACAAGCCTGATGATGTCTAATGATGTGCAAATTACTTCTAAAGTCGCTTGATGATCATCAAATGACTCCAGGATGTTCTCTAAAATAATCTTGTTTGTCTTGGGTAGACATGTTCTGAATGTAGGAAAGTTGGTATAGCAATTTGCCAACTAGATCATCTGAACAGAAAAAAAATCTATCTACTAGATGCTCTAGTTCAGCATAGAGTGGATCATGTTCAAAAATTGTTTAAAGAATAGGGACTGACCCTGTTATTATAGCACATTACGGTACTAAGGACAGGTGTGTCTGGATATACAGGGAGTGCAGAATTATTAGGCAAATGAGTATTTTGACCACATCATCCTCTTTATGCATGTTGTCTTACACCAAGCTGTATAGGCTCGAAAGCTTACTACCAATTAAGCATATTAGGTGATGTGCATCTCTGTAATGAGAAGGGGTGTGGTCTAATGACATCAACACCCTATATCAGGTGTGCATAATTATTAGGCAACTTCCTTTCCTTTGGCAAAATGGGTCAAAAGAAGGACTTGACAGGATCAGAAAAGTCAAAAATAGTGAGATATCTTGCAGAGGGATGCAGCACTCTTAAAATTGCAAAGCTTCTGAAGCGTGATCATCGAACAATCAAGCGCTTCATTCAAAATAGTCAACAGGGTCGCAAGAAGCGTGTGGAAAAACCAAGGCGCAAAATAACTGCCCATGAACTGAGAAAAGTCAAGCGTGCAGCTGCCAAGATGCCACTTACCACCAGTTTGGCCATATTTCAGAGCTGCAACATCACTGGAGTGCCCAAAAGCACAAGGTGTGCAATACTCAGAGACATGGCCAAGGTAAGAAAGGCTGAAAGACGACCACCACTGAACAAGACACACAAGCTGAAACGTCAAGACTGGGCCAAGAAATATCTCAAAACGGATTTTTCTAAGGTTTTATGGACTGATGAAATGAGAGTGAGTCTTGATGGGCCAGATGGATGGGCCCGTGGCTGGATTGGTAAAGGGCAGAGAGCTCCAGTCCGACTCAGACGCCAGCAAGGTGGAGGTGGAGTACTGGTTTGGGCTGGTATCATCAAAGATGAGCTTGTGGGGCCTTTTCGGGTTGAGGATGGAGTCAAGCTCAACTCCCAGTCCTACTGCCAGTTTCTGGAAGACACCTTCTTCAAGCAGTGGTACAGGAAGAAGTCTGCATCCTTCAAGAAAAACATGATTTTCATGCAGGACAATGCTCCATCACACGCGTCCAAGTACTCCACAGCGTGGCTGGCAAGAAAGGGTATAAAAGAAGAAAATCTAATGACATGGCCTCCTTGTTCACCTGATCTGAACCCCATTGAGAACCTGTGGTCCATCATCAAATGTGAGATTTACAAGGAGGGAAAACAGTACACCCCTCTGAACAGTGTCTGGGAGGCTGTGGTTGCTGCTGCACGCAATGTTGATGGTGAACAGATCAAAACACTGACAGAATCCATGGATGGCAGGCTTTTCAGTGTCCTTGCAAAGAAAGGTGGCTATATTGGTCACTGATTTGTTTTTGTTTTGTTTTTGAATGTCAGAAATGTATATTTGTGAATGTTGAGATGTTATATTGGTTTCACTGGTAAAAATAAATAATTGAAATGGGTATATATTTGTTTTTTGTTAAGTTGCCTAATAATTATGCACAGTAATAGTCACCTGCACACACAGATATCCCCCTAAAATAGCTAAAACTAAAAACAAACTAAAAACTACTTCCAAAAATATTCAGCTTTGATATTAATGAGTTTTTTGGGTTAATTGAGAACATGGTTGTTGTTCAATAATAAAATTAATCCTCAAAAATACAACTTGCCTAATAATTCTGCACTCCCTGTAGAGTGTTCCAAAAAAATTACTTTATGGAACTAGTAAGACATCTTATCTAAAGGCAATTCTAAAATACTGCCAGTGTTGTGCGCTCTCTGACCCAAAACACAAAAGGAGCTTAAGGCAGCTAATGTGAGATATAAAACAAAATATATTTTATAATCATAATATTGAGGGTAGCCCTTGCCTCCCTCTAGTCCCATCAAGCCATGCTGATATTTAGCTATCACTGTATCCCAGTGCTGCTGTGTTTGCACATGTGCAGCAATTCACATTCAAGGTTCCAAAATGGCAGCACCCAAAATTAGAGGGAGGTGTCTGAATAGTATTTCGAGTTTAGTGTCTCTTTCGTGCTTGACTAAAAATTAAATGTAGAAAGGAGGTAATTGGGTTTTAGAATACTTGGTTGGCTGTAATGTAAATACACATACATATAAATGTCTAAATATGTGTATATATACATATGTATATATGTGTATACATGTGTATTTATGTGTTTATATGTGTAAATATGTATATAAATATATATATATATATATATACCTGGTCACAGGACTTAGTTAACATAACTTTTATTTATATTTCATCAATAAGGGTTCAGTCAACATTTCGGTCCTCACAGGGACCTTTGTCAAGACTGTTTCTAGTAGAAAGGTACATCATTTAACACAAAGTTAATACCACTAAGTGTAGGACACCACATCAAACAGGGGTTACAACCACAAGAAATAAGACAAACTAAACAAGAAATAAAGATCCTTAGTATATACATAGGTACATAGATAACTGCATGTTCAATCTACGTTGTAAGGTCTAATATCAGTCAAGTAAACTGTACACAAGAGCTAAGACTGTAAGCAGCTGATTTTATACTTAGTAAGGAAAATAAAGAAAACAAAGGAACAGTTTAAAATATAAAAAGAGAACAAAGTTCTGCTTGGTACAGCGTCATATGTGTTACAACTAGTGATGTCGCGAACTTAAAAATTTAAGTTCGCGAACGGCGGACTCGAACTTCTGGTATTGTTCGCGAACTGGCGAACCGCGCGAACCGCCATTGACTTCAATAGGCAGGCGAACTTTAAAACCTACAAGGACTCTTTCTGGCCACAATAGTGATGGAAAAGTTGTTTCAAGGGGACTAACACCTGGACTGTGGCATGCTGGAGGGGGATCCATGTCAAAACTTCCATGGAAAATTACATAGTTGATGCAGAGTCTGCTTTTAACCCATAAAGGGCCTAAATCACCTAACATTCCTAAATTGTTTGCAATAACGTGCTTTAAAACATCAGTTATGATGTCGTATCGATAAGGTAGTGTAAGGGATACGCCCGCTTCACAGTGACAGATCAAACTCCAAGTGTAACGCACCGCAAACAACCACAAACAGTCCATTTGCCCAACACGAGATAGATTTGATAGATAGATACATAGATTACATAGCTCAATCGATGCAATATACATATGATCGATACAAATTACATAGATCAATAGATGCAATATACATTTGATAGATACGAATTACATTGATCAATAGATGCAATATCCATTTGATAGATATGAATTACATCGATCCAAAGATGCAATATACATTTGATAGATACGAATTACATCAATCAAAAGATTTAATATACATTCTATAGATACGAATTACATTGATCAATAGATGCAATATACATTTGATAGATACGTTTGATAGTTAGATCGATTTGATAAATAGATAGATTTGAAATATATATAATTTCCCTGACAGAGTATAACAATAAGACATGCGGTCTGTGACCTGTGGTGTGTTAAGTAGTACTATTCTTAACAGTTTACTACAAACAGTTACTCCCCCTATCGGGGGAGGTCTATATGACCTGCATTTTTGGAACCGGGAGATGGAAGAAGATGATTGGTCTGTCCTCCTACTTCAAATTTTTCAAAAACACAAGTGGCTGTCTCAAAACAGTCCGGACACGAGATAGATAGATAGGATAGCTAGATATACATAGATTGATAGTTAGATAGAATCGATAGAAGATAAATCAATAGATTTGTTAGATATATAACTACCCTGACAAAGTATAATAATTAAACATGCGGTCTGGGACCCATGGTAACTAGGTTGTATTAACTAGTACTATTCTTAGCACTTTCATCCCTGTAACTCCTCCTATCAGGGGAGGTCTATATGGCCTGCATGATTACCCTGACAAAATATAACAACAAGACATGCAGTCTGGGACCCATGGTAACTAGGTTGTGTTAAGTAAAACTTTTCTTAGCAGTTTAATCCCTCTTACTCCCCCTTTCGTTGGAGGTCTATATGGCCTTCATGATTACCCTGACAAAGAATAACAACAAAACATGCTGTGTGGGACCCATGGTAACTAGGTTGTTTTAAGAAGTACTATTCTTAGAACTGTAATCCCTGTTACTCCCCCTATCAAGGGAGGTCTATATGGCCTGCATGATTACCCTGACAAAGTATAATAACAAAACATGAGGTAATGGACCCATGGTAACTAGGTTGTGTTAAGTAGTACTATTCTTAGCACTTTAATCCCTGTTACTCCCCCTATCGGGGGAGGTCTATATGGCGTTCCTGATTATCCTGGCAAAATATAACAACAAGACATGCGGTCTGGGAACCACTGTTAACTAGGTTGTGTTAAGTTTTACTATTCTTAGCACTTTAATCCCTGTTACTCCCCCTATCGGGGGAGGTCTATATGGCCTGCCTGATTATCCTGACAAAATCTAACAACAAGACATGCGGTCTGGGAACCGCTGTTAATGTTAACTAGGTTGTGTTAAGTTGTACTATTCTTAGCACTTTAATCCCTGTTACTCCCCCTATCAAGGGAGGTCTATATGGCCTGCATGATTAACCTGACAAAGTATAACAACAAAACATGCGTTCTGGGACCCATGGTAACTATGTTGTGTTAAGTAGTACTATTCTTAGCATTTTCATACCTGTAACTCCCCCTATCGGGGGAGGTCTATATGGCCTGCATGATTACCCTGACAAAGTATAACAACAAAGCATGGTCTGGGACCCATGGTGGTACTGGTATAACTAGGTTTTCTTAAGTATTACTATTCTTCGCAGTTTAATCCCTGTGATTGGTCTGTCCTCCTACTTCAAATTTGTCAAAAACACAAGTGGCTGTCTCAAAACAGTCCGGACAGAAGATAGATAGATAGATAGGATAGATAGATATACATAGATTGATAGTTAGATAGAATCAATAGAAGATAAATCGATAGATTTGTTAGATATATAACTACCCTGACAAAGTATAATAATTTAACATGCGGTCTGGGACCCATGGTAACTAGGTTGTGTAAAGTAGTACTATTCTTAGCACTTTCATCCCTGTAACTCCTCCTATCAGGGGAGGTCTATATGGCCTGCATGATTACCATGACAAAGTATAACAACAAGACACGCGGTCTGGGACCCATGGTAACTAGGTTGTGTAAAGTAGTACTATTCTTAGCACTTTCATCCCTGTAACTCCTCCTATCGGGGGAGGTCTATATGGCCTGCATGATTACCTTACCAAAATATAACAATAAGACATGCGGTCTGGGAACTAGTGTTAACTAGGTTGTGTTAAGTTGTACTATTCTTAGCACTTTAATCCCTGTTACTCCCCCTATCAAGGGAGGTCTATATGGCCTGCATGATTTCCCTGACAAAGTATAACAACCAAACATGCGGTCTGGGACCCATGGTGGTTCTGGTATAGCTATGTTTTCTTAAGTATTACTATTCTTCGCAGTTTAATCCCTGTGATTGATCTGTCCTCCTACTTCAAATTTGTCAAAAACACAAGTGGCTGTCTCAAAACAGTCCGGACAGAAGAAAGATAGATATACATAGATTGATAGTTAGATAGAATCGATAGATGATAAATCGATAGATTTGTTAGATATATAACTACCCTGACAAAGTATAATAATTAAACATTAGGTCTGGGACCCATGGTAACTAGGTTGTGTAAAGTAGTACTATTCTTAGCACTTTCATCCCTGTAACTCCTCCTATCGGGGGAGGTCTATATGGCCTGCATGATTACCATGACAAAGTATAACAGCAAGACACGCGGTCTGGGACCCATGGTAACTAGGTTGTGTTAAGTAGTACTTTTCTAAGCACTTTAATCCCTGTTACTCCCCCTATCGGGGGAGGTCTATATGGCTTGCATGATTACCTTACCAAAATATAACAATAAGAAATGCAGTCTGGGAACTAGTGTTAACTAGGTTGTGTTAAGTTGTACTATTCTTAGCACTTTAATCCCTGTTATTCCCCCTATCAAGGGAGGTCTATATGGCCTGCATGATTACCCTGACAAAGTATAACAACCAAACATGCGGTCTGGGACCCATGGTGCTTCTGGTATAACTAGGTTTTCTTAAGTATTACTATTCTTCGCAGTTTAATCCCTGTGATTGGTCTGTCCTCCTACTTCAAATTTGTCAAAAACACAAGTGGCTGTCTCAAAACAGTCCGGACAGAAGATAGATAGATAGGATAGATAGATATACATAGATTGATAGTTAGATAGAATCGATAGAAGATAAATAGATAGATTTGTTAGATATATAATTAGCCTGACAAAGTATAATAATTAAACATGCGGTCTGGGACCCATGGTAACTAGGTTGTGTTAAGTAGTACTATTCTTAGCACTTTAATCCCTGTAACTCCCCCTATCGGGGGAGATCTATATGGCCTGCCTGATTACCCTGACAAAGTATAACAACAAGACACGCGGTCTGGGACCCATGGTAACTAGGTTGTGTTAAGTACTACTATTCTTAGCACTTTAATCTCTGTAACTCCCCCTATCGGGGGAGGTCTATACGGCCTGCATGATTACCCTTACAAAATATAATAATAAGACATATGCTCTGGGTATGGGACCCATGGTAAGGTTGTGTTAAGTAGTACTGTTCTTAGCATTTTAATACCTGTTACTCACCCTATCGGGGGAGGTCTATATGGCCTGCATGATTACCCTTACAAAATATAATAATAAGACATATGCTCTGGGACCCATGGTAAGGTTCTGTTAAGTAGTACTGTTCTTAGCATTTTAATACCTGTTACTCACCCTATCGGGGGAGGTCTATATGGCCTGCCTGATTACCCTGACAAAATATAATAATAAGACATGCGGTCTGGGACCCATGGTAACTAGGTTGTGTTAAGTACTACTATTCTTAGCACTTTAATCTCTGTAACTCCCCCTATCGGGGGAGGTCTATACGGCCTGCATGATTACCCTTACAAAATATAATAATAAGACATATGCTCTGGGTCTGGTAACCATGGTAAGGTTGTGTTAAGTAGTAGTGTTCTTAGCATTTTAATACCTGTTACTCCCCCTATCGGGGGAGGTCTATATGGCCTGCATGATTACCCTTACAAAATATAATAATAAGACATATGCTCTGGGACCCATGGTAAGGTTCTGTTAAGTAGTACTGTTCTTAGCATTTTAATACCTGTTACTCACCCTATCGGGGGAGGTCTATATGGCCTGCCTGATTACCCTGACAAAATATAATAATAAGACATGCGGTCTGGGACCCATGGTAAATAGGTTGTGTTAAGTACTACTATTCTTAGCACTTTAATCTCTGTAACTCCCCCTATCGGGGGAAGGTCTATACGGCCTGCATGATTACCCTTACAAAATATAATAATAAGACATATGCTCTGGGTCTGGTAACCATGGTAAGGTTGTGTTAAGTAGTAGTGTTCTTAGCATTTTAATACCTGTTACTCACCCTATCGGGGGAGGTCTATATGGCCTGCATGATTACCCTTACAAAATATAATAATAAGACATATGCTCTGGGACCCATGGTAAGGTTGTGTTACGCAGTACTGTTCTTAGCATTTTAATACCTGTTACTCACCCTATCGGGGGAGGTCTACATGGCCTGCATGATTACCCTAACAAAATATAATAACAAGACATGCGGTCTGAGACCCATGGTAAGGTTGTGTTAAGTAGTACTGTTCTTATTAGTTTTCATACCTGTTACAACACCTAATGGTGGGAGGTCTATATGGCCTGCATGATTAGCCGCACCAAACAAAAAAACAAGACATGCGGTCTTGGACTAAGACCGATGGCTAACTCGGTTGTGTAAAGTAGAACTATTCTTAGCACTTTCATCCCTGTTACTTCCAGGCCTCTCGGGGGAGGTCTACATGGCCATCATGATTAGCCTAACAAAGTACAACAATAAAACCTTGGCTCTTGAAACCATGTTAATTCGGTTTATTTCGGTAGTACTGTTCTTATTAGTTTAATACCTGTTACAACCCCTAATGGTGGGAGGTCTATATGTGTAGATTAAAGATTAGAGAACTGGCACTAGATATAGTGTATAGAGGAATAAATGGATAATAAATCCGGTGCTACCCTAAAATATTTATAATTGGAGATTAACAGGTAAGAGAACCTAAGGTTTAAGGGTTTGATATAGCACTCATTCCTACTAATGTTAATTCTAAAAAATTGAATTTTTATTACTTAAAGTTTAAAATAATAAAGGAGAATCAACCCCTTTATAGTACCCGCTAACTCGCTGTGCACCTTGTCCCCCTGTTTCCTGGCCGATAGCAGCTCCCTCGGCTTCAGGTGACAGGGACAAGGGACAGCAATAAAAACCAATATAAATGTGCACCGAGGTGCTTACAAAATTCACAAACGCGTTTCGGCTGTGTAAACCAGCCTTTGTCAATGTGTAAGAGCAAACCGAGGCCCGGGTGCCACCCTCTTATATAGTGCTAACATAGATTGTCCCCACCAATCCGCTTCGGCCTTTGACAACGCCCCTCACCGCACCAATAGAACACTGTGCATTCAGGGCGTATCCTGATGCTTACATTTGATAGGATTGCCTGGAGCGGCTTCGTCTCTACTGGTTTTTGATTGGTTGAGCGTAATAACAACTTATACTCATTCGATAAACAAAAACACTTCCTAAGAGTAAACATATTTAGTTATTTGTAATATCCATCGTCTCATAATAATCAATAGCTGATACCATCATTGCTATATATGACTGTTCGAATTTAAGTCTATTAGCAAATGTTTTTTCAATTCAGTGTTAAGCTGTCCTGTCTGCACGGATAGTCATAATCTGATTAAACAGACTTAATCGTTATTCTATGCTCATGCATTAAATGACTACTATTTTATTCATCGTTGACATAACATATTTCGATAAAATCTTGTTTGATTATATTTTCTAACTCTTTGTGAGTGTGGCTATTCCCAGGGCGGATTAAAGTGTTGTAATATTCTTCAACTAAAGTTTTTAAATGAATGATTTTCAATTCCAATTGCCACTTTATCATTTCTGTAGTATTCGAGTTAGGTGATTCCTTATAGTAAGTCGTGTGTCTACTGACTTAATATAGTCATTCAGATCACCACACGTAAATAATAGTCAAATATCTAGAACTAAGAGATAACTATCCAGTTTAATCTCTATTTTGTCTATATTGAGTCTAAAATTCACGTCCTCTAACAGAATCATGGCCCCTTGATATTTATTATGGAATTTCTATGCGAAGTTGGTAATCCTATTATATTTAACCTAGTTATACATAGCCATTAATCACAGATGGTATGTTAGCTTTGACATGTATGCATTGCATGTATCGAGATTTTCAAAAAAGAAATAATGTCACTGAAGTTTAGCTTTATATCTTTATGGTATCATTATTATTAATGCTTCATTTCGATGCTGTGAATCTAATATGTTAACTAATAGACAAAGTATTGCCTGACTGGAGTATTAAGTCAAATATGTTTATATCATCTCTTATAGGTAAAGATGTATATTACTCCTATTATAATTTTAGCATATTAGCTTAGTATGATAAGACTTATGTGGATGCTTATCAACCTAGATAAATAATCCTCACATATTAGTATTAGTATGAAAATACATATACAATGTGTTTGGAATTTGTTGTATATGCTTTATATAAACGGAGGCTGTTTATGAGAGTGGTTGTTAGATTATAGTCGTAGTTGGCAACTAAAAGGGGAGAACAGATAAAGCACTATGGGCGGCACATTTAAGACAAAACAACTTGTTACTTGTATGCACAATGTACCATATGAGTGTTGATTTTACATTGACAGTATTCATCATCTTGTGTTCCCTTTCGAACACTTTAGATGTTTTTAATTGTCACTGAATGTTATTTGAACTAAAATCAACATATTCATTTAACATTTATACTACATTATAAAGTATTGTTCTAAATACAGTTTCTGAAAACTAAGATTATCCTTCCTCCTAATTTACAAGAAAACCCAATAATTATTTGCTTCGTTCATTCCGTGTGGCATTACTGTGTTCAGTTTGAATATCCAGCTCGTTTCTTTTTGTAACAGAGTATTCTCAGTGCTACCACCTCTAATGCCCGGTTTCACCTTTTCTATGCCCCAACACTCGAAGGATGTAGTTTTACCTGCATGGTTTAGCAGGAAATGTTTTGCTACACTTGTGATTTTTTTACCTTCTTTCATATCTTTTTTGGCATTACGTATGTTACTGAGATGTTCAGTTATTCTGGTACCCAATTTACGAGTTGTCATGCCTGTGTATATTAAATTGCATGAACATGATAAACAGTATATGACATTCTCACTCTGACAGTTAATATGAGTTTTAATTTTCCAATTCTTTGAAAATCTGTCAGTTATAGAGTCTTTTTTAGTCATGAACTGACAGATTTTACAATGGCCACACGGAGTGGAGCCTTGGTATATTGGCTTTTTATTTCTGTTTCTGTCAAAGTGACTTTGTGTGAGATTATCTCTTAAGTTTCTGGCACGTCTGAACGTAAAAGATGGTCTTTCCGGTATCAATCCTTTTAGACGTTCATCACTTTGGAGGATGTGCCAGTGTTTTTTAACAATTGAGCTCACTTTTTCACTTTGATTATTATAGGTGGATATAAATCTCATGGTGTTCTCATCTGATTCCCATTTTTTGTTTTTCGGTTTTAGAAGATCTGACCTATTTTTAGCTAGTGCTTTTTGGTAAGCCTTGGCTAGTAATTTCTTCGAGTAGCCCCCTTGAAGTAGTCTTTCTCTTAATTCTTTTGCCGCTTGTTTGAAAGAGTTTAGGTCTGTGCAATTTCTCCTTATTCTAAGGTATTCACCATATGGTAAACTGGTGATTGTGGACGGATGATGGTTGCTATGTGCATGCAGAATATTATTTGTAGCAGTAGCTTTTCTATATGTGTCCGTCACTAATTTGTTATTGTCTTTAGAGATGGTTAGGTCCAAAAACTCAACTTTTTCATAATTAACATTGTAAGTCAGATATAATCCGAATGGATTGATATTAAGCAATTTAATGAATTCATTAAGTGACTCCATTGGACCATCCCATATAAGGAGAATGTCATCTATATACCTGGACCAGTGGGAGATGTACTGTGTATACTGGTTCATATGTTCATTGAACACAATCATCTCTTCCCACCAGCCCAGGTATATATTGGCATACGTTGGCGCACAGGATGTGCCCATTGCGGTGCCACAGACTTGTAAAAAAAATTTGTCATCAAACACGAAGTAATTGTGTGTGAGAACGAATTTCAGTAGCTTAATAATAAACTCTTTGGTAGCTAAATCCATATCAGTATCTTTTTGTAAGAAATGAGCTATAGCTTTGATGCCCCATTCTGTTTTGATACTCGTATAGAGGGACTCTACATCGCACGTTACTAAGATAGAGTGTTCAGTAACTGTGATGTTTTGCATTTTATTCAAAATATGCATCGTATCTCTAGTGTGCGATGGTAGAGCCTCAACAATGCTTCTTAACCTTGCATCAACGTATCTGCTAGCTTTTTCTGTCAATGATCCTATCCCTGAGACAATTGGTCTCCCCGGTGGGCATAAGATATTTTTATGGATTTTCGGCAATAGATATAAGGTCGCTACTCTAGGATTGGTTACCATCAAATAGTTGTATTCTTTTTGGTCAATAATCTTATCATTAAGTGCTGTATCAATCAATTTTTGATATATTTCTTTGAAATTCTCTGTAGGGTTGCCCAGAAGTCTTTTGTAATTAGTACTATTTGTGAGTTGTTTCATAGCTTCTACTATATACATTGTGGTGGGCCAAATTACAATGTTACCCCCCTTGTCACTATTTTTAATCTGAACATCTGTCCATTCAGTCATTTCTTTTATTGCATCCATTTCAGGTTTGGTCATATTATTCATGTCGCATGTATCTTCATTCATGGCTATTATATCCTGACATACTAGATTCAAAAATGTAACGGCTTGAGGTGAAATAGTGCTTGGGGGAACAAATTTGGACTTAGTTTTTATAATCTCTCTCCAATTGTCATTATTAGATAACAAATCACTAGTTACTAATTCATTGTCTTCCAGTAAAGATATTAAGTCATTAAGGGCTGTTCTGTCAGTTGTCTCAGTTATGGTTAAACTGTCAGAATCATCAGAATTCGAGAAATATTTCTTAAGTAGCACTTTTCTAACAAACAAATGTGTGTCTTTTATTGCCTCAAATTTGTTAATACGATTGGAGGGTACAAAGGATAGGCCTTTCTTTAATGCACTTATGTGTATGGGGGTTAGAATTTTATCAGAAAGATTAACAAAAAAACAAGACATGCGGTCTTGGACTAAGACCCATGGCTAACTCGGTTGTGTAAAGTAGAACTATTCTTAGCACTTTCATCCCTGTTACTTCCAGGCCTCTCGGGGGAGGTCTACATGGCCATCATGATTAGCCTAACAAAGTACAACAATAAAACCTTGGCTCTTGAAACCATGTTAATTCGGTTTATTTCGGTAGTACTGTTCTTATTAGTTTAATACCTGTTACAACCCCTAATGGTGGGAGGTCTATATGGCCTGCTTGATTAGTCGCACCAAATAAAACAAGACATGCATTCTTGGACTGGGACCCATGGCTAACTTGGTTGTGTAAAGTAGTACTATTCTTAGCACTTTCATCCCTGTTACTTCCAGACCTCTCGGCGGAGGTCTACATGGCCATCATGATTACCCTCACCAAAATATAACAACAAGACGTGTGGTCAGGGAACCATGGTAAGGTTACTTCCTTTTGCACTATCGAGTATACCAGTTGCAGGCAGAGGTTCTGACCCTGCATTATGGCTGCACCTCTCCCTAAAAGAGGCATCCGTTACAGAGTCTGTGGGCATGTATGCAAAGAGCAGGCCTGCCTAAAAGGAGCAGCAAGACAGTACAGGTCATTCTCCTTCAGCCATTTTATATGATGGCCCACGACCCTCAACAGCCACAACAGCATGAAACACCACATATGCCATCCTTTTGAACAATAGAGTACAGGTATGGCATTGATTTTAGGAACACAGAGATAATTTTTAGGAACCGTGAAATTTAACAAAAAACCATGCTTGGACACCCAGTACAGTACAGGTCGTTCTCCTTTGACCTTTTTATAAGAGGGTCCTGGACCCTCAACAGAGACAAATGCAGGAAAAAGGACATATGGCATCCTTTAGAACAATAGAGTACAGGTAGGGCATTGATTTTAGAAACCCGGAGATAATTTTTAGGAACCGGGAAACTGAACAAAAAAAAATGATTGGACACCCAGTACACGTCGTTCTCCTTCAGCCTTTTTATAAGAGGCTCCAGGACCCTCAACAGAAACAACAACAGGAAAGAGGACATATGGCATCCTTTTGAACAACAGAGTACAGGTACGGCATTGATTTTAGAAACCCAGAGATAATTTTTAGGAACCGGGAAATTGAACAAAAAAAATGATTGGACACCCAGTACACTTCTTTCTCCTTCAGCATTTTTATAAGAGGGTCACGGACCCTCAACAGAAACATCAGCAGGAAAGAGGACATATGGCATCCTTTTGAACAATAGAGTACAGGTACGGCATTGATTTTAGAAACCCGGAGATAATTTTTAGGAACCAGGAAATTGAAACAAAAAAATTATTGGACACCCAGTACACTTCTTTCTCCTTCAGCCTTTTTATAAGAGGCTCCAGGACCCTCAACAGAAATAACAGCAGGAAAGAGGACATATGGCATCCTTTTGAACAATAGAGTACAGGTACGGCATTGATTTTAGAAACCCGGAGATAATTTTTAGGAACCGGGAAATTGAACCAAAAAAATGATTGGACACCCAGTACACTTCTTTCTCCTTCAGCCTTTTTATAAGAGGCTCCAGGACCCTCAACAGAAACAACAGCAGGAAAGAGGACATATGGCATCCTTTTGAACAATAGAGTACAGGTACGGCATTGATTTTAGAAACCCGGAAATAATTTTTAGGAACCGAGAAATTGAACAAAAAAAATGATTGGACACCCAGTACACTTCTTTCTCCTTCAGCCTTTTTATAAGAGGCTCAAGGACCCTCAACAGAAACAACAGCAGGAAAGAGGACATATGGCATCCTTTTGAACAAAAGAGTACAGGTACGGCATTGATTTTAGATACCCAGAGATAATTTTTAGGAACTGGGAAATTGAAACAAAAAAATGATTGGACACCCAGTACACTTCTTTCTCCTTCAGCCTTTTTATAAGAGGGTCCAGGACCCTCAACAGAAACAACAGCAGGAAAGAGGACATATGGCATCCTTTTGAACAATAGAGTACAGGTACGGCATTGATTTTAGAAACCCAGAGATAATTTTTAGGAACCGGGAAATTGAAACAAAAAAATGATTGGACACCCAGTACACTTCTTTCTCCTTCAGCCTTTTTATAAGAGGGTCCAGGACCCTCAACAGAAACAACAGCAGGAAAGAGGACATATGGCATCCTTTTGAACAATAGAGTACAGGTACGGCATTGATTTTAGAAACCCGGAGATAATTTTTAGGAACCGGGAAATTGGCCAAAAAACTATGCTTGGACACCCAGTACAGTACAGGTCTTCTCCTTCAGCCTTTTTATAAGAGGATCCAGGACCCTCAACAGAAACAACAGCAGGAAACACCACATATGCCATCCTTTTGCACAATAGAGTACAGGTATGGCATCCATTTTAGAAACCCGGAGATAATTTTTAGGAACCATGAAATTGAACAAAAACCATGCTTGGACACCAAGTATAGTACAGGTCGTTCTCCTTCAACCTTTTTATAAGAGGGTTCTGGACCCTCAACAGAAACAAATGCAGGAAAAAGGACATATGGCATCCTTAAGAACAATAGAGTACAGGTACGGCATTGATTTTAGAAACCCAGAGATAATTTTTAGGAACCGGGAAACTGAACAAAAAAAATGATTGGACACCCAGTACACGTCGTTCTCCTTCAGCTTTTTTATAAGAGGCTCCAGGACCCTCAACAGAAACAACAACAGGAAAGAGGACATATGGCATCCTTTTGAACAATAGAGTACAGGTACGGCATTGATTTTAGAAACCCAGAGATAATTTTTAGGAACCGGGAAATTGAAACAAAAAAATGATTGGACACCCAGTACACTTCTTTCTCCTTCAGCCTTTTTATAAGAGGGTCACGGACCCTCAACAGAAACAACAGCAGGAAAGAGGACATATGGCATCCTTTTGAACAATAGAGTACAGGTATGGCATTGATTTTAGAAAACCGGAGATAATTTTTAGGAACCGGGAAATTGAACCAAAACAATGATTGGACACCCAGTACACTTCTTTCTCCTTCAGCCTTTTTATAAGAGGCTCCAGGACCCTCATATGAAACAACAGCAGGAAAGAGGACATATGGCATCCTTTTGAACAATAGAGTACAGGTACAGCATTGATTTTAGAAACCCGGAGATAATTTTTAGGAACCGAGAAATTGAACCAAAAAAATGATTGAACACCCAGTACACTTCTTTCTCCTTCAGACTTTTTATAAGAGGCTCCAGGACCCTCAACAGAAACAACAGCAGGAAAGAGGACATATGGCATCCTTTTGAACAAAAGAGTACAGGTACGGCATTGATTTTAGAAACCCAGAGATAATTTTTAGGAACTGGGAAATTGAAACAAAAAAATGATTGGACACCCAGTACACTTCTTTCTCCTTCAGCCTTTTTATAAGAGGGTCCAAGACCCTCAACAGAAACAACAGCAGGAAAGAGGACATATGGCATCCTTTTGAACAATAGAGTACAGGTACGGCATTGATTTTAGAAACCCGGAGATAATTTTTAGGAACCGGGAAATTGAACCAAAAAAATGATTGGACACCCAGTACACTTCTTTCTCCTTCAGCCTTTTTATAAGAGGCTCCAGTACCCTCATATGAAACAAAAGCAGGAAAGAGGACATATGGCATCCTTTTGAACAATAGAGTACAGGTACGGCATTGATTTTAGAAACCCAGAGATAATTTTTAGGAACCGAGAAATTGAACCAAAAAAATGATTGGACGCCCAGTACACTTCTTTCTCCTTCAGCCTTTTTATAAGAGGCTCCAGGACCCTCAACAGAAACAACAGCAGGAAAGAGGACATATGGCATCCTTTTGAACAAAAGAGTACTGGCATGGCATTGATTTTAGAAACCCGGAGATAATTTTTAGGAACTGGGAAATTGAAACAAAAAAATGATTGGACACCCAGTACACTTCTTTCTCCTTCAGCCTTTTTATAAGAGGGTCCAGGACCCTCAACAGATACAACAGCAGGAAAGAGGACATATGGCATCCTTTTGAACAATAGAGTACAGGTACGGCATTGATTTTAGAAACCCGGAGATAATTTTTAGGAACCGGGAAATTGAACCAAAAAATGATTGGACACCCAGTACACTTCTTTCTCCTTCAGCCTTTTTATAAGAGGCTCCAGGACCCTCAACAGAAACAACAGCAGGAAAGAGGACATATGGCATCCTTTTGAACAATAGACTACAGGTACGGCATTGATTTTAGAAACCCGGAGATAATTTTTAGGAACTGGGAAATTTGCCAAAAAACCATGCTTGGACACCCAGTACAGTACAGGTCTTTCTCCTTCAGCCTTTTTATAAGAGGGTCCAGGACCCTCAACAGAAACAACAGCAGGAAACACCACATATTCCATCCTTTTGCACAATAGAGTACAGGTATGGCATCCATTTTAGAAACCCGGAGATAATTTTTAGGAACCAGGAGATGGAAAAAGAAGCTTGGACAACCAGTACACTTTGTTCTCCTTCAGCCTTTTTAGACGAGGGTCCTGGACCCTCAACAGGCACAAGAGCATGAAACACCACATATGCCATCCTTTTGCACAATAGAGTACAGGTATGGCATCCATTTTAGAAACCCGGAGATAATTTTTAGGAACCGGGAGATAGAAAAAGATATTTGGACAACCAGTACACTTTGTTCTCCTTCAGCCTTTTTAGACGAGGGTCCCGGACCCTCAACAGAAACAACAGCATTAAACACCACATATGCCACCCTTTTGCACAATCAAATACAGGTATGGCATTGATTTGAGGAACCCGGAGATAATTTAGAGGAACCGGGAATATTGGACAAAAAACGTGCGTGGACACCCAGTACAGGTCGTTCTCCTTCAGCCTTTTTATACGATGGCCCACGACCCAAAACAGGCACAACAGCATGAAACACCACATATGCCATCCTTTTACACAATTGAGTACAGGTATGGCATTGATTTGAGGAACCCGGAGATAATTTAGAGGAACCGGGAATATTGAACAAAAAACGTGCTTGGACACCCAGTACAGTTCGTTCTCCTTCAGCCTTTTTATAAGATGGCCCACGAACCTCAACAGGCACAACAGCATGAAACACCACATCTGCCATCATTTTGCACAATAGAGTACAGGTATGGCATCGATTTTAGGAACCCGGAGATACTTTTTAGGAACCGGGAAATTGAACAAAAAATGTGCTTGGACACCCAGTACAGGTCGTTCTCCTTCAGCCTTTTTATACGATGGGCCACGACCCTCAACAGGCACAACAGCATGAAACACCACATATGCCATTCTTTTGCACAATAGACTACAGGTATGGCATAGATGGAACCCGGAGATAATTTAGAGGAACCAAGAGACGGATAAAGATGCTTGGTCGGTCCTCCTCCTTCAAATTTGGGGCACTGCGCGTGCAATATACTGTGCTACCAGATATGAGTGGTGTGTTAAGTAGTACTATTATTAACAGTTTAATCACTGTTATGTGCAGTTTTTTTTTGCTTTGAGTTTTGTAGCCACAGTGCAGCAGCAGAGTCCAGAAAAATTAGGCATGTACAAATGCCTGAAAAATGTGGTATTGTTGCAGCCACTGCTGTAGCAGCAGCCAGAAAAATTGATGTTTGTAAAACATTTTAAAAGTGCCCTAAAAGCTTGCGGCTTGAACACTAGTTGTTGGCGGATAAGTCACGCAAGTCATCCTGCATTATAAGAAAAAAAAGGCAGCGTGTATACCATTTGTAGCCCAAGGCAGCTCATCTCATCATCAGGCCTTTTTTACTCAAATGTATCGCCCAATGTCAGTCCCTTCAGGATCCATCCCTCATTCATTTTAATAAAGGTGAGATAGTTAAGACTTTTTTTACCTAGGCGACTTCTCTTCTCAGTGACAAAACCTCCTGCTGCACTGAAGGTCCTTTTGGACAGGACACTTGAAGCGGGGCAGGCCAGAAGTTCAATTGCAAATTGGGATAGCTCAGGCCACAGGTCAAGCCTGCACACCCAGTAGTCAAGTGGTCCATCGCTCCTCAGAGTGTCAAGATCCGCAGTTAATGCTAGGTAGTCTGCTACCTGTCGGTTGAGTCTATCTCTGAGGCATGATCCCGAAAGGCTCTGGCGATGCATAGGAGTTAAAAAGGTCGGCATGTCCTCCATCAACAAGATGTCAGGAAAGCATCCTGTCCTTGCCCTGGGATGCCTGTTGTGCTTGGTCTTCCTCCTCCTCCTCAAAGCCACATTCCTCCTCTGACTCCTCTTCCTCACAATCCTCTTCCTGCATTGCTGCAGGTCCAGCAAGTGACGCTGATAAGGCTGTTTCTGGTGGTGATGTACACTACAACTCTTCCTCTTCCTCTTCACGCTCATCTACGGCCTGATCCAGCACTCTTTGCAGGGCACGCTCCAGGAAGAAAACAAATGGTATGATGTCGCTGATGGTGCCTTCGATGCGACTGACAAGGTTTGTCACCTCCTCAAAAGGACGCATGAGCCTACAGGCATTGCGCATGAGAGTCCAGTAATTTGGCAAAAAAATCCCCAGCTCCCCAGAGGTGGTCCTAGCCCCCCGGTCATACAAATACTCATTAACAGCTTTTTCTTGTTGGAGCAGGCGGTCGAACATTAGGAGTGTTGAATTCCACCGTGTCGGGCTGTCGCAAATCAAGCGCCTCACTGGCAGGTTGTTTCGACGCTGGATATCGGACAAGTGCGCCATGGCCATGTAGGAACTCCTGAAATGGCCACACACCTTCCTGGCCTGCTTCAGGACATCCTGTAAGCCTAGGTACTTATGCACAAATCGTTGTACAATCAGATTACACACATGTGCCATGCACGGCACATGTGTCAACTTGCCCAATTTCAATGACGCCAACAAATTACTTCCATTGTCAGAAACAACCTTGCCAATCTCCAGTTGGTGCAGAGTCAGCCACTGATCCACCTGTGCGTTCAGGGCGGTCAGGAGTGCTGGTGTGGTGTGACTCTCCGCTTTCAGGAAAGTCAACCCCAAGACGGCGTGACACTGCCGTATCCGGGATGTGGAATAGTACCTGGGGAGCTGGGGGGATGCCATTGATGTGGAGCAAGACGCAGAAGCAGAAGAGGACTCAGCCGAGGAAGAGGTTATAAAAGAGGTTATGGAAGAGGATGGAGTAGGAGGAGGAGAGGAGGTAGCAGCAGGCCTGCTTGCAAGTCGTGGCGGTGTCACCAACTCTTCTGCAGGTTTACCCAATGCGCAGTGTAGGTGATATACCTGCCCTGACCATGCTTTGCAGACCAACTATCCATGGTCATATGGACCCTTGCCCCAACTCTGTGTGCCAGACATGCCATTACTTCCTTTCGCACAACAGAGTACAGGTTTGGGATTGCCTTTTGTGAAAAGAAATTTCAGCCAGGTACCTTCCACTGCGGTGTCCCAATAGATACAATTTTTTTGAAAGCATCAGACTCTACCAGCTTGTATGGTAAAAGCTGGCGGGCTAAGAGTTCAGACAAGTCAGCTGTCAGACGCCGGGCAAGGGGGTGACTTTGAGAAATCGGCTTCTTACGCTCAAACATGTCCTTGACAGACACCTGACTGTGGGCAGATGACCAGGAACTGCTACGTAAGAGAGACTCAGTGGAGGATGGTTGAGAGGGGGCAAGGAGGACAGCAGTGGTTGACATGGCTGAAGATGCTGGAGCAGGAGGAGGAGGGTGGCTTTGAGTTTGTGTGCTGCTTTTACTCATGTGTTCTTCCCATCAGCGTTTGTGATGTGAGACCATGTGCCTTCGTAAAGCAGTTGTACCTAGGTGGGTGTTGGACTTCCCACAACTCAGTTTCTTTTGGCACAGGTTGCAAATGGCATCGCTGTTGTCAGAGGCAGACACACTGCTGAGCTCTGCGATGACGGCATTCTGGTGGTGGCAACAGCATGCGTTGATGGGCGTCGGCGTGCTGTCTGGCTGACCCCGGGTGCCGATGCATGCTGTCTGACTGTGCCACTAGCTCCTTGCGACGACCTCCCCCTGCTTCCAACTCGTCTCCTCCTCCTCCTCCTCCTCCTCTCTGTCTCCCCATCTGAACTTTCCCCCTCTTCTTCTTCTATTCTAGCAGGCACCCACGTGACATCCACCGACACATAATCATCAACCGCTTCACTTACGTATCTGACACATCAAGAAAGGAAGCAGCAGCGGGTACAACATCATCATCATCACACTGTACCTCCATGTCTGTAATGCTGCCTGACTGAGACATATCACTGTTATCTACATCCTCTGACAATGATGGTTGCGCATCACTCATTTCTTCCAACTGATTTGTCAATAACTCCTGTGATAGATCAAGTGAAGCGGCTGTGGTGCTAGTGTTGGTGGTGGCGACAGGCGGGCGAGTGGCACTGGTCACTTGAGACGTGCCCAAAGCACAGCTGGACGTAGATGGTGCGTGAAAGTTAGGAGGACTAGGAGTGGAAGCTGTAGAAGATTAGGTGTCCTGTGTTAGCCATTCAACTAGGTCCTCCTCAGAACTTTTTGCGTCCCCCCTGGCACCCGGCATCTGAACAATGTGCATATTTGTAGGGTCTAAAGGAATCATAGCACCACGACCACGACGGAACCTGCGGGGTGGCCTGCCTCTGCCTGTCATTTTTTTTAAAATGTACACTTACAATACTATTAAACAAATTATGAATGGTGGCACTGGGCAAGTGGGCACAGTATACGCTGTGAGCCTGGCAACAAAAAACTGATGTTTCAAAGTAAAAAATGTTTATTTTTTAAATATTAGAAGTAGTGTTGGCACTAGTTGGCAAATGGGCCTGTCTGGCACACACGCTGGGAGGAAGTCAACTGCAATTAGATTACACTAGCTGAGTCATGCTTCTTAGTCCCAAAAATTTTTTTTAAAAAAATTGACAATACTGTTAGCACAAATATGATTGGTGGCACTAGTTGGAAACAGCAAGTGGGCCTGGCACACACGCTGGCAGGCAGGCAACTGCAATTCAATGGCACTAGGAGACTGAAGATTCACAGTCAAAAAAGTTATGATTTAAAATATTTTCAGTACTGTTACAACAAATATGATTGGTGGCAGTAGTTGGTTAGTGGGCCTGGCACATACGCTGGCAGGCAGGAGGAAACTGCCAGACTGATGATTCACAGTCTAATAATTTTTTATTTTAAATATTTACAATACTGTTACAACAAATATGATTGGTGTAACTAGTCGGCAAGTGGGCCTGGCACACACGCTGGCAGGCAGGCAACTGCAATTCAATGGCACTAGGAGACTGATGATTCACAGTCAAAAAAGTTATGATTTAAAATATTTTCAATACTGTTACAACAAATATGATTGGTGGCAGTAGTTGGCTAGTGGGCCTGGCACACACGCTGGCAGGCAGAAGGAAACTGCAATTCAATGGCACTAGCAGACTGATGATTCACAGTCTAAGAATTTTTTATTTTAAATATTTACAATACTGTTATAACAAATATGATTGGTGTAACTAGTTGGCAAGTGGGCCTGGCACACACGCTGGCAGGCAGGCAACTGCAATTCAATGGCACTAGGAGACTGATGATTCACAGTCAAAAAAGTTATGATTTAAAATATTTTCAATACTTTTACAAAAAATATGATTGGTGGCAGTAGTTGGCTAGTGGGCCTGGCACACACGCTGGCAGGCAGGAGGAAACTGCAATTCAATGGCACTAGCAGACTGATGATTCACAGTCTAAGATTTTTTTATTTTAAATATTTACAATACTGTTACAACAAATATGATTGGTGTAACTAGTTGGCAAGTGGGCCTGGCACACACGCTGGCAGGCAGACAACTGCAATTCAATGGCACTAGGAGACTGATGATTCACAGTCAAAAAAGTTACGATTTAAAATATTTTCAATACTGTTACAACAAATATGATTGGTGGCAGTAGTTGGCTAGTGGGCCTGGCACACACGCTGGCAGGCAGGAGGAAACTGCAATTCAATGGCACTAGCAGACTGATGATTCACAGTCTAAGAATTTTTTATTTTAAATATTTACAATACTGTTACAAGAAATATGATTGGTGTAACTAGTTGGCAAGTGGGCCTGGCACACACGCTGGCAGGCAGGCAACTGCAATTCAATGGCACTAGGAGACTGATGATTCACAGTCAAAAAAGTTACAATTTAAAATATTTTCAATACTGTTACAAAAAATATGATTGGTGGCAGTAGTTGGCTAGTGGGCCTGGCACACACGCTGGCAGGCAGGAGGAAATTGCAATTCAATGGCACTAGCAGACTGATTATTCACAGTCTAAGATTTTTTTATTTTAAATATTTACAATACTGTTACAACAAGTATGATTGGTGTAACTAGTTGGCAAGTGGGCCTGGCACACACGCTGGCAGGCAGGCAACTGCAATTCAATGGCACTAGGAGACTGATGATTCACAGACAAAAAAGTTATGATTTAAAAAATGTTCGATACTGTTACAACAAATATGATTGGTGGCAGTAGTTGGCTAGTGGGCCTGGCACACACGCTGGCAGGCAGGAGGAAACTGCGATTCAATGGCACTAGCAGACTGATGATTCACAGTCTAAGAATTTTTTATTTTAAATATTTACAATACTGTTACAACAAATATGATTGGTGTAACTAGTTGACAAGTGGGCCTGGCACACACGCTGGCAGGCAGGCAACTGCAATTCAATGGCACTAGGAGACTGATGATTCACAGTCAAAAAAGTTATGATTTAAAATATTTTTAATACTGTTACAACAAATATGATTGGTGGCAGTAGTTGGCTAGTGAGCCTGGCACACACGCTGGCAGGCAGGCAACTGCAATTTAATGGCACTAGGAGACTAATGATTCACAGTCAAAAAAGTTATGATTTAAAATATTTTCAATACTTTTACAAAAAATATGATTGGTGGCAGTAGTTGGCTAGTGGGCCTGGCACACACGCTGGCAGGCAGGAGGAAACTGCAATTCAATGGCACTAGCAGACTGATGATTCACAGTCTAAGATTTTTTGATTTTAAATATTTACAATACTGTTACAACAAATATGATTGGTGTAACTAGTTGGCAAGTGGGCCTGGCACACACGCTGGCAGGCAGGCAACTGCAATTCAATGGCACTAGGAGACTGATGATTCACAGTCAAAAAAGTTACAATTTAAAATATTTTCAATACTGTTACAACAAATATGATTGGTGGCAGTAGTTGGCTAGTGGGCCTGGCACACACGCTGGCAGGCAGGAGGAAACTGCAATTCAATGGCACTAGCAGACTGATGATTCACAGTCTAAGAATTTTTTATTTTAAATATTTACAATACTTTTACAAGAAATATGATTGGTGTAACTAGTTGGCGAGTGGGCCTGGCACACACGCTGGCAGGCAGGCAACTGCAATTCAATGGCACTAGGAGACTGATGATTCACAGTCAAAAAAGTTACGATTTAAAATATTTTCAATACTGTTACAAAAAATATGATTGGTGGCAGTAGTTGGCTAGTGGGCCTGGCACACACGCTGGCAGGCAGGAGGAAATTGCAATTCAATGGCACTAGCAGACTGATGATTCACAGTCTAAGATTTTTTTATTTTAAATATTTACAATACTGTTACAACAAATATGATTGGTGTAACTAGTTGGCAAGTGGGCCTGGCACACACGCTGGCAGGCAGGCAACTGCAATTCAATGGCACTAGGAGACTGATGATTCACAGACAAAAAAGTTATGATTTAAAAAATGTTCGATACTGTTACAACAAATATGATTGGTGGCAGTAGTTGGCTAGTGGGCCTGGCACACACACTGGCAGGCAGGAGGAAACTGCAATTCAATGGCACTAGCAGACTGATGATTCACAGTCTAAGAATTTTTTATTTTAAATATTTACAATACTGTTACAACAAATATGATTGGTGTAACTAGTTGACAAGTGGGCCTGGCACACACGCTGGCAGGCAGGCAACTGCAATTCAATGGCACTAGGAGACTGATGATTCACAGTCAAAAAAGTTATGATTTAAAATATTTTTAATACTGTTACAACAAATATGATTGGTGGCAGTAGTTGGCTAGTGAGCCTGGCACACACGCTGGCAGGCAGGCAACTGCAATTTAATGGCACTAGGAGACTAATGATTCACAGTCAAAAAAGTTATGATTTAAAATATTTTCAATACTGTTACAACAAATATGATTAGTGGCAGTAGTTGGCTAGTGGGCCTGGCACACACGCTATCAGGCAGGAGGAAACTGCAATTCAATGGCACTAGCAGACTGATGATTCACAGTCTAAGAATTTTTTATTTTAAATATTTACAATACTGTTACAACAAATATGATTGGTGTAACTAGTTGGCAAGTGGGCCTGGCACACATGCTGGCAGGCAGGCAACTGCAATTCAATGGCACTAGGAGACTGATGATTCACAGTCAAAAAGGTTATGATTTAAAATATTTTCAATACTGTTACAACAAATATGATTGGTGGCAGTAGTTGGTTAGTGGGCCTGGCACACACGCTGGCAGGCAGGAGGAAACTGCAATTCAATGGCACTAGCAGACTGATGATTCACAGTCTAAGAATTTTTTATTTTAAATATTTACAATACTTTTACAACAAATATGATTGGTGTAACTAGTTGACAAGTGGGCCTGGCACACACGCTGGCAGGCAGGCAACTGCAATTCAATGGCACTAGGAGACTGATGATTCACAGTCAAAAAAATTACAATTTAAAATATTTTCAATACTGTTACAACAAATATGATTGGTAGCAGTAGTTGGCTAGTGAACCTGGCACACACGCTGGCAGGCAGGAGGAAACTGCAATTCAATGGCACTAGCAGACTGATGATTCACAGTCTAAGAATTTTTTATTTTAAATATTTACAATACTGTTACAACTAATATAATTGGTGTAACTAGTTGGCAAGTGGGCCTGGCACACACGTTGGCAGGCAGGCAACTGCAATTCAATGGCACCAGGAGACTGAAGATTCACAGTCAAAAAAGTTATGATTTAAAATATTTTCAATACTGTTACAACAAATATGATTGGTGGCACTAGTTGACTAGTGTAGTGGGCCTGGCACACACGCTGGCATGCAGGAAACTGCAATTCAATGGCACTAGCAGACTGATGATTCACAGGCAAAAAATTATTTATTTTAAATATTTACTATACTGTTATAACAAATATGATTGGTGGGAATAGTTGGCAGCAAGTTGGCCTGGCACACACGCTGGCAGGCAGGCAACTGCAATTCAATTGCACTAGCAGGCTGATGATTCACAGTCAAAAAAGATTTTATTTTAAATATTTACACTACTGTTATAACAAATATGATTCGTGGCACTAGTTGGAAAGTGGGCCTGGCACACACGCTCGCAGACAGGCAACTGCAATTAAATAACAATAGCAGAATGATGTAACAGTTTGTTTTTAAAAAAGTTACAAAAATGTTACAACAGATAGGAGTAATGGCACTCAGGATAGAACTAGGCACAGTATTTGCTGGCAGCCTGACACACAGGCTGGCAGTGGCACTAGTGGTGGCAGGCTGGCCTGTAAACTAAAATTAAATAACACTAGAAGAGTGATGTAAAAGTTTTTTTTGACAAAATTTAATATAATGTTACACCAGATAGGAGTCGTGGATTGGCACTGAGGATGGAAGTAGGCACAGTATATGCTGGCAGCCTGACACACAGGCTGGCACTAATGCAGCCTGGCTGGCCTGGCAACTAAAATTAAATAACACTAGAAGAGGACTGATGTAAATAAAATTTTTACATAAAAGTTACACTAATGTTGTTACACCAGATATAAGTGGTGGAAAAAAGAGCTATTAATCTGTGTCACACTATATGATGTGGGCCAGAAACACACAGGCCTAATGGAAAAAGAAATTAGATTACACTAGCAAAATGATTTAAAATTTTTTTTTTAACTTTAAAATAATGTAAAGCAGATATGAGTCGTGGCTGCTAGGGCAGCAATTAACCACAGTATGCTGAGTAAGCCAGAAACACACAGGCCTGATAGAAAATTAAATTAGATTACAGTAGCAAAATAATTTAAAAGTTTTTATTTTAAATTTAAAATAATGTTAAGCAGATATGAGTGGTGGCACTGGCTGGCTGCTACGTAGGGCAGCAATTAACCACAGTATGCTCTGTAAGTCTGAAACACACAGGCCTGATAGAAAATAAAATTAGATTACACTAGCAAAATGATTTAAAGGTTTTTTTTTTAATTTAAAAAAAGGTTAAGCACATATGAGTCGTGGCTGATAGCCTAGGTAGGGCAGCAATTATCCACAGTATGCTCTGCAAGTCTGAAACACACAGGCCTGATAGAAAATAAAATTAGATTACACTAGCAAAATGATTTTTTTTTTTTAAATTTAAAAAAAGGTTAAGCACATACGAGTCGTGGCTGCTAGCCTAGGTGGGGCAGCAATTAACCACAGTATGCTCTGTAAGTCAGAAACACACAGGCCTGATAGAAAATACAATTAGATTACACTAGCAAAATTATTTAAAGGTTTTTTTTTTTATTTAAAAAAAGGTTAAGCACATATGAGTCGTGTCTGCTAGCCTAGGTAGGGCAGCAATTAACCACAGTATGCTCTGTAAGTCAGAAACACACAGGCCTAATAGAAAATTAAATTAAATTACACTAGCAAAATAATTTAACGTTTTTTTTTTATTTAAAAAAAGGTTAAGCACATATGAGTCGTGGCTGATAGCCTAGGTAGGGCAGCAATTAACCACAGTATGCTCTGTAAGTCAGAAACACATAGGCCTGATAAAAAATACAATTAGATTACACTAGCAAAATGATTTAAAGGGTTTTTTTTTAATTTAAAAAAAGGTTAAGCACATATGAGTCGTGGCTGCTAGCCTAGGTAGGGCAGCAATTAACCACAGTATGCTCTGTAAGTCAGAAACACACAGGCCTGATAGAAAATAAATTAACTTTATTAAATATTTAAACCCCTAACCCTACTCAAATAATTTAAATCTACACTAAAAAAAAATTACAAAGTTACAAAAAATAACAAACAATAAGTTACAAAAAATAAAAAAGAAATTATCAAAGCTTTAAACTAATTACACCTAATCTAAGGGCCCTATGAAAATAAACCCCCCCCCAAATAAAAAACCCTAGCCTACAATAAACTACAAAAAGGGCCTTTTGCAGGGCATTGCCCCAAAGTAATCAGCTCTTTTACCTGTAAATAAAAAATACAAACAATCCCCCAACAGTAAAACCCACCACCTACACAACCAACCCCCAAATAAAAAGCTAACTAAAAAACCTAAGCTCCCCATTGCCCCATTGCCCTGAAAAGGGCATTTGGATGGGCATTGCCCTTAAAAGGGCAATTAGCTCTTTTGCAGCCCAAAGCCCTAATCTAAAAATAAAACCCACCCAATCCTAACACTAACCCCCGAAGATAGACTTACAGTTTTGAAGATCCGACATCAATCCTCCAAGAAGCCGGGAGAAGTCTTCATCAAAGCGGCAAGAAGTCCTCCAAGAAGCCGGCCGAAGTCTTCATCCAAGCATCCTCTTCTTCCGACAGACTAACAACGAATGAAGGTTCCTTTAAATTACGTCATCCAAGATGGCGTCCCTTAGATTCTGATTGGCTGATAGAATTCTATCAGCCAATCGGAATTAAGGTTGAAAAAATCCTATTGACTGATCCAATCAGCCAATAGGATTGAGCTTGCATTCTATTAGCTGATTGGAATAGCCAATAGAATGTGAGCTCAATCCGATTGGCTGATTGCAAGAGCCAATAGGATTTTTTCAAACTTAATTC
The DNA here is from genome assembly GCF_027579735.1 of Bombina bombina. NCBI lineage: Eukaryota > Metazoa > Chordata > Amphibia > Anura > Bombinatoridae > Bombina > Bombina bombina. Next base: position 812,768,543 of record NC_069501.1, read on the forward strand.
CGATTGGCTGGAGTTGAATGAAGACTTCTCCCGGCTTCTTGGAGGATGGATGTCGGATCTTCAAAACTGTAAGTCTTCTGGGGTTAGTGTTAGGATTTTTTAAGCTTTTATTGGGTGGGTTTTATTTTTAGATTAGGGTTTTGGGCTGCAAAAGAGCTAAATGCCCTTTTAAGGGCAATGCCCATCCAAATGCCCCTTTTAGGGCAATGGGGAGCTTAGTTTTTTTTAGTTAGATTTTTTTGGGGAGGTTGGTTGTGTGGGTGGTGGGTTTTACTGTTGGGGGGTTGTTTGTATTTTTTATTTACAGGAAAAAAGGGCTGATTACTTTGGGGCAATGCCCAGCAAAAAAAGGGTCTTTTAAGGGCTATTTGTAGTTCATTGTAGGCTAGAGGGATTATTATTTTTGGGGGGCTTTTTTATTTTTATAGTGCCCTTAGATTAGGTGTAATTAGTTTAAAGCTTTGATAATTTATTTTTTTATTTTTTGTAACTTAGTGTTTGTTATTTTTTGCAACTTACGGCTAGATTACGAGTCTTGCGTTAGCCTTAAAAAGCAGCTTTGAGAGGTCCCAATGCTGCTTTTTAACGCCCGCTGGTATTATGAGTCTGGCAGGTACAGGTGTACCGCTCACTTTTCTTCCGCGACTCGAGCTTACCGCAAATCCCCTTATGTCAATTTTGTATCCTATCTTTTCAATGGGACTTGCCTAACGCCGGTATTACGAATCTTGGAAGAAGTGAGCGGTAGACCCTCTCCTGTCAAGACTCCTACCGCATTTAAAAGTCAGTAGTTAAGAGTTTTATGGGCTAACGCCGTAACATAAAACTCTTAACTAAAGTGCTACAAAGTACACTAACACCATAAACTACCTATTAACCCCTAAACTGAGCCCCCCTCCCCCACATCGCAAACACTTAAATAAAGTTTTTAACCCCTTATCTGCTGACCGGACATCGCTGCTACTGTAATATATATATATAGAATAATATATATATAATATATTAACCCCTAAACCTAAGTCTAACCCCCCAACTTAAATATAATTTAAATAAAACAAAATAAAATTACTACAATTAAATAAATGAATCCTATTTAAAGCTAAATACTTTCCTATAAAATAAACCACTAATAGTTACATTTGTATCTATCTTAGGGTTTATATTTATTTTACAGGCAACTTTGTATTTATTTTAACTAGGTAGAATAGTTATTAAATAGTTATTAACTATTTAATAACAACCTAGTTAAAATAAGTACAAATTTACCTGTAAAATAAATCCTAACCTAAGTTACAATTACACCTAACACTACACTATTATCAAATTAATTTACTAAATTACTTACAATTAAATACAATTAAATTAAATAAACTAAAGTACAAAAAAAAAAAACTAAATTACAGAAAATAAAAAAATAATTACATTTTTTTTAAACTAATTACACCTAATCTAATCCCCCTAATAAAATAAAAAAGCCCCCCAAAATAATAAAATTCCCTACCCTATACTAAATTACAAATAGCCCTTAAAAGGGCCTTTTGCAGGGCATTGCCCCAAAGTAATCAGCTCTTCTACCTGTAAAAAAAAAATACAATACCCCCCTAACATTAAAACCCACCACCCACACACCCAACCCTACTCTAAAACCCACCCAATCCCCCCTTAAAAAAACCTAACACTATCCCCTTGAAGATCACCCTACCTTGAGACATCTTCACCCAGCCGGGCACAAGTGGACCTACAGAGGGGCAGAAGTCTTCATCCGATCCGGCCAGTAGAGGTCCTCCAAGCGGCAGAAGTCTTCATCCAGATGGCATCTTCTATCTTCATCCATCCGGAGCGGAGCGGTTCGATCTTCAATCCAGCCAATGCGGAGCATCCTCTTCAAACGAAGTCCAAGCGAAGAATGAAGGTTCCTTTAAATGACGTCATCCAAGATGGCGTCCCTTGAATTCCGATTGGCTGATAGGATTCTATCAGCCGATCGGAATTAAGGTAGGAAAAATCCTATTGGCTGATCCAATCAGCCAATAGGATTGAGGTCGCATTCTATTGGCTGATTGGAACAGCCAATAGAATGTGAGCTCAATCTGATTGACTGATTGGATCAGCCAATCGGATTGAACTTGATTCTGATTGGCTGATTCCATCAGCCAATCAGAATATTCCTACCTTAATTCCGATTGGCTGATAGAATCCTATCAGCCAATCGGAATTCGAGGGACGCCATCTTGGATGACGTCCCTTAAAGGAACCGTCATTCTTCAGTTGGACGTCGCCGGAAGAAGATGGGTCCGCGGTGGAGGTCTTCAGGATGGAGCCGGTCGTCATCGGATGAAGATAGAAGATGCCGCTTGGATCAAGATGGTTGCCGGTCCGGATCGCCTCTTCTTCCCGGATAGGATGAAGACTTTGGAGCCTCTTCTGGACCTCTTCAGCCACCGGATGATGGATCGCCAACCCCCGCTTGGGTTGGATGAAGATTTTGGAGCCAGGACGGATCGGTGATACCTGGTGAGGTAAAGACAAGGTAGGATGATCTTCAGGGGCTTAGTGTTAGGTTTATTTAAGGGGGGTTTGGGTTAGATTAGGGGTATGTGGGTGGTGGGTTGTAATGTTGGGGGGGGTATTGTATGTTTTTTTTTTTACAGGCAAAAGAGCTAAATTTCTTGGGGCATGCCCCGCAAAGGGCCCTGTTCAGGGCTGGTAAGGTAAAAGAGCTTTTAACTTTAGTAATTTAGAATAGGGTAGGGCATTTTTTATTTTGGGGGGCTTTGTTGTTTTATTAGGGGGCTTAGAGTAGGTGTACTTAGTTTAAAATTGTTGTAATATTTTTCTTATGTTTGTAAATATTTTTTTATTTTTTGTAACTTAGTTCTTTTTTATTTTTTGTACTTTAGCTAATTTATTTAATTGTATTTATTTGTAGGAATTGTATTTAATTAATTTATTGATAGTGTAGTGTTAGGTTAATTGTAGGTAATTGTAGGTAGTTTATTTAATTAATTTATTGATAGTTTAATTGTAACTTAGGTTAGTATTTATTTTACAGGTAATTTTGTAATTATTTTAACTATTTTAGCTATTAAATAGTTCTTAACTATTTAATAGCTATTGTACCTGGTTAAAATAATTACAAAGTTGCCTGTAAAATAAATATTAATCCTAAAATAGCTACAATATAATTATAATTTATATTGTAGCTATATTAGGGATTATTTTACAGGTAAGTATTTAGCTTTAAATAGGAATAATTTATTTAATAAGAGTTAATTAATTTCGTTAGATTAAAATTATATTTAATTTAGGGGGGTGTTAGTGTTAGGGTTAGACTTAGCTTAGGGGTTAATCCATTTATTAGAATAGCGGTGAGCTCCGGTCAGCAGATTAGGGGTTAATAATTGAAGTTAGGTGTCGGCGATGTTAGGGAGGGCAGATTAGGGGTTAATACTATTTATTATAGGGTTAGTGAGGCGGATTAGGGGTTAATAACTTTATTATAATAGCGGTGCGGTCCGCTCGGCAGATTAGGGGTTAATAAGTATAGGAAGGTGGAGGCGACGTTGAGGGGGGCAGATTAGGGGTTAATAAATATAATATAGGGGTCGGCGATGTTAGGGCAGCAGATTAGGGGTACATAGGGATAATGTAAGTAGCGGCGGTTTACGGAGCGGCAGATTAGGGGTTAAAAATAAAATGCAGGTGTCAGCGATAGCGGGGGTGGCAGAATAGGGGTTAATAAGTGTAAGGTTAGGGGTGTTTAGACTCGGGGTACATGTTAGAGTGTTAGGTGCAGACGTAGGAAGTGTTTCCGCATAGCAAACAATGGGGCTGCGTTAAGAGCTGAACGCGGCTTTTTTGCAGGTGTTAGGTTTTTTTTCAGCTCAAACAGCCCCATTGTTTCCTATGGGGGAATCGTGCACCCCATTGTTTCCTATGGGGGAATCGTGCACGAGCACGTTTTTGAGGCTGGCCGCGTCCGTAAGCAACTCTGGTATTGAGAGTTGAAGCTGCGTTAAAAATGCTCTACGCTCCTTTTTTGGAGCCTAACGCAGCCTTTATGTGGACTCTCAATACCAGAGTTATTTTTATGGTGCGGCCAGAAAAAAGCCGGCGTTCATTTTTCTGGTCGTTACCGACAAAACTCCAAATCTAGCCGTAAATTTGCACTTGTCTGGTTAGCACGACTGAAGAATATTAAATAAAAAGTTATAAGGGTTAAAAGGTATATGGTATATAACAAGGTATTTGAATGGAAGAGTCTGTAATGTATATATATATATATATATATATATATATATATATATACATATACATGTCTAAATATGTGTATGTATGTATATATACACATTTACTGTATATATGTGTATATATGTTTATATGTGTGTATACTTTGGAGCCCTTTACACTCAAATACCTGAAAACATGAAATTTTCTTTTTATTCAAATTTAATATTAAATAATGTGCTTTACTGTGTATGTACTGTAAATATTATAACATTCCAATGTTCTTCGCATAGGGGAAATGTTCTAAGTATTTTTAAATAAATATTCATATATATACTAGTCCTAAGGCCCGTGTACACGGGCCAATTTTTTAGGTACCACGGTTCCAACCCTTGCTCCCTTTCTCTCCCCCCTCTCTTTTGCGCTCTCTCTCTCTCCCCCCCTCTCTTTTGAGTTCTCTCTCTCCCCCTTATTTTGCACTCTCCCCCCTCTTTTGCTCTCTCTCTCTCTCCCCTTTTCTGCTCTCTCTCTCCCCTCTTGTGCTCTCTCTCCCCCCTCTTTTGCTCTCTCTCACCCACCTCTTTTGCTCTCTCTCCCCTCTTTTGCTCACTCTCTCTCTTCCCCCCCTCATCTGCTCTCTCCCCCCTCTTGCTCTCTCTCTCCCCTATTTTGCTCTCTCCCCCCTCTTTTGCTCTCTCTCTCCCCCCTCTTTTGCACTCTCTCTCTCTCCCCCCTCTCTTTTGCTCTCTCTTCCCCTCTCTTTTGCTCTCTCTCCCCCCTCTCTTTTGCTCTCTCTTCCCCTCTCTTTTGCTCTCTCTCTCCCCCTCTCTTTTGCTCTCTCTTCGCCTCTTTTGCACTCTCTCTTCCCCTCTTTTGCGCTCTCTCCCCCTTCTCTTTTGCGCTCTCTCCCCCTCTCTTTTGCACTCTCTCTCCCCCTCTTTTGTGCACTCTCTCTCCCCCCTCTCTTTTAAACTCTCTCTCCCCCCCTCTCTTTTGAGCTCTCTCTCCCCCCTCTCTTTTGAGCTCTCTCTCCCCCCCTCTCTTTTGAGCTCTCTCTCTCCCCCCACTCTTTTGCGCTCTCTCCCCCCTCTTTATTGCGCTCTCTCCCCCTCTTTTTTGCGCTCTCTCCCCCTCTTTTTTGCGCTCTCTCCCCCTCTCTTTTGTGCTGTCTCCCCCTTGCACTCTCTCCCCCTCTTTTTTGCACTCTCTCCCCCTCTTTTTTGCGCTCTCTCCCCCTCTCTTTTGTGCTCTCTCCCCCTCTCTTTTGCGCTCTCTCTCTCCCTCTTTTGCTCTCTCTCTCCCTCTTTTGCACTCTTTCTCCCCCTTCTCTTTTGTGCTCTCTCCCCCCTCTTTTGCGCTCTCTTTTAAACTCTCCCCCCTCTCTTTTGTTCTCTCTCTCCCCCCTCTCTTTTGCGCGCTCTCTCCCCCCTCTCTTTTGAGCTCTCTCCCCCTTTTTTGTGCGCTCTCTCTCCCCCTCTCTTGCGCTCTCTCCCCCTCTCTTGTGCTCTCTCCCCCTCTCTTTTGCGCTCTCTCTCTCCCTCTTTTGCGCTCTCTCTCCCACCTCTCTTTTAAGCTCTCTCTCCCCCCTCTCTTTTGAGCTCTCTCTCTCCCCCCTCTCTTTTGAGCTCTCTCTCCCCCCTCTCTCTCCCCATCTTTCTCTCCCACTCTCTTGCGCTCTCTCTCCCTCTTTTGCTCTTCCCCCCTCTACTGCTCGCTTTCATTCTAAATTTTTTTCCTTCGTTCCTCTGTTTTGGTTTCTCCCGCCGGCCACGCCCCTCCCGCGCGCTCCCATGAGGCCACGCCCCTTCGTCACGCCCGCCGGTCATGCCCCCTCATCACGCCCACCACGCCCGCCGGCAAAGCCCCCATCACGGCATGCCCGACGCCGGTCACGCCCCCACCAGGCAGCTTCTGCAGTGCGCACTACTCTGCAGCTGAAGGCCAGGTGTGTTTGTCCGCGTGCAGTCTCTACTGCGCATGACGGCTTCAGTCAAACACACTTGGCCTTTTATAATATAGTATATATATATATATATATATATATATATATATATATACACTGTATATGTATGTATGTGTATATATATATATATATATATATATATATATATATATATGTCTTTATTTACCTATATATTCTTATAGATTTATAGGTATAGATATATATTTTACAAAAACAATAATCATATATATAATAACAAAATCGATTCCATCAGAAACTAAACCAGCTCCCAACATACTTCCAGTCTCTCACCCATTAAAAGTTCGCAATCAACCAAAACCCACATAGCGATATATTTAGTTATTTTGCCCCTGTTACTGAGGAAGAGGTTTCTGCACTTATACTGTGCTTTCACATCACTACCTGTAACCTCAAACCCATCCCCTCACAGCTACTACCCTCCCTCTGTTCTACACTTCTCTCTACATCTCTAAAACATGCACTGGTCACACCTATCTTCAAAAAAAATGCCTCTTGATCGAACCTCCTCATCCAACTACCGCTTTATTTCCCTACTTCCTCTTGCCTCAAAGCTTCTTGAAAAGCTGGTATATGCACGCCTATCCCAGTTCCTTACATTAAACTCTCACCACCTTAAGCTAAATTTCTCCAAAACTGAGCTCCTTATTTTACCCCCTTTAAAAATCTCCACCACACCCCATCTGTCTATAACTGTCGACAACTCCATCATTACCCCTACCCCACATTCCCGATGTCTGTGGGTCACATTTGACTCAGATCTTTATTTCACTCCTCACATTCAGTCCTTGGCTAAATCCTGCCGCTTCCACCTTAAAAACATCTCTAAAATTAGACATTTCCTTACACAAGACACAACTAAGATTTGAATCCACTCTCTCCTCCTTTCCCGCCTTGACTACTGCAACTCAGTCCTCTCTGGTCTCCACAGCTGCAGCCTAGCTCCTTTACAATCCATAATGAATGCTTCTGCCAGGCTCATCTTCCTTACACATCAATCTTCATCTGCTGCACCTCTATGCCAGTCCCAGCACTGGCTTCCTCTGGCCTTCAGTATTAAACACAAAATTCTGACTCTGACATACAAGGCCCTCAACTGCACTGCTCCCCCCAATATCTCAGACCTTGTCTCCAGATACTCTCCCTCCCGTCCCCTTTGCTCTGTTCATGACCTCCTACTCTCTATACTGTTCAGGGATGCATACAACCTACACTAACCTTTCCTAATACCAGTTCCTCTCCTCCATTACTATTCACCATAAACCCCCTTAGCATGTAAGCCTAAGAGTCCAACTGTTTGCAGATCACCTTCATAAGAGCTGACTGCAACAGTGCGACCCTCGGCAGGGCCCTCTACCCATTTGATCCCTAGAAATGTTACCTTGTATACCGCCTGTTATATGTTTATAGCTCTGCAGAATCTGTTGGCACTCTACAAATAACTAATAATAATAATAATAATATATATTTAGAAATAAATAGAACATGTTCTTTTATGTGAAGAACATTGGCACTGCAGAATCTGTTGGCGCTACTTTAGGATTAGCGATCTCGGTCTAACGCAGGTTCGGATTAGCACAAGCGATGTGTTAGTTTTTTCAAATTTGCACTCTCCATTGAAGTCTATAGGGAGAAGAAGTTAGAGCTGTTGCGATATGCAAAGTCTTGAAGTTATCTTGCGTTAGCTTTCGCTCGCGAGCAAACATTTTACTTTCAAAATGTAATATGCACGCTAACCCGAAAACATTAAAAGTTTACTCCTGCCGGTGTTTGCATGCAAGCAAAAGCACTAAATAGCAAGCCACTTGTAATCTGGCCCATTATAATTAGACGTGTATTTGTTTCATTATGAATGTATATTCATAACAAAAATAAGGATATTTGTTTCATTTTCTCAAAACGAATATCCGAAAGAATGCACAAACTAATTTAAAGAAAATTAATATATACTAACGAAATTCATTAGTATACATTGTTTCCTTTAAATTATCTTTAAAAGATAAAAAACCTATAGTGTGCTGGGGAGCCACACTAATCCCAACCCTTCTTCACAGAGCCCAGGGCCGTGCTAATAGGAAATTTAGTGCGGCAAATCCCCGAGCCTGCGCTAAGAACATCTTCTGGGATCTGCCGAGCTAATCCTCCTATTAGTGTGGCCCTGGGCTCTGTGAAGAAGGGTCAGGATTATTGTGGCTCCCCAGTGCTCTATAGGTAAGGATAAAACTACAGGAACATTTACATTTATTTAAACAAAAACTAATGTAAATGTAACCGAATATTCAGTATTGGTTTTGTTTTAAACTAAAAGAACACTGAACACTGCAGCAAATTAATATTCTAAAAAATGAACTTTATAGAATATTTGATTTAAATGATTTGTCCAAAACATATTATTCAGAGCTGCTCATGTCTATTTGTAATTACAATATTTTCATGCAGTTTTTCTGAACATTAACATACTAGGTGTGTGTCAAATTTGTTTGAATGCATGTTTTTTGCCCCTATTTGCCTTATTTGGAGGAGCCAAATTGGACTTGTTACTGGAGTAGACAATTGTTTTAGAGTTAAATTACAGGAAAAGGGGCAAAATAAATATATTGCAAAGTTGTTTTCCTGTGCATAATTATTAAATTATTATGTGCATAGTTTTATTAAAATCTCAAGTGTTTTGTTTCCCTTTCAGGCTGAAAGAATGTGGGTTAATCTCCATGCTATTATGCTGTAATAATTAACCTGTGGAACATTTCTATTGCATAAATAGTGATTGTCAATACAGCAAATATGTTTAAAATGTGATAGATACATTTCTGTCTAAAAACAGAATCCATGTTTATGATTGATTGGATTAAATCTATAAGCTTTTAAATGTATTACTGACAGTTTGTTTGACATTTTATTTTTGCATTTGAAAAACAATATCATTATCTATAATGTTACAGTTTTCATATGGCTGTAAAAGGGTTCATTAAAAAATAATTTTGGGAAGGAGAACATGACCATCCTAGTAAATACAAAACAGTATTTTTGATTTAGTGGACCAAGCAAAAAAGTAGTAGTGAACATTCTCTGTATTTATACTTATATTTATATATATGATTTATACTTTTATTTTGAACATCAGAATACTGTGGCCCTCAATCCAAACGACTCCAAATCAAAAATATTGTATGGCAAAAAAGTGTTGTTTTTTTTTTTTTGGGGGGGGGTTGCTTCATTTTCTAAGAACACAAAATGTATGCTTACCTGATAAATTTATTTATTTCTTGACAAGGTGAGTCCATGGATCATCATCAATTACTGTTGGGAATATCACTCCTGGCCAGCAGGAGGAGGAAAAGAGCACCACAGCAAAGCTGTTAAATATCACTCCCCTACCCAAAATCCCCCAGTCATTCGACCAAAGGGAAAGGAGAGAAAGGAAGTAACACAAGGTGCAGAGGTGCCTGAGTTTTATATAAAAAGAAATTGTCTGAATACAGAGCAGGACGTGGACTCACTGTGTCAAGAAATAAATAAATTTATCAGGTAAGCATAAATTTTGTTTTCTTTCTAATGACACAATGAGTCCACGGATCATCATCAATTACTGTTGGGAACCAAAACCCAAGCCAGAGGACATAAATGATAAGGGAGGGACAAGACAGGAACCTAAACAGAAGAAACCACTGCTTGAAGAACCTTTCTCCCAAAAGAAACCTCAGCCGAGGCAAAAGTATTGAATTTATAGAATTTGGAAAAAGTGTGCGAAGATGACCAAGTTGCAGCCGTGCAAATCTGTTCCACAGAAGCTTAATTTTTGAAGACCCAGGAAGAAGAAACAGCCCTTGTGGAATGAGCTGTTATTTTCTCAGGAGGTTGCTGTCCAGCAGTCTCATATGCCAAGTGAATAACGCTCTTCAGCCAAAGGGAAAGTGAAGTAGCCGTAGCTTTCTGACCCTTGCATTTCCCAGAAAAGCAAACAAACAACGCAGAAGACTGAGGAAAGTCCTTAGTTGCCTGCAAATAAAATTTTAGAGCTCGCACAGCATCCAGATTATGTAACAAGCATTATTTGTGAGAAGAAGGATTAGGACACAAATAAGGTACAACAATTTCCTGATTAATATTCTTGACCAAAACAACCTTGGGCAGGAAACCAAACTTAGTACGCAGAACCACCTTATCAGAGTGAAATATAAGATAAGGGGAATCCCATTGTAAAGAAGAGAGTTCAGAGACTCCCAGAGCAGAAGAAATAGCAACAAGAAACAAAACTTTCCAAGATAACATCTTAATATCTAAAGAATGCATAGGCTCAAACGGAGCCTGTTGTAAAACTTTAAGAACAAGGTTAAGACTCCATGGAGGAGTAACAGGTTTAAACACAGGCCGAATTCTAACCAAGGCCTGACAAAACGATTGCACATCTGGCACATCCACTAAGTGCTTATGTAACAAAATAGACAATGCAAAAATCTGACACTTTAGAGTACTTGCCGACAAACCCTTCTCCAGACCATCCTGGAGAAAGGACAAAATCCTAGGAATCCTTACTCTACTCCAAGAGTATCCTTTGGATTGATACCAATACAAGTATTTACGACAGATCTTATGGTAAATCCTGCGAGTCACAGGCTTACGAGCCTGAATCAAGGTCTCAATGAACGACTCTGAAAATCCACACTTAGCTAAAACTTAGTGTTCAATCTCCAAGCAGTCAGCATCAGAGAAACAAGATTTGGATGAAGGAAGGGAACCTGAAGTAGAAGGTCCTTCCTCAGAGGCAGTCTCCAAGGTGGAAAGGATTACATTTCCACTAGGTCTGCATACCAAATCCTGCAAAGCCACGCCGGGTCTATGAGAATTACAGATGCCCTCTCCTGCTTGATTCGAGCAATGACTCTTGGAAGGAGAATGAACAGAGGAAACAGGCATGCTAGACTGAAGTTCCAAGGAACTGCCAGAGCATCAATCTGAAATGCCTGCAGATCTCTTGACTTTGAGCCGTATCTCGGAAGTTTGGCATTCTGACGAGAAGCCATGAGATCCAACTCTGGCTGCCCCCACTTGAGGGTCCACTCCTGGGATGTGGATCACAGAAAGACTGCAGTTGTGAGTCTCCGCCCACTGAATAATTTGGGCCACCTCTGTCATGGCCAAGGAACTCTGAGTTCCCCCCTGGTAGTTGATGTAGGCCACCGAGGTTATGTTGTCCGACTGGAATCTGATAAACCGGGCTAAGGCTAACTAAGGCCAGGCCAGAAGAGCATTGAAGATTGCTCTCAGCTCCAAGATGTTTATGGGCAGGACTCCTCCTGGGTCCATAAGCCCTGAGCCTTCAACGAGCCCCAAACTGCTCCCCAACCTAGAAGGCTGTCATCTGTGATCACAATCACCCAGGAGGGTCTGCAGAAGCAAGTACCATGGAGAGATGATCTTGAGAAAGCCACCACGGAAGGAAGTCTATTGATGCCTGATCTAGATATACTCACAGTTCCATTGTCATGGAAGCCAACATCAGACCGATTACCTCCATACATTGAGCCACTGACGGCCGTGGAGAGGACTGAAGGGCAAAGCAAGAGTCGAAAATCTTTTTTCTAACCTCAGTCAGAAAAATCTTCATTAACAGGGAGTCTATTATGGTCCCCAAAAATAGGACCATTGAAGCTAAAACCAGAAAAGTTTTTTTTTTCCAATTCACCTTCCATCCATGGGATCGAAGAAAAGACAACAAGATCTCCATATAAGATTCTGCTTGTTGAAAAGATGGTGCCTGAACCAGAATGTCATCCAGATAAGGTGCCACTGCAATGCCCTGATATCGAAGCACAGCTAAAAGAGCCCCCAGAACCTTTGAAAAAATTCTGGGAGCTGTGGCAAGACCGAATAGAAAGGCCATGAACTTGAAATGATTGTCCAAAAAGGTGAATATCAGAAACTTGTGATGGTTCCAGTGAATGGGAACATGAAGGTATGCATCCTTTAGGTCTATGGTTGTCATCAAAGTATTTGTTCAATTTACTAGACTTTTTAGAATTGACTATGATAGTTGTGTTGGAGTCATCCAAAGTTGCCAAAACCTCCTTAAGTAATAAGTGAAGGTGTTCTAGCTTAAATCTGAAAGATACCACTTCAGCATCAGAAGAAGTAATTACACTGTCTGAGTCTGAGATTCCCCTCTGAGATTCCCCCCTCAGATGCTACCAACATGTCTTCTTCCTCAGGCTTATGGGAAGGGACACTCTGGATAGCCAGAACTTGATCAGAAACCTTACTAACTGTTTCCTTAAATTTCCTTTTACACCTTCCCTGCAACATGGGGAAAGCTGATAAGGTTTCAGATATCACAAGAGATACCTCGGAAGCAATGTCTTGTAGAGAAAATCCTACAGGATTGCAAGAGGAAACACAGGGTACTGTATGTGGAGACTGAATAAGTTGGGATGCTTGAGAAGAAAGCTGCGGCATATCTGCAACAGGAGACACCTTTACAGCATTTGCCTGGGATAATGGTGTCTAATAGTCAAATATTTAATCTCTATAACTTAAAGTTCTCTCAATGCATGAGGAACAAAAAGGAACTGTGGGTTCCACCTGAGCATCAAAACATAACTGACAAGCAGCAACTTCGTATAATATGTATTAATACTTTCCCCTTCTGGTGAACCGCAGCCATCCCACAGTCTCTCCCAAGGTCTGTGTGAATATATCAGGTGTGCTAGCTGGAGGCGCTGGTTCAGCTTGTATCAGTCGTTGGTATCTTCCTTTCCTTCCTCGGTTGTATAACTCTAGGTGCAAAATAGTGGTGCTGAAATATCAGACAATACACCATACAAAGGTGAATATCTACTCACAGTGTATATTGCAGGTTACCGGCTCCTTCCCAATATGAAAAGACAATATCACAGATTCAGTAAAAAAGATTGTCTTTATTTGGCTCAACGCAAAAGCGTTTCAACGGTCCCAGCCGTCTTTCTCAAGAGCAATAAAAGTGCTTTACAAACCAAAGCATGCTTTGGTTTGTAAAGCACTTTTATTGCTCTAGCTTAGTCTGCTATAAAAATAATAGTTGCAGCTAGCACACCCAAGCAGCAACTTCGCCTGGGATAATGGTTTGACAAGCCTATTGTAAAAATTATTTATTTGAAAATAAAAAATAAATGTGTACTGTGTCTTTAAATAGAAATGTATGTTAGCACAACAAACCAAATAGACCTCAGGCTACCTATACACCTCAGTAGCTTTACTGAGGTGCCTACCTGTCCTGCAGCTCACAGAGTGACTTCCCTCACAGAAGAAACAATCCCCTTTCAAATACAGAGCGGTTACAGAGCCATAACTGCCAAAAAAAATGGCTTACAACTGTAATCTCCATGACCAAAAGTTAAAGTATAAAAACTACTATAACACACTAAGCCACCAAAAATCACCTCACAGTCTCAATGCTCAAAATTTCTAAAAGAGACCCCAAACATGAAGGTTTAATAAAGTCCCATATTAAATAACACAGCTTTAGCTGTAACAAGTGACAGCAATCTCCTTGCAAAAGAAAATTAAAATGGCACTTACCTGAAAGTGTTGTCGGGCAGCAGGACAGCTCACCTGCTTTGAGAGGGTGCAGCACCTCACATGGACCTGTGAAGAGAGAAAAACAGAGTAAACCTACTAAAGGTTTTCTAGTTAGGGCAGCAGATTATTGAGAAAATGCAGTGAGGATTGTACCTCACAAGTTCTGAAGTGCTCAAAAGCCACCACTGCCCTACTGAAGAGACTGATGTGGACTAGGCTAGACCCCAGAAAGGAACAGAGTAAGCTTAGTCTGCTATAAAAATAATAACATTTTGATTGAAGAAAACTTCTCATCAGACACCTAAAATTCACCTCCTCCTTGCACTACAGGCAAAGAGAATGACTGGGGGGTTGTAGGTAGGGGAGTGATATTTAACAGCTTTGCTGTGGTGCTCTTTGCCTCCTCCTGCTGGCCAGGAGTGATATTCCCAACAGTAATTGATGATGTTCCGTGTCATTAGAAAAAATGGCGATTTCTTATGCATGTAAGTTAATTTGTTGTAACTTTTTTATTTGTTGCAAAACATTTTTTAAAAATTAAAGAATGAAACAAATTAATTGAATCGCCAATTCATTAATACATTCATTCACTATTAGAAAGAATGCAGGCAGGTTGCACAAAGGTGCATTTCAGTTTTTAATAATAGAATTTTTGTAATATATATATATATATATATATATATATATATATATATATATATATATATATATATTATATATATATATATATATATATATATATATATATATATATAAAAATACAAAAGAGTAACAGGATGGTGCTTAGTACAACAGAGCATACAACAGACTGATGTTTATCAGACAAAGGAATTAACAATGGTAGAGGGGGTAATAATGACAGGACACTAATGCAAAAAGAATGCAAGTGGATTTATGATCTATCTACCATAGGTTTGGGAGGTATGAATGAAAAGCTAGATATGGCGAGTTTTCTATAGCTTTATAATCCACTTGGAAAGAATTCAAAACTCGCCCTGATATCATAAGTACCATATATAAAATATAGAATGTAAAGGATTGTCTATCTTTACTTATCCAATTTTGTAAATATACTATAAGTTTTATTTTATTTTAAACACTTTAGTTGCATTTATATATATATAAGAATTGTGTTTGAATAACATTTGCTGATATTTCACCTGTAACTGAGGGAATGTTTAAATCTGGCTATAAAGCCTGGTAATTGATGCTCACTAATTAAGCCCTGAGGAAGCCCCGTTTCCCTGATGACGAGGGGTGAAACACGTGTTGGCTAGTTGTTGTTTGGCTCACGTGACATCCATGCTGTCGGTGTTTGTCTTACAACGGAACGGCTTTGCTATCGAGCGGATAACCTCAAAGAAAATCTTCACAAGATGAAATGGAAAAAATACCCACAGCAGACTGAGCAATATTGAAGTGTGGTAATATCGTATGCTGTTTTGAAGTGCTATATGGCTACAAACATATGAGCTATGCATAAGCAAAAGTGAAGTTAGTGTTTGCAAGGAAGAACCTGTTTGGTGTGCTAAACTACGTGTGCAAAACTTCAGGATAAGTGTAGTTGACAGAGGGATACTATATTACACTTAGTATCCTCCTGCACTTTTTCTTGTATAACACCTTTGTACTGTTTTCTCACTCGCTGCCCATGGAGGCTATGCTGACTTTCTGAATCAGTCCGTAAGATTGGCTGAGTAACTTTCACTAATATTGCTTGCTAACCACATCAGCTTTGAAGCGTTTGCTTTATTTCATGAATATCAACTGCCGCAATACTTGCCTGCTTTTCAGCTTCTATAACAACTACAGCTGCTATCTGCATATGTGCATACTAACAAAAGACTGCTCTATAACATGCTTCATCTGCTCACAGAAGAGATTGTACTTTGCTCTAACAATGTTACTATAACTAATAAGTAATGCTATGTGATGTATCCACTCTTGCAAACTAATATCCATGCATAAATTCTAAGATGTATACGCTCTAGTTCCGTATAACCTGTTTCTATAGTAGTATCTATCTAGGTATGATATGGCAAGTGAGATTTGTTAATCATGTTACAAGCGAGTTCAGTTTTCACTAAAACCGATATGGTCTGAATCTTTTCTTGAGATACAACATTCCCATTTGCAGTTCCTACACTGGGTACTTACTTTTTAACAGCTTTTGCTGTTTAATACTGTATAGTCTGGATTGTCATAAGGGCCGGTCCTTTTGTTTATTTTGGTGTTTGAATGTTTTCACATGAGGTATTATATTTATTTTTTCTATCTTATGTTTGAGTTTATGGTATATTTTTTACACCTTTTTATTATTTAATTTTGCACTGTGTGTTAGCTCAGACCCCTAGGAGGGTGAGTGTGCAATTAACTACATAAATTTTGATATTTTATCCAAAACAAGTGTCCGTGTATTTTGTAAAAGAGTGATGAATTCCCTGTCTTTTAAAATGCCACTACCATGTGCCATTTCTCTTCTTTTTATTAGATGTATATAACATTTAAAGGGTCTGCACCAGGATTAAATAGTCCTATTCTCAATTTATTTTGAGAGTTGGTATTTGAGTATTCTCAATACTAACTATCTACACTTGTTATACTTGAATATCGCAATTTTTTCCATCCATCATCTCTATTTTTTATATATTCTATTTTTTATTGTTGATGTCTTTTTTTCTTTGGGTATTTATGTGTCCTTGTATTCTAAGACCATTTCCTATGTATTTGGTGTTATTCGTCTGTTTGTTGGGGACCCTGTTAGATGGAATCCTACTCTTATTTTTATTATTATTTTTCACATTCTTAAGGGGACCCACTAATTTGTCACTTTTATTTTTATTTTGGTTATGGTTAGGGTAGTTTCCCTTTATAGTGTCTCCCCATACTGTTCCATCTTCCCTGTAGTCCGGGGAATATATATCCGACCAATCCCAATTGGACCCACCTTCTCAAGGAGTATTAGCCTCCCCACCCCAAGTTTCCTGGAATACATGGTCCTCTAAATCATCTGTATCTTCATTGGGACAGTTCATAATACCCTCCCCTGTATTCACTATACCTGGTATTGGTCTTTTGTCTTCTTCACTAATCTGTTTCTTTAAATTATAATCTTTGAGAAATTAGCTTTTTTTCTTGTTTTCTACTTTAGATTAAAAAATCTTTATCTTTCTTTTATTTGCCACATCTAGTTCTTATGTATATAGTATACATCACCTTTAAAATTGTTTAATCTTGTTCTTATATCTTTCATCTGGGTGGTTATAGTAAAAGTAAAGTACTTGTTTTTGTCTGTAGCGAATAAGAATATCCATTAATTTAAATGAGATATCTTCTAAACTCGTATCCCATTCGGTTAATAGTTCAACTTCTGAAGGGTCCATGATAGCTGATTTTTAAAACTTAAGACCTTTAGGTATGATTTTATACTTTACATATCGTTCTAGGTTAGTGCAATCATGCCAATTCAGAAGTTGTTTCTTGGTTAATTTCTCTAATTTTTCAAATACTTCGGGTTAGTAATAGTTACATTTTTATTTAGAGTTACATTTTCCTCACATATAGAAAGATTTTTCTCCTTATTTATAGGGTCAAAATAAACCCCATATTCAAATTCAGAGGAATCAGTCATATTGAAATTAATGCAAATATATTAGTTTGAGATCAATAACTCTACACATATATATATATATGAAAATATGTGAATCAAAGTATATATACCCTTCAAAGATATAGCTGCTCTAGGAAAAGGATAAAAAACAGGAATAAACAAGTAGAAAGTAGGGGAGAGTATCCCCTAACAAGCCCTAAGAGCGCTTCTAAGATGGGTATCAAGTACCTATATTTAAGGCACCTCTATATACAGTTATCTTTGTTGAAAATAAAGACCGCTTGTCCTATAAATCCAGAGGAGTCCCTTCACACCTCTAACAATAAAAACATAAATACGAAAGAGTAACAGGATGGCGCTTAGTACAACAGAGCATAAAACAGACTGATGTTTATCAGACCACAAAATGTCCTGGAGGATGACAATTCTAAAAACATAGCTACCTCATATGATTGAGGTTGCTTGAAGTAAGTGTACATCCAAGTGGGAGCGGTACATGAAGAGATTTGTTTTAATAATTTATTGATTGTGTTGTTCACTTTATTGACTCTGTGAATTTATAATTTCAAATTACTGCATCTAGCTATGTTTTGAGAATTGTCATCCTCCAGGACATTTTGTGGTCTGATAAACATCAGTCTGTTTTATGCTCTGTTGTACTAAGCGCCATCCTGTTACTCTTTTGTATATATATATATATATATATATATATATATATATATATATATATATATATATATATATATATATATATATGTATATATATATATATTACAAAAATGCTAATATTTAAAACTGAAATGTACCTTTGTGCAACCTGCCTGCATTCTTTCTAATAGTGAATGAATGTATTAATGAATTGGCGATTCAATTTATTTGTTTCATTCTTTAATTTGTAAAAAATTTTTTGCAACAAATAAAAAAAGTTACAAAAAATTAACTTACATGCATAAGAAATTGCCCATTTCTTTCTAATGACATGGTTCATCATCAATTACTGTTGGGAATATCACTCCTGGCCAGCAGGAGGAGGCAAAGAGCACCACAGCAAAGCTGTTAAATATCACTCCCCTACATACAACCCCCCAGTCATTCTCTTTGCCTGTAGTGCAAGGAGGAGGTGAAGTTTAGGTGTCTGATGAGAAGTTTTCTTCAATCAAGATTGTATTATTTTTTTAGCAGACTAAGCTTACCACTCCCACTTGGATGTACACTTACTTCAAGCAACCTCAATCATATGAGGTAGCTATGTTTTGAGAATTGTCATCCTCCAGGATATTTTGTGGTCTGATAAACATCAGTCTGTTTTATGCTCTGTTGTACTAAGCGCCATCCTGTTACTCTTTTGTATTTATGTTTTTATTGTTAGAGGTGTGAAGGGACTCCTCTGGATTTATAGGACATGCTGTCTTTATTTTCAACAGAGATAACTATATATAGGGGTGTCTTAAATATAGGTACTTGATATCCATCTTAGAAGCACTCTAAGGGCTTGTTAAGGGATACTCTCCCCTACTTTCTACTTGTTTATTCCTGTTTTTTTTATCCTTTTCCTAGAGCAGCTATATCTTTGAAGGGTATTATATATATACTTTGATTCACATATTTTCAAATATATATATATATGTGTGTGTAGAGTTATTGATCTCAAACTAATATATTTGCATTAATTTAAATATGACTGAAATTTCAATATGACTAATTCCTCTGAATTTGAATATGGGGCTTATTTTGACCCAATAAATAAGGAGAAAAATCGTTCTATATGTGAGGAAAATGTAACTATTACTAACCCTGAAGTATTTGCTTGAAAAATTAAAGAAATTAACCAAGAAATAACTTCTGAATTGGCATGATTGCACTAACCTATAACTATATGTAAAGTATAAAATCATACCTAAAGGTCTTAAGTTTGAAAAATCAGCTATCATGGACCCTTCAGAAGTTGAACTACTAACCGAATGGGATACGAGTTTAGAAGATATCTCATTTAAATTAATGGATATTCATATTCACTACAGACAAAAATAAGTACTTACTATAACCACCCAGATAAAAGATATAAGAACAAGATTAAACAACTTTAAAAGTGATGTATACTATAAAAGACTTGATGTGGCAAATAAAAGAAAGATAGAGATTTTTTAATCTAAAGTAGAAAACAAGAAAAAAAGCAAATTTCTCAAAGATTATAATTTAAAGAAACAGATTAGTGAAGAAGACAAAAGACCAATACCAGGTATAGAGAATACAGGGGCGGGTATTATGAACTGTCCCAATGAAGATACAGATGATTTAGAGGACCATGTATTCCAGGAAACTTGGGGTGGGGAGGCTAATACTCCTTGAGAAGGTGGGACCAATTGGGATTGGTCGGATATGTATTCCCCGGACTACAGGGAAGATGGATCAGTATGGGGAGACACTATAAAGGGAAATTACCCTAACCATCACCAAAATAAAAATAAAAGTGACAAATTAGTGGGTCCCCTTAAGAATGTGAAAAGCAATAATAAAAATAAGAGTAGGATTCCATCTAACAGGGTCCCCAACAAACAGACGAATCACACCAAATCCATAGGAAATGGCCTTAGAATACAAGGACACATAAATACCCAAAGACAAAAAAGACATCAGCATTTTGAAAAAAATAGAAATAGTAGACCAAGCCAACAGACATTTTTAGGGTCCCAAACCAGGGATTACAATCCACATTTCCAAAACAAACATCGAAATCCACCCTCTACCCCGCAGTGGAGAAGACACAGTCAAAAAAGTGGATTAGAAAGAAGTACAGGGGTAAAGAGCAGGAAAATTCCTACGAAATAAGAAATATACAAAAGAACAGGACGAACACAGATTGGGACTATTAAAAAGCGTAAAAATAATTAATTTAATAGATAAAAACTTTTCGGAGAATATCATGAATTTATTCAGAAAAGGTTTATCATTCGCATCTATTAGGGGACCTAACCAGTTTTCCCTTTATATAGATTTACAGAGGTTTGTGAGAAAACTCTGGACAGACATGAAAAAATTAAAAAAAAGATAAACTTGGATCCTTAAAAAGCATTGACAACAATGTCCTTACTGATGATGATCTAGAGACATTAATAACCTTAGAAGAATTGGGGGATAATGTATATCCAAATGGAATAGGAACAGATGTAGAAGGCAAAATGAGTGAAATTGCATATTAACAATTCCCCACACTTAAATTGGCCTCTAATTTCTATCCACTGTCTTCAAAAGGTAACTATATCCCTGTTTTTGAAAATTTGGTTACTCAAGAGTTTGATGACTATTGAAAAAAATTATAAAATAAAAAAAGATAATTTGAGCAAAAAGGAAAAAGCAGAACTAGCCTTACTAGCAAAAGATCTGGATATAGTGATTAGAGAGGCGGATAAAGGAGGGGGAGTAGTCATCCAAAATCGAGATGACTACATGAAGGAAGCTAGAAGACTTTTGGATGATTGTACCACATACAAAAAGCTATCTAGAAACCCCATTAGCGTATTTCAACAGCAATACACTAATCTGTTGGATACAGCGAAATATGAGAGGATAATAAATGAGGATGAATTCTTATTTTTGAATAGAAAAGATCCCCAAATGGCCCTGTTCTATCATTTGCCTAAAGTGCATAAGGATATTCTGAATCCTCCGGGTAGACCTATAATTGCTGGGATTGATTCTCTAACTTCTCCCCTCTCTGAATATGTCGATTATTTTTTACAACCCATTGTACCCAAAATTAAATCTTATCTCAGAAACACTCCTGACACTATAACAAAAATATCAAAAATAAATTGGGAGGATAACTTCATTTGGGCCACTGTGGATGTAACTGCGCTGTTCATATCAATAATATTCCACATGTGCAGGGAATAGAGGCGGTTGGATATTGGCTAGAATCTTTAACCAATCCAACTCATATAAAACAACAATTCCTTTTTGAAGCTATTAGCTTCATCTTGGAAAATAACTATTTCCTCTTTGAAATTAGTAATATGTACAGGTTGGCGGTACGGCTATGGGCACCAAATTTGCTCCTAGCTACGCCAACCTGTACATGGGGTTCTGGGAAGAGATATATAGTTGGCTCAATAACCCCTATTTTGATAATATTGTCACCTGGTTCAGGTTCATTGATGATATTGTTTTGATCTGGAAAGGTGAGGTAGATAAATTATTAGAGTTCTTTATGTATTTAAATGAGAGCAAAATGAATTTAAAATTTACTGAAAAACATAGCAAGGTAGAAATTCAATTTCTAGACCTTCTTTTATTCCAAGAGGAAGGGACTATAAAAACCTGATTGTACATAAAGGAAACAGATAGTATTGGGTACATGCATGCCTCCAGTTGCCACCATCCCTCCCTCCTGGATAAAAAATATCCTGGCAGGACAATTTGAGAGACTAAAAAGGAACTGCACTAAATTCAGTGACTTTGAAAAGGAATCTAAAAATATGAAACAAAAATTTCTATAAAAGGGTTACAAAAAGAAATTGGTTTAATCAGCATATAAGAAAATTGATATGAAACATCTAAATAGGGAAGAAAAGTCCTTGGAAATCTCTAAAAAAGAGAAAAAAACAAAGAAACACTGATACTAGCTTTATATCTACATATAGTGAAGGGTCGGAGGGTATTAAACACATACTCACAAAACACTGGCATATCTTAAAGAAAGATGATTTTTTACGAGATAAAATAGGGATAAAACCTAATTGTATTTTTAAGAAAAACAAACATTTAAAAGCCATAATAGCACCCAGCCTACTAAAAGAGTTGTAATGAAACATGGTTGAGCAAGGGTACCACTGGGTTTTATAAATGCAATAGGCTCAACTGTGTCTCGTGTGAACACATGTACCATGGGAACAGACCAACAAAAATGGTCAACTCTACTTTGAACGACAAAGAATGTAAGATAATTAACTTGGTCAATTGTAAAACTATGTTTGTAGTATACTTGCTACAATGTAGTTGTAACCTTTAGTATATAGGGAGAACAACGAGACCGTAGAAGAAACGGTTATACAAACATATTATGAATATAAAAGAAGGTCTTAAGTCTCATAACCTGTCTGATCACTATAGGCAGGTTCATAATCAAAATCCTGATTGCCTCAGGGGCACCCTCCTAGAGCATGTCCATGTAGGCAAGAGGGGGGGAAATAGAGAGACCCTGCTAAGACAGAGAGAGACTTTCTGGATCCATGCATTTGGAACTAGAACCCCATCAGGATTAAACATAGATATTGATATTGCAGCATTCCTATAGATCTGTATAGACCCACATTGAATTGAATATATGAAAGAATATCAATTTATCTCCCGATTAGGTTTTAGATCTTTTAGTATTATGAATATTGTATAATTTATTAATGTGTTTTATATTTAATCCCAATGGATAAGGAGGGTTTTTTAAAAAAAAATTCAGATATTCTAATATACATATTTATTTTACAATTGTTTTTGAAATATGTATATAGTTTTATTAGTCTTTTAGATATAAGTACTATTTTATGCATTTTGAATTTGCAGTATTTTATGTGAAAACAGATTTTCTGTAATTATAATCAACCTAGGTCAAGTAGATAATAGCCTTTTGGAATACTCGTAGTGGCACACGTAATGGTCAAAATTTCTGCCATAATTCATTTATTTATAGCACAATACTTCCGACTTGCAGGGACCATATGGTTATGTATGATGAGTCCCTGGCAACCGGTAGTCATGGTGCGAAGTTGTTTGTAGATACGGCACATAACCGGAAATTACATCATACGTGTCACACTACCGGAAGTGGTTCATGTAGAAGCTGTATCGAATGGATGATCAGTATCATAGCAGGGGGCTCTATTTAAGGTGAGGTTCCATTGCTGCACATATACCTCAGATGAAGAAGGGACACATATAGATTTAACCCTTCGAAATGGCTAAGGTTTTTATTGCTTGGTGAGAAGTGTCACCCCTATTAGAGACTCCGGAACCTTCTGTGTATGGCTTGTGGATGAGAGAATTGGGGATAATCTTACTTTGTGTATAGCACCTTCTCTGCTCCATCTGTTTATGCGCTTATTGTATACCTCATGCATTAAGGGTTTTAAATGTGAGTGAAAATTTCACAGCTTGTACTAATTGTGTGTGTTTATTAAAACGGTTTTACACTATGTGCCTCTATCTGGCTTTTTTTGCATAACGGTGATTGAGATTGAAAGTTCCCATCTACCTGAAAGTACAAGTGGCACAACAAATTCCGAACACAGACAAACATCATACTTTTGGAGCTCGCATACAAAGAGGTCTAGATTTTCCGGCAGATCTATACTACAGGTATATGTACATCCAAGTGGGAGCGGCACATGAAGAGATTAGTTTTAATCATTTATTGATTGTGTTGTTCACTTTATGGACTCTGTGAATTTATAATTTCAACTAACTGCATCGAGCTATGTTTTGAGAATTGTCATCCTCCAGGACATTTTGTGGTCTGATAAACATCAGTCTAAATTTAAAGACAAATGACTCCCTTCTGAGCCAAGTGTCTCTCAGGATAATGCTGTGCGTGACATGCCTCAGCTTTCTCCTCCAATGTCCTAAGCCTTAATTGTTTCTCATACTGTGCTTTCTGTGTCCTCTCATCCACCTGGGGGTGTTTATTTACCTGGTGATTTTGCTGCTCAGATTACTTCTGCAGTATCAGTGGCTTTGTCAGCTTTCCCTGCTTCGGGTAAGTGTAAGAGGAAATCTAAAGATTTGCCTGCTAGTAAGGTTTCTGACCTCTCTAAGCCTGCATTGGTCAACCTTTCTCAATTGTCTGATGAGGAGAATACTTTATTAGCATCTGAAGGTGAAATCTCAGACTCTGACATTTTAGCAGAAATATCTTCAGAATCTGAAGAGGTTGATTTTAGATTTAAGCTTGAACATCTCCGGTTACTACTGAAGGAGGTTCTAGCTACTTTGGACTACTGTGAACCTTCCGTTGCTGTCAACCCCACAAAGTCTTCTAAACTGGATAGAGTTTATGATTCTCCATCTTCTGAGGATGTTTCTCCTGTTCCAAAGAAGATGTCTGAAATTATAGCTCAGGAATGGGATAAGTTAGGGGTTCCTTTTTCCCCTTCCCCTGTTTTTAAAAAAATATTTCCTTTTGTTGACTCTATTCGTGAATCATGGCGCACTGTGCCTAAAGTAGAAGGAGCTATTTCTACTCTTGCTAAAAGAACTACCATTCCTAAAGAGCATAGTTGCTCTTCTAAGGATCCAAAGGATAAGAAGCTAGAGGCTTACTTAAAAAAGATGTATATCCATCAAGGATTACAGTGGCAACCTGCAGGGAGTATTGCCATGGTTGCGGGAGCAGCATCTTATTGATGCAATGCCTTGTCTAATCTTATTTCAGAAGAGACTACGGTAGCGGAGATCCAAGATGCGATCAAAGCTCTTGAACTGACCAATACCTTTATCTGTGATGCCAAAATTTAGATAATTAGACTGAGAGCTAAGATGTCTAGCTTTACTGTGCCAGCCCGCAGAGCAATTTGGTTAAAATCTTGGTTGGCTGATGTTTCTTCAAAGGCCAGGCTTTTGGCCCCTATTTATCAACCTGTCAATTTACTTGCATTTGCCGGCACCAATACGCTTGCCTAAGATCGCCTAACATCGCTGCCGCGGACCTGTCAAAAAGCTGTGCACCAAGTACGGGGCCATGAGCAGCGGACTGTTGTTTTTTTTTTTTTAATTATTATATGTAAAGAACAGTAAATACATAGAAATCAAATTACAAGAAAATCAAATTACATATCTTGCGCCACGCAGGGCCCAACCTATTGTATGGTACAGATAAACAAAAACAAGAAAAAAAAAACATTGTATAGATTTTATCTGAAAATCCACAGTTTAAAATGTATCAATGTAAAACTTATAACATCAAATATAAACCTATTGGGTCCTTTCTCTTTCTTATCTGCTCTTTACATACCTATTTTCCTTTTTTCCTTTATTTTCAAAAAATAACTTAATCATCATAATACAAAAAAATCTTCAAAACTTGAAAATCACAAACACACAAACAACAAACAGACAAACAAAAAAAAAAAAAAAAAATCCCCGTACTTTGGTCCTACTCCCCCTCCCCTCTATCTCTACCCCGCACTCCCCTCAGGGCCGCTCAATCCAGGTATGTGGGAAAACATTTAATAGCGTCAATTCCGCAAAGCTCACTGAAGTTAAAAATGGGGACAGAATCACTCTCTGAAATGCAACCGGGAAAGACAAAATAACAGGAGACCATTTCCAGAGAAACTTCTTAATTCTAATCTCAGATACATCATATAAATGATGTGATTCAAAAAGAATTTGATTTTGAAGGGTTTTAAAAATCATAGAAAGTCCAGGTACATACCTGGCTTTCCAGTTTTTAAGTATACAGAATCTTACTGCCAGAATAATTGTATTAAGGCTATTTACAGTATTACTATTGAAAACATCTTTTAGCTTAAATAAAAAAATAATATCCTCGGCTGCAAGGGCAATTGTAACTTTATATGATTTATTGAACCAGTAAATAATTTTGAGCCATAGTTGTTTAACTTTAGGGCATGACCAGAACATATGAAATATATCTGCTCTGGTATGTGCACAGTATGGACATACATTAACCCCGAAGGGATAAATCTTCAATAATTTCCAGGGAGAGAGATAAAAATTATTAATCAATTTCATATGTGATTCATTCCAAGCCACCGGTACTTTACATTTGCGTATTAACTCAAAGCTCTGCTTAATTATTTCATGATCTACCGAGGGAATCAATGGTGCCCAGAATCTGCAAATATTATCCTTAATTATCAGACTTTGTTTATTCAGCATAATGTCGTACATCAAAGAAATTGAGGAGTCACCTGAATTAAATTTTTGTATACACAGCTTAATATCTGACCAGGCCACAAAAGATAGAGCATACCAATTCTGCTCTGAAATAAAGTGACGGATTTGAAAATAAGCAAATAGACTTGTTCTAGGTATTCCAAATTTACTAAAAATCTCCTCCGCATCTAATATTTGATGATTTTCATCTAGTAATTGTCTTACATAACAAAGTCCTTTATTAGCCCAATCTTTGAATGCTCTTTGATATAAGCCCGGCAAAAAACTTGGATTATTTAATATAGGTAGAAACTCTGATACAGAATAATCTAGATCTAAAATTCTACAAAATCTTTGCCAGGCCTGAACTATATTCTTGAAGGACATGAGGCAACTCACATTCTGCGGTAATTTCTGCACTTGCATATGTAAAAGGGCTTTTACCGAAAACGGGGTGATTAGGAAAGATTCCAAATCTATAGATGATACTAAGCTAGATCCCGAAAGCCAGTCTATTGCTATTTTGACCATAGCCGCCAAATTATACAGTTTAAGATCAAGAAGAGCAAGTCCTGCTGCCCCAGTATTTTGCATTAGTTTCTTAAGAGCAATTCGAGGCTTCTTATTATTCCATATGAATTTAGAAAAAAGTGCATTAATTAATTTCAAATCTTTATATGGTATAAATAGCGGCAAGTTCTGCAACGGGTAGAGCAGACGTGGAAAAATGATAGTCTTGACAAGATTGACGCGAGCTGTTAATGGCAATGGAAATGTCATCCACAGCCGAAGGTCTTTTTCAATCTTTTCAAGTAGGGGCCCAAAATTATCTTTGTACCAAAGAGTAGGGTTTTTATGCAACACTAGACCAAGATATTTAATGGCCTCAACTCGTTTAAATGGAACCGTATGGGTTATTTTTATATTATTAAGCCACATCAATTCACTTTTTTCAAAATGTATCTTGTATCCAGAAAAAGAGCTAAACATCGTCAAGATTTGCAGTACCTCTGGTATAGCCTGTTGCGTATTGACCAGGAATAATAAGACATCATCAGCATATAATAGAGTTTTAAGATAGTGGGTACCAAACGAAACTCCTAATAGCACTTCTCTAAATCGTATAGCCAGAGGTTATAGCGCAATATTGAAGAGCACCGGGGACAAGGGGCACCCTTGTCTGGTACCGCGTTGTAGCACAATTTTAGGAGAGACCGACCCATTAATAAGTATGTAAGATATTGGGTTGTAATATACTCTATGTATAAACCAAAGAAATTCACCATTGAATCCAAACTGCTCTAACGCCTTAAACAGATAATCCCATACAATCGAGTCAAACGCTTTAACTGCGTCTAAAGACAAAATAGCTAAATCTTGCCAAAGTGGCTCCCTCTTACCCTTATCTACATTCCATGCGTAATCCAAAAGGTTAATTAATTTGCGAATATTTTTTGTCGGATTTCTAGACACCATAAATCCGGTTTGATCTGGATGAATAATTTGGTGCAAACAAAGAGATACTCTGGACGCTATGATCGTCATTAGTATTTTATAGTCTATGTTTAAAACCGAGATAGGTCTATAAGAGGCCGGATCTTCAGAATCTTTACCTTTCTTTAGGATAAGAGAAATGTTTGCAGCCAGAAAATAAGTTGAAATTGGATTTTTTGTACAATAATAGAAATTAAAGAGTTTTTCTAAGAAAATGAGTATATCTTCACCAATACATCTATAATATTCAGCGGGGAAACCGTCTGGGCCTGCAGCTTTGTTTAACTGTTAACTAACAGTCATCGATCTCGCTGCTCTTCAGCTTTTTCCCAGCTTTATTGGTACCCTGTCACTAAACACCCACACTATACTATACTGTTTTACCCCAATCCCGCTGCTCACGGACCCCGCCACAACTAAATAAAGTTATTAACCCCTAAACCGCCGCTCCCAGAGCCCACCGCCACCTAC
The DNA here is from genome assembly GCF_027579735.1 of Bombina bombina. Classification (NCBI taxonomy): domain Eukaryota; kingdom Metazoa; phylum Chordata; class Amphibia; order Anura; family Bombinatoridae; genus Bombina; species Bombina bombina. The sequence goes on from NC_069501.1 coordinate 812,796,763, forward strand.
ATTATACTTATTAACCCCTAATCTGCTGCCCCTACACCGCCTCCACCTACATTATACTTCTTAATCCCTAATCTGCTGCCCCTACACCGCCGCCACCTACATTATACTTCTTAACCCCTAATCTGCTGCCCCTACACTGCCGCCACCTACATTATACTTATTAACCCCTAATTTGCTGCCCCCTACGCCACCGCCACCTACATTATGTTATTAACCCCTAATCTGACCCCCCTACACCGCCGCCACCTACATTATACTTATTAACCCCTAATCTGCCGCTCTTACACCTCCGCCACCTACATTATGTTATTAACCCCTAATCTGCACCCCCTACACCGCCGCCACCTACATAACACTTATTAACCCCTAATATGTCGTCCCCAATGTCGCCGCCACTATATTCAATTTATTAACCCCTAAAGCTAAGTCTAACCCGAACACCCCCTAACTTAAATCTAATTTAAATAAATATAAATAAAATTACTATCATTAACTAAATTATTCCTATTTAAAACTAAATACTTACCTATAAAATAAACCCTAAGATAGCTACAATATAACTAATAGTTACATTGTAGCTAGCTTAGGGTTTCTTTTTATTTTACAGATAAGTTTGTATTTATTTTAACTACGTAGAATAGTTATTAAATAGTTATTAACTATTTAATAACTACCTAGCTAAAATAAATACAGATGCAGAAAAGATAAAATTCAGTGAATCCTCACCCGACTCCAAGAAAAACCTTTGCAAGATGGCAACATGGTCCTTTTTGCATACTTTTTCCAAATTTTACAAATTTGGTACTTTTGTCTCGGCTGAGGCCTCTTTTGGGAAAAAGGTTCTTCAAGCGGTGGTGCC